>NC_080398.1:3388088-3703676 GCF_030265065.1 Corythoichthys intestinalis | reverse complement strand
TGAATGTTTAATGGGGTGTCCTAATTTTTTCACACGACTGTATATGAATTATTTTTTTAAAAAAGTTTTTTGAATTCATGAATGATTAAAATAAATATTTAATTTGAGTTTTTTGTTGTTGTTGGTTTCTTTTTTTTGCTAAAGAAGGAAGTCTAGCGACCAATTTTATTTGGGGTCTGACAGTGGTGGGAGAGAAAAAGATTACATTTAAGATAGAAGTTTTGCACTTTATTTAAATGTAACTTTGCTCAACATTTAACTCTTTCCGTGCCATTGACGATGAGAGATGTCCAATCACGTGGTGTCCAGTCATCCTTCTGATGTGAACGAATGCCAACTCTTCCAGTTCAAATGGACTGGACATCTATCACTGTCAATGGCAGCCAAAGAGTTGTTTCTAGTTTTTGAAAATATACAAAAACAACAAATAGTCTGTGACTTCCGTAGCGAAACTCATGGAGTCACTTCACACGATTTTCTTTCGCAGCCATGCAAAACGGCGGGCCTTGATTTTGACACATGTGCTGTGCTTTGTTCTGCCTCCTGTTAATTTGGTGTTTACACGAACCGTTGAATGGCGGCAAACTATTTTGTTTGACAATGTAAATTTGACTAAAAAAGATGACTGAAAACACCATGTAGTAAATTTGACTAAAAAAAAGACTGAAAACGGCAAGTATTTCAGTTGACACTTGTTTTTGCTGAAGATGATTGAATGTCACAATCTTCTTCAATCCTTCTTTTAACCTGACGATGGGCAGCCAATGATTGAAAAGATATTTATTGGGGGTCTAGGCATTCATATATTTTGGGTACAAGCTGTAAAACCATACGTTCCTCGTTCAGAAATAAGTTTCAAATGTTTAAATGTGTTCCATAGTATTTAAGTGCAGTTACTGTAATTAAAAAAATAACATTTTTTAAAGAAAATTGCCTACTGTGTAGCCTCTTTCGCCAACATCTCCTGAAAATCCGGGTGCTCCAGTTTGACCCTGTGTAGACACAAGACAATTATGACTCAATGGCGACACCTATTGGTTGACTATTTCAGCACGCACACAGTTTAAAACTTATTTAACCTTACTAAAAGGTACCCAACCCCATGAGTTTTACATGTGCAGTCAGCAAACCCTTACGAATTAATAAATTTATTAATACACTTTTTTTTAATTCAAAACCAATATAGCTAAGCTAGCAAGCTAAGCATTTTCCCCATTCAAATTTCTTCTCATTTTGACATTTTTTTAAACAGGTCAAAATTTTATGAGTAATCTTTAGATATAGAGAAGCCTGAAGAATGCATTTGGCATTTTCATCATCACACAAGGCGAAGACTTGCCCAATTCTTTGAAATTTTCATTCAACTTTGGAGGAATACATCTTCTATTGTCCAACGTTAAGCCTGTTTAGTAGAAATAACCTTGACCATGTATGTTCTGTCATGTTTACATGTTTAACAGACTGGGAGCTGTCGACTTACTCAAGTTTGCACTGAAATGTCACCGTCATTGCACTGCTAATGCCACAACATTGTCACATGAACTTCACGAATTAATATGTTCTCAGACATGTGTTTCAGACTGGGTACTGCATTTGCAATATTTGCATAGTTACATTACAGGTGGTCTCTGGGTTCCGTTCATACGCTGGCGACGTAGCCCGAATTTCCATGTAAGTTGGAAGGAACCCTTTTAGTACCCCTAACACCCCCCCAAATCTCAAAATAACTATCCAAAAAATGTATTATACATCATTGTACCGTCCTCGCCAAGACGTTGGTGCTAAGTCCTAGCTAGACAGCGAGCTAAGCTTTCGATCAAAATCATCGAACCCCGGTTAAGAACCACTGCTTCAAATGATAGCAGACGTTATTTTTGACACAAATCCATCATAAAAAGGAACAATGCTTAGCAATGAATGCGGATCCTAATGAGTCTTTCTTTCTTAGCTACCTTCACACCACCCATTAAAAAAAAATCTCCAAACAGAAGATTATGTCACAATCAGAGTGCGCTGCAGATTTTTTGCCGTCTGCTTGCGTACTTGCTAGCTAGCAGGCTTTCTATTTTGTTGTTGCCGTATGAACGTTTTGCCATTCATTTGTCATTTCAAAGATGATGTCACACCCAGAGTGAGCTACAGATTTTAGCCGTCTGCTAGCGAACATGCTAGCTAGCAGGCGTTCTATCCTGTCATTCTTTCAACATGTACAAGCTAGCGTAACACTAAAAAGCTAGGCATGC
This sequence comes from Corythoichthys intestinalis, assembly GCF_030265065.1. Lineage (NCBI taxonomy): Eukaryota > Metazoa > Chordata > Actinopteri > Syngnathiformes > Syngnathidae > Corythoichthys > Corythoichthys intestinalis. The sequence continues at coordinate 3,701,433 of NC_080398.1, read as the reverse complement.
TCATTGTGATATCACATCCAGAATGGTTGGGCAAAAAAGTGGGCGGCCAGGTTTGAGTGCAAAATTAGTTTTCTTCATGTAAAATGAAATAAGTTATTTTCATTTATTTGACATGCTCCAAATACTTCAAATCTTTTGTTTGCGTTTAATTACCTTGCGTCCTTCAGGTCCTTGAACTCCAACTTTGCCTTCTTCGCCCACAGATCCCTGTATAGAACAAAAAAAAAAAAAAAAAAAAAAAAAAAAAAAAAAAAAAACAAGAATTACATTTGGGAAAAAAAAAATAGTAATAAAATGCGAATCATAATCAAATATTTCTGGGGCTGTCAAACGATTAAAGTTTTTAATCGAGTTAATCACAGCTTGAAAATTAATTAATCGCAATTGTAACCATTTATAAAATATGCCAAATTTTCCCTGTAAATTATTGTTGGAATGGAAAGATAAGACACAAGACATATATATACATTCAACATTCTGTACATAAGTACTGCATTTGTTTATTATAAAAATAAATCAACAAGATGGCATTAACATTATTAACATTCTGTTAAAGCGATCCATGGATAGAAAGACTTGCAGTTCTTAAAAGATAAATGTTAGTACAAGTTATAGAAAATTTATATTAAAACCCCTCAATGTTTTCGATTCAATAAAATTTGTAAAATTTTCAAACAAAAAATAAACTAGTACCTCGCCATTGTTCAGTACCACCATTTCTCATGGTGCTGAAAACCATAAAATCAGGCGCACCCAAGCGCCAGCAGAGGGCAACAAAACTCCAAACAAATAACAAGTGCACATGACACTGTACTGTCATTTTAATCTGTTTGAGCGGGGCATGCGCATTAATTGCGTCAAATATTTTAACGTGATTAATTTAACAAATTAATTAACGCCCGTCAACGCGATAATTTTGACAGCCCTAAATATTTCATGAGTACAAAAATAATGTTTATGATTTTTCTTTACCTTGGGACCTTTACCTCCCCTTGATCCTGGGGTGCCCGCGTCTCCGCGAGAACCCTAAATTACAGCAACAAAAGCAAAATTTTACTTGTAATTTGAAAAAATAATAACAAATTTATGAATGATTGAGTGTCCGTACAGTGTTACCGGGCAGCCCGACTCCTCCACGCGGTCCCTCCATGCCGAAGTCGCCCTGCAAACAAGAAACGATATTTGATTTTATGATCATGAAAAAAACTGTCGTCAATTTAGAAAAAAAAAAAATCAATTGTGTTCTGGGTAACATTTCACCTTCAGACCCGGCACTCCGGGCTCACCGCGTGATCCCATAAGTCCTGGTTCTCCCTGGTAAAAAAGTAAATCAATGAAATTGATAACTTTTTTTTTTTTGTGTGTTTTTTTTTTTTTTTTGCAAAACTCTGTTTTTCTCGCTTTTTATTTACCATTCCTCCAGAGAAACCTGAACCTCCATCTTCACCTTCTGGTCCAGGATCACCCTGAAGTAAACAGAGTGGTTGGCACCAGACGTCCAATCCATTTCAACTGGGAGGGTTAGCAGCAAATGACTACCCACCAACCCCTATTCTGAGTAACTCACCACTGGTCCGGGATCTCCTCTTCGTCCCTGAACTCCTTTAGTTCCTTTATAACCCTAAAAACACGATTTATTAGTTGAGATCTTTTCATTTTGGGGAGGATATGTTACCGATTTTGCTGCGTCACCTCTCTGCCTTGGTGTCCCGGTGCACCATGTTTACCGGGAAGGCCTCGCAAGCCCTGACGGGAAGTGAAAAGATCAGATAAGCGATTCGTACTGAGGTAGTTTTTTGAGCGGCGGGCACCTTCGGTCCGGCAAAACCGGCAAATCCTGGCTCGCCGGGTTCGCAGTCGCACTCGGTGGGGCCCTCCTCGCCGAGGGCCGCGTCGCCGCCAGACTCCTCCGACGAACCCGTATCCGGTCCCTGGTGCTTGATGGGGACCTGAAACAGAAATTTTTTTGTCAAGAATCAACAACAAGTGGGACACAATCGTGAAGTGGAACAACATTTATTGGATAATTTAAACTTTTCTAACAAATAAAAAACTGAAAAGTGGGGCGTGCGATATTATTCGGCCCCCTTGCGTTAATACTTTGTAGCGCCACCTTTTGCTCCAATTACAGCTGCAAGTCGCTTGGGGTATGTTTATATCCGTTTTGCACATCGAGAGACTGACATTCTTGCCCATTCTTCCTTGCAAAACAGCTCGAGCTCAGTGAGGTTGGATGGAGAGTGTTTGTGAACAGCAGTCTTCAGCTCTTTCCACAGATTCTCGATTGGATTCAGGTCTGGACTTTGACTTGGCCATTCTAACACCTGGATACGTTTATTTTTGAACCATTCCATTGTAGATTTGGCTTTATGTTTTGGATCATTGTCCTGTTGGAAGATAAATCTCCGTCCCAGTCTCAGGTCTTGTGCAGATACCAACAGGTTTTCTTCCAGAATGTTCCTGTATTTGGCTGCATCCATTTTCCGGTCAATTTTAACCATCTTCCCTGTCCCTGCTGAAGAAAAGCAGGCCCAAACCATGATGCTGCCACCACCATGTTTGACAGTGGGGATGGTGTGTTCAGGGTGATGAGCTGTGTTGCTTTTACGCCAAACATATCGTTTTGCATTGTGGCCAAAAAGTTCAATTTTGGTTTCATCTGACCAGAGCACCTTCTTCCACATGTTTGGTGTGTCTCCCAGGTGGCTTGTGGCAAACTTTAAATGAGACTTTTTATGGATATCTTTGAGAAATGGCTTTCTTCTTGCCACTCTTCCATAAAGGCCAGATTTGTGCAGTGTATGACTGATTGTTGTCCTATGGACAGACTCTCCCACCTCAGCTGTAGATCTCTGCAGTTCATCCAGAGTGATCATGGGCCTCTTGGCTGCATCTCTGATCAGTTTTCTCCTTGTTTGAGAAGAAAGTTTGGAAGGACGGCCGGGTCTTGGTAGATTTGCAGTGATCTGATGCTCCTTCCATTTCAATATGATGGCTTGCACAGTGCTCCTTGAGATGCTTAAAGCTTGGGAAATCTTTTTGTATCCAAATCCGGCTTTAAACTTCTCCACAACAGTATCTCGGACCTGCCTGGTGTGTTCCTTGGTTTTCATAATGCTCTCTGCACTTTAAACAGAACCCTAAGACTATCACAGAGCAGGTGCATTTATACGGAGACTTGATTACACACATGTGGATTCTATTTATCATCATCGGTCATTTAGGACAACATTGGATCATTCAGAGATCTTCACTGAACTTCTGGAGTGAGTTTGCCGCACTGAAAGTAAAGGGGCCGAATAATATTGCACGCCCCACTTTTCAGTTTTTTATTTGTTAAAAAAGTTGAAATTATCCAATAAATGTTGTTCCACTTCACGATTGTGTCCCACTTGTTGTTGATTCTTAACAAAAAAAAAAAAAAAATCTTTATGTTTGAAGCCTGAAATGTGGCGAAAGGTTGCAAGATTCAAGGGGGCCGAATACTTTTGCAAGGCACTGTATCTACAATAGACTTTTATTAAATATGCTATTGCTCCAAGTCCAACTGTCCCCCTTACTTGCACATGCTCAAAGGGCCACTTGTTGCCTGGGGCCCCCGGGGACCCTTGCTACACCTCTGTATATTTCAATATCTGTGATTAGTTGAGCTGAATAATGTTTTTTTATTGTTATATCACTCTGACCTTAGCATATTGGCTGTAAATTGGATTTGAAGCAAAAACTATGAAAACGACATAAATATGTAAGTATATCATTTCCATAAGTAAACAAATTTAATTTTGTACCAAACTTACCAAATTGAACGTCTATTGTTGTCAATGGCTAGCAATGAGTTAAATAAATGAAATAAAACAATGAAAAATGATATTTACTTAAATTCCTAAGACCCTGCATACTCATTTGAGGACATTAGATTTCTGTCTCCGAGACCGCCACAAACTTTTTTTTTTTTTTTAAACCTTTGACCAGGCACATTCAGAGACGTTGTCAGCACCCTCTTGTGGTATCTACACTATATTATACGGAGCCCCCTAAAGCAGGGGTCGGGAACCTTTCTGACTGAGAGAAAAATGTATTTTTACAAGAGCCATACAGAATTTTTGTGTCTGTGTGTCTATATACAGTGGGGAGAACAAGTATTTGATAAACTGTCAATGGGAAAACCAATTGGCAGAGTATCAAATACTTGTTCTCCCCACTGTATATATTACATAGTTGTCGAGTTGTGATTGATAAAAATCTTGAGAAAACAACAACGAAAGCCTAATCGTCACTTAATATATTACAATCGTTGCTCAGTTGCGCACTCACCACTTGGAAAAAAACAAATGGAAACATGGATTGGCATTACGTATATTTCCTGGAAGTGGAAAGCACAACTAGGGACAACCAGGTGGATATATGCATCATTTATGCTTAGACAGGTGGAGCCTCTCAAGGCAGCCAGTTTGTGAGTCACACTCTGCTCGAAGTGGCGTCAATTTGACAGGCAAAAAAGTAATGAAAGTGAAACCGATCACCCGCCCGTGTGACTTGGGGTACCACGCAGTTCACTTTCGTGGTTTATTTTCCTCTACGCATTTTATCCATTTCTGTGCAATCGGCAATGGCAGGACCACCAATGGGCACCGAACTGAAGCATACCATGGCAACGTATGTTTGAAATGTCCAAGATCAATGTCTGAATGCTCCATCAGCTCCACATTTAAGATTACACATTGGCCGAGAGCCAGATGCACTCCTCAAAAGAGCCAGATATGGCTCGGGAACCATAGGTTCCTGACCCCTACCCTAAAGGAACATAGATAGAAATAACAAATTTAAATCATCTGGTGTGCACCAGAAACAATCCGGGAAACATTAGCATTATATAGCATTTAAGCTAGAGGAGTGTTGCTGTGCAAGTTAGCCAATTGTTCTTTTGTTGTACTTCCATCCATCCATCCATCCATCCATCCATCCATCCATCCATCCATCCATCCATCCACCCACCCACCAACTCCCGCTTATCAGAGGTCGGGTTGCAGGGGCAGCAGCTTCACAAGGGTCTCCCCAGCATGTCCTGGGTCGGCCCTGCGGCCTAATCCCCTTGGAACATGCCCTGAACACCTCGCCAGGAAGGCGCCCTGGAGGCATCATAATCAGATGCCCGAGCCACCTCATCTGGCTCCTCTCAATGTGTAGGAGCAGCAGCTCTACTCAGAGCTCCTACCTGATGACCGTGCCCAGACACCCTACGGAGGAAACTCATTTCGGCCGCTTGTATCCGGGATCTTGTTATTTCGGTCCCGACCCACAGCTCGTGACCATAGGTGAGGGTAGGAACGTAGATCGATTGGCAAATAGAGAGCTTAGCGTTTCGGCTCAGCTCCCGCTTCACCACAACGGACCGATGCAGAGGCCGCTTCACTGCAGACACGGCACCGATCCGCCTGTCGATCTCCAATTCCATTTTTCCGTCACTCGTGAACAAGACCCCGAGATTCTTGAACTCCTCCACTTGGGGAAGGACCTCATCCCTGACCCGGAGAGGGCATTCCACCTTTTCCCGACTGAGGACCATAGTCTCGGATTTAGAGGTGCTGATTCTCATCCAGACCGCTTCACACTCGTCTGCGAACCACTCCAGTGAGAGCTGAAGGTGTCACCGCCCGATGCCAACAACACCACATCATCCTCAAAAAGCAACGATGCAATATTGAGGCCATCAAACAGGACCCCCCCATTGCTTTGGCTGCGCCTAGATTTTCTGTCCATAAAGGTGATGAACAGAACCAGTGACATAGGGCAGCCTTGGCGGAGTCCAACTCTCACTGGAAACGGATCCGACTTACAACCAGCTACACGGATTAAACTCTGATACCAGTCATACAGGGACCGGATCCCCCGTATTAGGAATTCTGTTACCTCAAACTCCCGGTGCACCCTCCACAGGACTCCCCGGACACCGCCGAACGCCTTCTGACAGTTGGGCAAACTCCCATGATCCCCCCCCCCCCCCCCCCCCCGAGAACCCTGCTGAGGGTATAGAGCTGATTCACTGTTCCGCAGCCCGGATGAACACCACACTGCTTCTCTTGAATCCGAGATTCGATTTCCCGACGGACCTTCCTCTCCAGTACCCGAGTAGACTTTCCCTGGTAGGCTGAGGAGTGTGATCCCCTATAGTTCGAACACACCTACCGGTCCCCTTTTTAAAAAAGAGGGACCACCACCCGGGTCTGCCAATCCAGAGGCACTGTCCCCAATGTCCACACGGTGTTGCAGAGGCGTGTCAACCAAGACAACCCCACAACATCCACAGCCTTTCGAAACTCCGGGCGGATCTCATCCACCCCGGGGCTCTGCCACCGAGGAGCTTTTTAACCACTACGTTGACTTCAACCCCAGAGACAGGAGGACCCACCTCTAAGACCCCAGGCTCTACTTCCTTATGGGAAGGCATGTCGGTGGAATTGAGGAGGTCTTCAAAGTATTCGGTCCACCGACTCACAACATCCCAGGTCAAGGTGAGCAGCGCCCCATCCACACTATGCACCGTGTTGGTGATACACTGTGAGGGTTCGCTGGGAACGCCTGGCGGAGTCCCCTGTCCGAAGGAGTTTCAACTCCCATCCCCGGCAGAGCTTCTCCCATGTCCAGGGAGAGGCGGGAGACATTCAGTCCGAATGGACCATGTTTCGCGACTCTATTACTGAGGGAGACTCATATATGCCTGAAGGAGGTGCCTGTTTTGGTTTTAGGTCGCTAGCGGCTTTGGTTTTGAATATATTTGAATTTTAAGTTTTTGAAAATAGGCAGCCGACAGATCTGCCCCAAGTCCCGTGACCCGTAAGCTGATAGTGAAGTCTAAGACCAACGATAGACTTCCTCTCTGGACTCCACAGTCTAAATCTGCAGCTAACTTGTCCTCGCTGGGCACTATCATAGAACTATCATTATAATTAGTCTGGCTTCCAGCTGTTTGAACTGACCTCTCTGGGAGATGTATTGCAATATACTATGTGCAATACTTAGGATGTGCAATATTCAATGCCTCACCATCAACTGCTGCTTCTTAACTTCTATTTACACAAATTCTATGTGCAATATTTATTTACGTGCAATAATAATCTGCAATATCCAATCCCTCCACTATCACCTGCTGCTACTCAATTATTTGCACTGCCTGAACATAGGAGTACCTCATACACCTGCGATATTTATTTAGATTTTATACTTTTATTCTTGTACTTTTGAGATTTTTACTTGTCCTGCACTGCACGATAGATGCTCCACAATTTCATTGTACAACTGTATAATGACAGTTAAGGGCTATTCTATTCTTCTATTCTATTATATTCATTTTCGACCTCAAATTGAATTTTACAAAATTTCTATGTTTTTGTAAAGAGAAAAATCGTTTTTGCGCCATAGTAACACCTAGCCTGTCAACAGTTTTCCATTCCAATAGCGCCTTATTCAACGTGATCCGGCAGCAAGCAAGGTGCCAGGTGGTGAACATGGTATTCACAAAAAATATATATATATTTAATCACCAAAGTTAAATACACTATTGCTTCATTAGGTTTTATCTAGGGTTGTTCCGATCATGTTTTTTTGCTCCCGATCCGATCCTGATCGTTTTAGTTTGAGTATCTGCCGATCCCGATATTTCCCGATCCGATTGCTATTTTTTGCTCCCGATTCAATTCCAATCATTCCCGATAATTTTCCCCGATCATATACACTTTGGCAATGCATTAAGAAAAAAATGAATAAAACTCGGACGAATATATACATTCAACATACAGTACATAAGTACTGTATTTGTTTATTATGACAATAAATCCTCAAGATGGCATTTACATTATTAACATTCTTTCTGTGAGAGGGATCCACGGATAGAAAGACTTGTAATTCTTAAAGGACAAATGTGACTTTGTATATTGTGACTAAATATTGCCATCTAGTGGATTTTTATGAGCTTTCAGTAAATGATAATTCAGCCATTTAACTTCTGCCCAAATGCATGATGGGAAGTGCAACACTGACTGTGCGTAATGGTACCAATTGATATATCTTCTCAGCGTTGGGAAATAAAATAGGGTGTTAACCAAAAGATCAACTACTTCCTAAGCCTGAACGATATATCATTTAAACATTGCCATTGCGATGTGTGTGTGCGCGATAGTCCCATCACAAGGACGTGCGATAGTTTTTATTTTTCTAAATCCACATACGCCCTGCTTTCTACTCTGCGCAGAGCCTCACATGCTCTTTGAACCTCAAAGTCACTGCAGCACTTGCTTATTAAAGTTAACGATGCTGGTATCTTTGATCTTGCCAAAGCAGCGGACATCACAGCGCATCAGCTGTCAATCATCGTTTAACTTGTAAAACAGTTTCTGCAAGGAAGCCACTTTGAAATGAATGTGTGTGTGTGGAGATGTTTGAGACATATAAATTAAATGCCAGAAGTGATCATGAGGAGTGTAATTTCTACATGTCCACCAAGAGTCACAGCTAAGGTAGATAAACAGAGGTATTTAATAAAGGCAAGCATTTTTCTACTACAGTACTTTATTCATGTTCAAAAATGATTTGGTTGGACAGTTATGTTTAAAACTGATCATAATTATTGCATATGAAGTGCTTAAAACCATTTATCATTATATATATATACATTATTATATATATACAGTATATATATATATACATATATATATACATATATACAGTATATATATATATACATATATATATACATATACATACATATATATACATACACACACATTTTTAAAAATCAGACTTTGGGGAAAAGGTGAGGAAAAAAAGCATGCCTTATATGTATCTCTTTCCAATACTAAATCTGAATAAATACATTGACCACATATACACAAAAATAAAAATTTGGGGGGCGGGGTGCGCAACTTCGCAGTTTTTCACTTATCGTGTCAGGTTCTCCATTAACCGCGAAAAACGAGGGATCACTGTACACTGGTCATTGAGAGTCATCCAAAGTCTTTCCAAACAGCTATTCAAGTCATCTAGTGAAAATTTCTTACAAAAAAAAAAAAAAGTATAAATATATATATATATTTTTTTTAATATTGCAATATAATATCGCAAACCCCAAAAAAATCACAGCAATAGTTTTTTCCAACATCGTTCAGGCCTACTACTACCTTTCTTCCCCACATTGCTTCCCACGATATTTCTGATCGTTGAGAGAGGGATTGTAAGGCTTTAACCAATTAAAAAAAAGGCTTCAAAGGCTGCCAAAATTCTCTCTACTCATTTTACGTTGCGTTTCAGTTCTACGCATACGTAATACGGTGCCATTATAGATTGAGTGCGACAATGCGTGAGTGGATAGTGCAGCGCATGCGTTAATTGCGTCAAATATTTTAATGTTATTCCCACCGTTGACGCGATAAATTTGACAGCCCCACTTTAAGCCAAAACTAAAGTCTCTGGATGAGTGTAAGACATTTTGTCTGTAACGTTAAATACAATTAGAAAACAATGTGATTTAAAATATATATATATATATATATATATATATATATATATATTTAAAAAGGCATGCCTGATATTTTTTTGCCGATTCAGATACTTTGAAAATGACGTGATCGGACCCGATCGATCGGCATCATCTCTAGTTTTATCTATTGATTTATTTCGAACAAAAAAATAAATCTACTTTTCTACCCAATACCAGGGGGTGCTGCAGCACCCTACTTCCTGCGCCACCGCTACTCCAAGTCAAAAAAGTCTGGACGTCTATTGCTGTTAAAGGCAGCTCATGAGTGAGTTTTTATTTGCATGACCCACCCTCCTCCGACCTGGCTTGTCCTCCTTGGCGTAGTGCGACTCGGTGGCGGTGACGTAGGGGAAGGCGTCCTCGGTGATCATAGTGACTTGGGTGGGGGCGGGCCCGTACGGGTCGTACTCATCCTCCTCGTCGTAACCATTAGAAGACTCTACCGGGGATGACCGCCGTATCAGAACCGTGACGGAGGAGCAACGGATCGGACGTGATGTGACAAACCTGGCTGCGGCGGCCTCAAGTGGTCGTAGCGGTCCGGGATGGAGCCCTCGAAGGTCTGATCCTCACCTGCGCATTCAAGTCACACGTTGGCCCGTTAGGAAAATCCTTCAACGCATTAGACACGATAACGGATCGGTGCCGACCTGAGTGGTTTCCGGAATATTCCTCTTGAGAGAGAGCGCCGATGATGCACAGCAACAGAACAAAAAGCATCCGGGGTGAAGATGCCTGCAAAGAGGAAAAAATTATAAAAGTGAAATTATAAATCTCAACAATAGGAAATGAAAATATAAAATGTATAAAAAACAAAATAAAAACGTATATATAAATTAAATGAAAAAAAAAGAAAAAAAAAAAAAAGAAAAATGAACCTCGGTTTAAGAGGGAAAGCAGAGGAGTTTGAACAAATATGTAAACTTTGATTGGACCTAATGTGGGAAGGCTTTTTTTTTGTTAGTTTTACTCAATTTATTGTTATTGTCTTCACAATGTGTACATATGGATAACCAATAAAAAATATTGTGGAAAACAAAACTACCTATAACACAGTGTGTTGCATTGACAGAAATTTTGCTTAAATCACCTTTTATTACCTATATCATTAATACATTTTGATATAATGTATGGAGCGTATTACAGTCGCTCAGGGCAGGCCCAACCTATACGCAGACTATGCAGCTGCTTAGGGCCCCTGACCACTAGGGGGCCCTCAATATGGCAATTGTTTAATTTATATTCTATTTTGTTTACTACAGTTTGCTTTATTTGACTTCTGGGAGTTTTGATACTTGATTACAAGCTCAAAAAAATAAAAGTTCCTTAACTTCTTTCTTTCCTCTTTGAGAAAAATGTTTGGCACTATCTACTGTAAGTACTGACAATCATTTGGGGTGAGAAGTTTGAAGTATGCAGTGCAACAAAATCTGATTTATATACAAAATATGGACGTATGGCTTGGATTGCATGTATGGGTTTCACAGTACACTGTGACGAAATGGTGGGCCAAAAATATGGGCCCCTTTGCATTATTTTGCTTAGGGGCCCCAAATGGCCTGGGCCAGCCCTGCAGTCACTTTATCGCACTGTTGCAACGAAGAAGGAGCTGAGCCGAGAGGCTACTTTTCGATCTTTGTTCCTACCCTCACCTATGGTCATGAACGATGGGTCATGACCGAAAGGAAAAAGATACACTGCTGGCCAAAAATATTGCCACCCCTGCAATTCTGTCAGATAATGCTCAATTTCTCCCAGAAAATGATTGCAATTACAAACGATTTGGTAGTAATAGATTCATTTATTTTGCTTGCAATGAAAAAACACAAAAAAGAATAGGGAAAAAAATGAAATCATGATCATTTTACACAAAACTCCAAAAATGGGCCGGACAAAAGTATCGGCATCCCGATCGATCGGGTCCGATCACGTCATTTTTAAAGTTTCGGAATCGGCAAAAAAATATTGGACAGGCTTTTTTTTAATATATATATATATATATATATATATTTATTTAAATTAAATCGTTTTCTAATTGTATTTAACGTTACAGACAAAATGTCTTACACTCATCCAGAGTCTTTAGTTTTGGCTTAAAGTAGGGCTATCAAATTTATCGCGTTAACGGCGGTACTTAATTTTAAAAAAATTAATCACATTTAAATATTTAACGCAATTAACGCATGCGCTGCACGACCCACTCACACATTGTCGCGTTCAATCTATAATGGCGTTGTTTTACCTATATATAGAGCTAAAAGGCAGCGTAAAATGAGTAGAGTGAATTTTGGCAGACTTTGGAACTTTTTTTTAATTGGCTCAAGCCTTAAAAGATCTTTTGCTTAACACTCTATGTTATTTCCCAATGCAGAGAAGATATATCAATTGGTGCCGTTACGCACAGTCATGGTTGCACTTCCCATCATGCATTTGGACAGAACAGTTGAATGGCTACAGTATCATTTACTGAAAGCTCAACAAATACACTAGATGGCAATATTTAGTCACAATATACAAAGTCACATTTATCCTTTAAGAATTACAAGTCTTTCTATCCGTGGATCCCTCTCACAGAAAGAATGTTAATAATGTAAATGCCATCTTGAGGATTTATTGTCATAATAAACAAATACAGTACTTATGTACTGTATGTTGAATGTATATATTTATTATTCATTTTTTTCTTAATGCATTGCCAAAATGTATATGATCGGGAATGATTGGAATTGAATAGGGAGCAAAAAAAAAGCAATCGGATCGGGAAATATCGGGATCGGCAGATACTCAAACTAAAACGATCGGGATCGGATCGGGAGCAAAAAAACATGATCGGAACAACCCTAATTGGCACCCTTTGAAAACTCATGCGATGCTTCTCTAATTTGGATAATTAACAGCATCTGTTACTTACTTGTGGCACATAACAGGTAGTGGCAATAACTAAATCACAGTTGCAGCCAGTTAAAATGGATCAAAGTTGACTCAACCTCTGTCCTGTGTCCTTGTGTGTACCACATTGAGCATGTAGAAAAGAAAGAAGACTAAAGAACTGTCTGAAGATTTGAGAATCAAAATTGTGAGGAAGCATGGGCAATCTCAAGGCTACAAGTCCATCTCCAAAGATCTGAATGTTCCTGTGTCTACCGCGCACAGTGTCATCAATAAGTGTAAAGCCCATAGCACTGTGGCTAACCCCTCTAGATGTGGACAGAAAAGAAAAATTGACAAGAGATTTCAGCGAAAGATTGTGCGGACTTGCAAACAAGTTCAAGCTGTCCTGCAGTCCGAGGATACAACAATATCAAACTGTGCTATCCGTCGGCGTCTGAATGAAAAGGGACTCTATGGTAGGATTCACAGGAAGACCCCACTTCTGACCCAGAGACATACAAAAGCCAGGCTGGAGTTTGCCAAAACTTACCTGACAAAGCCAAAAACGTTTTGGACGAATTTTCTCTGGTTAGATGAGACAAAAATAGAGCTTTTTGGGAAAATGTATCAACATAGTGTTTACAGGGGAAAAAATGAGGCCTTCAAAGAAAAGAACACGGTTCCCACAGTCAAACATGGCGGAGGTTTCCTGATGTTTGGGGGTTGATTTGCTGCCTCTGGGACTGGACTGCTTGACCGTGTGCATCGCATTATGAAGTCTGAAGACTACCAACAAATTTCGATTTGGCAATGCATCGCAATGCATTAAAGCCTGGGATGCGTTAAAATTCTAAAGCAAAGCATATTTTTCGTGAATCATGAGGCAACACAAGTGGTCAGACATTAAACAGCTCTTGTGTCACTCCTGGTTGAAGTCAAATAAAAAATACTTTCAGATATATATATTAAAAAAAAACAGATCACAGCATTTATTTGAGCTTTGAATGAGACCAGGGCTTTCTCTTTTTTTTTTTTACACACAGTAGCAGCCTTTCACACAGTGCAACATCTGAACTCCTGTGCAAAATCAGTAATAACAGTCACTGTATTTTCGTCACAACGACCCATCAATAAAAATATTCAAGTAAATATTAAAGAAAACGACAAAGAAAATATTGTACTGCAGCAGCATCTTTATCACAATATCAATCCAGGGATCATTTCAGTTGCAAACAAAACATCAACTAAATTGCAATGTAGAATAAAAGTGAAATGCAGGCCTAGCCCACTATATACAGTGGGGAGAACAAGTATTTGATACACTGCCAATGGGTTTTCCCATTGACAGTGTATCAAATACTTGTTAGATCGGGCCTAAAAAATCCAGCCCAACCCTTAAATAGTCTACATATTTTTATGATCATTATAAAAGCATTTACACAACCCAATAACGCCGGGAAAGTTTAATATTAAAAAAAAAAAAAAAAGATGCGGTTTTGCAGACACACACAGTAAAGATTCAAAAGGATCACATTTGTGTTGCTTTTGTGTGCATAAATAAAAGTGTCTTTCATAACGAATTCTCAGTTGGCAGAAAAAAAAACGCAAGTTTTCTTAATGTTTAAATAGTCTACATATTTTTATGATCATTATAAAAGCATTTACACAACCAAATAATGCAGGGAAAGTTTAATATTAAAAAAAAAAAAAAAAAAAAAAAAACATGCGGTTTTGCAGACACACAGAGGAGAAGATTCAAAAGGCTCACATTTCTGTTGCCTTTGTGTGCATAAATAAAAGTGCCCTTCGTAACGAATTCTCGGCAGAAAAAAAAAACGCAAGTTTTCTTAATGTTTAAATAGTCTACATATTTTTATGATCATTATAAAAGGATTTACACAATGAAATAACGCTGGTAAAGTTTAATTTAAAAAAATTTAAAAAACATGCGGGCCACGGCGTTCATGGGAAACTTGACCAGAGTTATGCGGTGTGTAAAAAATGAAACATGAGTATAATAATACAAATGGGGAAACCAAATCCGTTGCATCACCGAAATTGCGCAGGGAAGATTTTTGAACGTACTTCTATGTTTTAAAATGCGCTGAATCGATTCGGCTTGTTGCCCGCATCGAATCGAATCGTCCATGCCCCGCGTCGGATACAGTACAGGCCAAAAGTTTGGACAAACCTTCTCATTCATGCGTTTTCTTTTATTTTCATAACTACTTACACTGTAAATTCTCACTGAAGGTCATAAACTTATGAATGAACACGTGTGGAATTACCGTATGTACTTACCAAAAAATGAAATAACTAAAAACATGTATAATACTCTTTAACGTAGCCACCTTTTGCTCCGATTACTTTTTTTGCACTCTTGCCATTCTCTTGATGAGCTTCAAGAGGGAGTCACCTAAAATGTTTTTTGACTTCACAGGAATGCCTTTTTAGGATTGATTAATGGAATTTATTCTTTATCAATGGGGCTGGGACCTTCATTTGTGTTGCATTCAATGAGTTGTGTCAAAAATATTTGGCCTGTACTGTATATATTAGGGCTGTCAAAATTCTCGCGTTAAAGGGCGGTAATCATTTCTAAAAATTAATCACGTTAAAATATTTGACGCAATTAACGCACATGCCCCGCTCAAACAGATTAAATTGACAGCACAGTGTCATGTCCGCTTGTTACTTGTGTTTTTTGTCTCCCTCTGCTGGCGCTTTGGTGCGACTGATTTTATGGGTTTCAGCACCATGAGCATTGTGTAATTATTGACATCAACAAGGGCGAGCTACTAGTTTATTTTTTGATTGAAAATTTTACAAATCTTATTAAAACAAACATTAAGAGGGGTTTTAATATAAAATTTCTATAACTTGTACTAACATTTAGAGCTACAAGAACTACAAGTCTTTCTATCCATGGATCGCTTTATCACAATGTTAATGTTAATGCCATCTTGTTGATTTATTGTTATAATAAACAAATACAGTACTTATGTACGGTATGTTGAATGTACAGCATACAGTTGTGGTCAAAAGTTTACATACACTTGTGAAGAACATAATGTCATGGCTCTCTTGAGTTTCCAGCTGATTTTTCTCTGATAGAGTGATTGGAACAGATACTTCTTTGTCACAAAAAACATTCATGAAGTTTGGTTCTTTTATGCAGGCATGAAAATGGGTCAGGGGTTAAAAAGGTGAGAAGGGTTTGAAGGAAATATGTTCCAGTACACTGTATTGTACACCCCAACAAAATATTGAGCTCTGTCGACCCACACTGTGTTTCAGCAGGGCCATGCAGAGACCGGTGGAGGGGTGGGTGCTCGTAGATCAAAAGGGGCACATGAACAAGTATTTAATACACCTTAAAACAACATAACTTAAATTTTAACCAGCTTTAGATAATAATTGGCTGCGACTGTGACATACTTTAATTGGGAGGGGGCAACAGTGAATAGAAATCAAAACTGTCATCAACACTTTCTGGCTGTGACTCAGTCAGTCTGCCTCTTTTCTTCCTTCAACGTCTGCATCAAAACTTCCTTCCTCAACTTGTTCATCTGAGAACAAACCACATCAGATGGTCACTGAGCCACCAACAGCACAGTTTTCTTAAAACTATTATTTCATTATTATCCATACTTAACAACTCTAGCCCCTAATGATTAATAAAGCAATGACATAAAAATCTTATAGAAAAATAACATTGTAATTGTGTTTATAATTGGATTTAATACCCGACTATCCTTGCAAACTTGTTCTTACCAGGAGGTCTGCTATTCACCCAGCTGATGAAGTATCCACTGCCTTTAGCAGCCTCATCTAACTCCTTTTTTTATCCCTCAAACTCCCTTCCCTACGACGCATGTCTATGTAATGAAATATAAATATTTTAAAAAACAAACAGACTCCCCGGTGGCTTTTGGTTTTAAAGCTTTCTTAATTTCTTTCTCACTCAATAACGATGGAGTTAGATTTGGGTTTTTATTATTCAATCAAAAAACAAAGTTACTTCTATCAAAAACAAAGTTGCTTCAATCAAAATACAGTATATACTTTTAATCTCAAAAAGTAGCTTCAATAAAAAAAATGTTTTTGATTGCAATAATAAATTTGAGACAAAAAAAGCATTTGAAAACTATTTTTCTTGATTGAAACAAATTTTTCCATTTAAGTAATGTTTTGCGTTTGGGCCACATTTTGGCTAGGACATTTGTGCCTTTATTATTCAATCAAATAAGTTGCTTCAAACAAAAAAATATATATAAAAAGAAAAACTTTGCACATGTGCCAATCACCGTTTACCAAAGCCTGAGAGGGTTTGAGTAGACTCACTATGAAGCTTTTAATAAAGGCAAGCATTTTCTAACTACTTTATTCTTGTTTAAAAATAATTCGGTGGGGCAGTAACATGTTTAAAACTTATCATAATTCTTACATTTTGAAGTGCTTGAAAATCATTTATAAATGATACTTTGGTGAAAAAAGTGAAAAAACAAGTCTTATGTATGTATGTATATGTATCTTTTTTCCAATGTAAAATCTGAATAAATGCATTGAACACGCACAAAAAAATGGGGGGGGCGCTACTTCGCGGTTTTCACTTATTGCGGCGGGTTCTGGTCCCCATTAACCGCGAAAAACGAGGGATCCCTGTATTTCTGAAAAGCTTTAAGAAGCAGGACTCATTCCCACCACTCGTCGGGCCGCTGTTGTGCCGACACCGGCCGTCAGCTCAAATCCAAGCCGAAAATAACGCGTCTCCGGCGGACGACGGGAGCGATGTGAGGCGCCCCCTCCATCCGAGAGAATGCCGCTTAATTTGACTCAACAGTGTGTTTCTTCGTTTATATTACCGCTAAATACACAAGCTTGACGCCAATTTAACGGGAGCTATTTTTTTTTCATGGGAGATTTGGCGAGCTCTGGCAGTGTTCAACGCAAGCTGCAACGAATGGCAGTAACTTTTTTATATCGCAAAACGTGAAAACGATTGAAACCATTACTCACCAAATTCAATCTGCTGGCAAATACAGGCAAGTGTGTATGCTGCGCTCTGGTCTGCCCCGATGTGGATAAGGCCTGCTTTTTGATTTCGCTGCTTTGCAATGCAACCGAAGGCTCTCCGAGCACTCCATGTACAGTAAGGAGTGCGCGCGTTTGGAATAATGGAACGCAGCTTGGCCCGATGATTGGTTCTCGTCAGCGAAGCATCTAGAAGGATTTGCTGACTGTGTTCTTAAATGCTCAGTTTACGTACTAAGTTAATCACATGATGATAATAATAATAATTAAATAAAACCTTGCGACCCCCCCCCCAAAAAAAGAATTTCTCCTCGGATCTACGCAATTCACGTAGGTCGCCCTTTTTGACTTCAAAACGGCGAATTTCGCCGAAAGGTGAGAGATTTTCATGCCTGTTTATGACTTTATTATGGGTGAACAGATAAAAGTGATCAAATCTGCTGGGTCAAAAATATACATACAGCAGCGCTAATATTTGGTAACATGTCCCTTGGCCATTTTCACTTCAATCAGGCGCTTTTGGTAGCCATCCACAAGCTTCTGGTTGAATCTTTGACCACTCCTCTTGACAGAATTGGTGCAGTTCAGTAAAATTTGATGGCTTTCTGACATGGACTTGTTTCTTCAGCATTGTCCACAAGTTCTCAATGGGGTTTAAGTCAGGACTTTGGGAAGGCCATTCGAAAACCTTAATTCTAGCCTGATTTAGCCATTCCATTACCACTTTTGATGTGTGTTCGGGGTCATTGTCCTGTTGGAACACCCAACTGCGCCCAAGACCCAATCTTTGGGCTGATGACGTTAGGTTATCTTGAAGAATTTGAAGGTAATCCTCCTTCTTCATTATCCCATTTACTCTCTGTAAAGCACCAGTTCCATTGGCAGCAAAACAGCCCCACAGCATAATACTACCACCGCCGTGCTTGACGGTAGGCATGGTGTACTTGGGGTTAAAGGCCTCACCTTTTCTCCTCCAAACATATTGCTGGGCATTGTGGCCAAACAGCTCGATTTTTGTTTTGTCTGACCACAGAACTTTCCTCCAGAAGATCTTATCTTTTTCCGAGTGATCAGCAGCAAACTTCAGTCGAGCCTTAAGGTGCCGCTTTTGGAGCAAGGGCTTGACTGTGGACACTGACACCTGTGTTCCAGCAGCTTGTAATTCTTGGCAGATCTGCTTTTTGGTGATTCTCGGTTGAATCTTCACCCTCCTGACCAATTTTCTCTCAGCAGCAGTTGATAGCTTGCATTTTCTTCCTGATCGTGGCAGTGACAAAACAGTGCCATGCACTTTATACTTATATACAATTGTTTGCACTGTTGCTCTTGGGACCTGCAGCTTCTTTGAAATGGCTCCAAGTTACTTTCCTGACTTGTTCAAGTCAATGATTCGCCCAAATTGCTAATTCGTGTAGCTGTATGTATATTTTTGACCCAGCAGGTTTGATCACTTTTTCTGTTAAACCATAATAAAGTCATAAAAGAACCAAACTTCATGAATGTCTTTTGTGACAAAGAAGTATCTGTTCCAATCACTCCATCGGAGAAAAATCAGAGTTGTAGAAATAACTGGAAACTCAAGAGAGCCGTGACATTATGTTCTTCACAAGTGTATGTAAACTTTTGACTACAACTGTATATCCGTCTTGTGTCTTATCTTTCCATTCCAACAATAATTTACAGAAAAATATGGCATATTTTATAGATGGTTTGAATTGCGATTAATTACGATTAATTAATTTTTAAGCTATAATTAACCCGATTAAACATTTTAATCGTTTGACAGCCCTAGTATATATACATATAAACTTTAAACAGTGGTGTTTAATGGGTGATTATTCTTGACTATTCAATTTATAATGTGTGGAAGCATCAATATAAATTCGTTTTTATTATTATTACTGTTAAAAAATATATATATATATACACTTTAAATGGTACGGCATTACGAAGCATACATGAAGGGCGACGTGAACCCGACACACTGTCGCCCCGCTGGACCCCAAGGCTAGTCAGGTGACCTGCATTCAGCATTCTTTCGACATCTTCTTTTCCAACAATCATTTTTAGAATGACTCAAGTTTTCACTCAAAGGTTTAAATTGTAAACCTGTAAATGGTCGTCTGACCACTATAACACAGTCACAGAAAGCTCTATTTCATTTATATTCTTTATCCAACGTAGAAAAATGTGTGGATTCGAAAATTTCATGTCATTTCTATATTATATGATACTTAAACTTGCTATTCATACATGTAAATAGTTTGTTAATCACTGGTAGATGTCCAATCCATTCGAACTGGGAGGGTGGCAGCGAATGAATGGACCTCCCAGTTCAAATGGATTGGACATCAAAACCCTTTCAAAAGTCGTTTTAACAGTAGCAAGGTTGTTAATACGTTTTCTTCCTGGTGATATGCAAAAAGTTACTGTGTAGCAAACATAAAACAGTTCAGTTTTCAAACCATCTATCAATGTCAATGGCACCGTCATGCTCACCTTGTCAACGGAGGCTCCCATGGTTCAGGTAGAAAACGACAAAAAGAAAAGCAGTCACTGGTCCTCACTGCATGATTCCCCTGGGACGGTCGCCCTCCTGGACTGGACGCTGGAGATTCTGTCTTTTTTGCAGGAGCGCTCGGGTTCGGTTTCTTCTCAACAGGGTGAGAAATACCTGAGGTAGAGTTGGGCTTCGGCAGAGCTGAAGGAGAGTACACAAGGGATGGAGAGGTCATGCAGGTGTTGGCGGCAAAAAACCGGGGCAAGAAAAAGAGAATTGAGAATATTTAAGCACTTTAGTATTTTCCACACTATAAGGCGCACCTAAAAGCTCTTAATTTTCTCTGACAATTATAATCTTCCTTATAATCTGATGCTCCTTATACATGGATCAACATTAGTTAATCGTAGCATGACATTCCCTTTAGCGTATAACCCCAACCACTACTACTACTGCACCTTGTAATGCGCATATGTGAACAGTTTTAAATAGGCTATTCTATGTAAACAGTTTTAGATTGGCTACTCATTGAAGGTGAGCCTTATATTCTGATGCGCCTTATAGTGCGGAAAATTCGGTATTTAAGTATTCTCAGTAGTTCATCACTTTTCCAAATGAGTGACAGTGAAAATGACCTCTACTTATTGGCTAGTTGTTTTTCCTTTTGATTTTTGGATCTAAAATATTTGGTTTTAATGAATGTAAAAAAAAAAAAATAAAAATCTACGAAAATGAGTATGCAGGATTTGCGTTTCTTTTTACTAAGAAAAATGTATTAAAAACTTGCTAGAAAGTACTTTATTATGACAATTTTTTTAATTAAAAAAATGAAAACATTTTTTTTAAACTATAGATATTCCCATATTTTTTTTATTTAGAAAACGTATTAAAAAATAATGCAAGAACACTTTATAACCAATTCTTTATATAAAAAAAATAATAATAATGAAAACTACCAACAAAAAAAAATACAAAAAAAAAAACAGATTTTCCCATTTAAAAATATATATATATATATTTTAGAAAATGTTGAGTAAATATTTGGGTTTTTGCTCGTTTTAAATAAAAAATACAATTAAAAAAATATATAAAATATTTAGAAATAGAAACAAATTAACAAAAAACCAAAAAAATACAATATATATATTTAGAAATTAAAAAGTAAAAAAAATAAAAATAAAAAATAAACTACAAAAATACAAGTTAAAAGAATATAAAAGATTTGGAAATGGAAAACAATTTAAAAATGAAAATAAAAATGAGAACAGGCACTATTTTTTGCCATTTTTCTTATATAAAAAAGAAATACAGGTATTTAAAAAAATACACAAAAAAGTTAAATATATACCGAGATAGATGTTTTTCGTATTCTAATTAAAAATGTTAACATTAACCCCTTCAGACATGAAGGACATTTCGTGTTCTGGTCTCTAAACCAATAAATACACTGAATTTAGTTGCTATTGCCAATTCTGGGAGATGATTGGATAAAACTTTACCCATCGAAATTAAATCATGCGGTTTGGCATGCCCTCTTCGCTATTTTTGGCTCTATGAAAGTGGCTGACCAAACGCAACTTCAAAAAGGATAAAGTAAAGTGCTCATATCTCATTAAAAACACATTAAAATAAAAAATAACCCCCCAAAAAACATATCCCCGACCCAAAAAAATGCACTTTGTTCTGGTACAGTACAGATTGTTTTTTTGCTCAGCAGAAAAAAATGCAGGTCTGAAAGGGTTAACTTGAAATTTTTTTTTTTTTAACCATTTTTGGTTGAAAAAAGTATTTTGAATTGTTTTTTTTTAAGTGCAATGGGTAATGTTTGTAGCTATACAAGCATTTTAATTAAATAAAAATGGGGGAAAGTATAGCTTACCTTTTTTGTAAAAAAAAAAAAAAAAAAAGATATGTACTCTTTTTTTTCTTTAAAAAAATGGGACACAAAACAACAAGGACAATATTAACCAATTAATAGGAGCTCATTTCAATTAATCCTGAGATTTTGTACTTCCTCATTGTTGAACCTGGAGCAAACAATGTAGTTATTTTACCACAGAAATATGGTAGGAGGCTCGTTTTTTACCTTTATATTTTTAAACGACTCAAATGCTTGAAATAAAAAAGCAGGTTAACCTTTGAACCTCCACTGGTGTGACACTCTTGTCCAACATTCCCTGGCTTTTACTGGAAAAACTGGCAGCCAACCAAGAAGAGTGCGTAGTTCCCGCTTTCACCTGCAGGAGGTAGCAATTCACCATCAATAAATGTTTATACACGGATTTCTGCTTTGTTTGAAATTTTATTAACATTCAAATATTCAACAACAAAAAAATGTTGGAAACAATTCCACTTCAAAAACACGACATGTTGCGTGTTCAAACTTTATTGACGCAATGAATCAAGTCAGGAACTGTCACTTCTCTCCCGCTCTTCTTTCTTTTTCTTTTTCTTTTTGCCATTGCGGTGTTTGTCCTCCGGAGAGCGGGAATCCCTGCGCGCATCCAAACATGAGAGATTAGAAGAATTTTCACGTTACACCAATGGCGGAAAATGACTTCACCTTTTGCGTTTTTTCTTCTTGCGTTCTCTGTCGCGACTCTTCTCACGGCTGCGGCGGCGCCGTGACCGACGGGACTCCGAAGACGCGGAGCGACGCTCGTCCGGATGACGCCTGCCGGACATCAAATCATTTGACTAGAGTTGTCCGATATTATCGGCCGATAAAAGCATTTTGAAATAATACTGAAATCGTTTTTTTATTAGCGGGTTTTGAGCAAAAATGCAAGTTGCAGGTCACAGTTTAGCCCAGCAGTTACGATTATTGACCATTTGTTGCTATGGATTTGTTATGTGAGCAGAACATTTGCATTCATTGTGCAAAAATTCAGTGAACAAGACATGATTGAAAAATAATGAATTATCACCTCATTACATACAACTACTGTGTCACCAAAAAGAAACGGTCACTAAGAAAACTAGAAAAGCAATAAAATACAAAAATCACTAGCCCTGCAAGCAGGACTCAACGGGCCCTGGGGAGTCCTGTGTTGATTTCTCCAATTTCTTTTCGGTGATTTTTTTTTGGGGGGGGGGGGGGGGTCATTAGGTTTTTTTCCCTTCGAGGAGGAGTCGGTATTGTAAAAAAGGCCATTTCCTGTTCCCAGCAGGGGGCGCCAGGCCTAATGGGTGATATTTCAATGAAGTCGAGTTCAGGCTGGGATACATCACGTACATGCCAAATATGAAAAAGATTGAACGTTGTATGGGGGAGTTATTAGTCATTTTCTGAATTTGGTGTTTTGTCAAAAAAAAGTCCGACTTTGGCACGATGAAAAATACATCGTATCTTTTTTTCTCTTACAGATGACGTAGCAGAGTGTGAAGCAACAACCTTAATTAGTCAAAGCAGTTCTTCACTGCTGTCATCAGATGAACCAATTTATCCCTAATATATGTCATTGAAAAGTACATAGTATTTTGTTCTCCCACAGAAGAAGTAGCAGAGTGTGAACCCTAAACCCTAACCCTAAACCTAAGACAAAAAAAACGCCCTGCACAGCTCAGCCCGTGAATGAAAACTCACCATTTTGATATGTGCAAATTTTTGTGAGTTTTCGAGCATGTTCAGAACTTCAAATTGGCCATTTTCATTTGCCCTGAAGAAGCCCTAACCCTAAACCATAATCCTAATCCCCAAATAACCTCGATTTTGGTTTATTTTCCAGTCTTTTAAAAAGGAGTAAATCTCTCTCCCAGTAACCCGGAGCATCAATCATTACGTTGTGCGTCCGTCCATTAACGGTGTCCGGGCGGCAGACGTGTCTTGAATGTCGTTCCGCTACGAGCAGCTGTCATAAAGTTATGAGGGAAAATCATCATTTTTGAACCTTTATGAATCGTGATCTAATCGTCACGTGTCGAATCGCTATGCACCTAATAATTGATTTTTTGGAACTCTTCTAATTTCTATAGCCGTAAATTAAAAAAAAGTGCCAAGAACCTTTGAGATGTTCCTTCTCTGGCCTCTTCCTTTTCTTTCTCGTCCTCATCCTCTTGGTGTTGCTCCTTCCACTGTCTGCTTAGCTCCTCTGAGTGCACCTGGATGACTTCTCGGATAATCTGCCAGGTTGTTTTGATGGTTATAAACCCAGAAAAATGACACCAGAGGGGCAACTTCATACCTCCGTGTAGGACTTCTTGGTGATGTGAACATTCTTAGCGCGGTAAGACTGCCGCCTCCTCTTGTAATCCCGCATTTCCGCCATCAGCTCCAGATGAGTCTTCGGCTCATTTTGTTGCTCAGCTGACATGAACACGCATTATTTTAGGGGAGCGCGATATCCATTTTTTGAAACCAATACCGATAACTTCCTGCTCCTCAAAGCCGATACCGATATCGATAACCGATAATAAATACTACAATTTTTTAAATGCATAACCTGAGTTTTTGAACACCAGGAGGTTTGAAAAAAAAAAAAAAAAAAGTGGTGGATGCAACATAGATTTGCCTTTGATCATACCAGATTTTTCATAATAACATGAACAAAACAGCGCGTTTCACTTCTGCACTGCCCGACAGCCAGCTAAGAATGAATGCACTTCCATAAACCACATCTTGGTCTTTTCTTGCTTTTATGGGAAGACACTCGTCTTAATATTGTGAAAATACAACAGAAAAATACACATATTCAATACTCAATATACAACAAAATGCACAATACACTTATATACACAACTATTATATGTATAGCATAGCTAAGCCTGTCGCAATATGCAATAATTCCATTTATCGCGCGATATATAAAAAGGAAGGCGGTAATTTTTCCGCTGCGATTTATCGCCTCACGTGCACGTGTATGCGCGCGTACGGCAGACGTGCTGTTAAAAGTTCGTTACCAACTGCGCAAAATGCATCTTCGTTCCAGGTCCGGCAAAAACTAGGGCCAGAGCCAATCGTTCCCATTATATCCTATTGTTCAACGTATACCGGCCGCGTCAGTGCTCCGGAGTGACTGTGGACCATCTATGGCGCGCCGGTGTTGTTGACGTGTGGGCGCTCCCGTCAGGAGTGACATTTCATGCGGGGCGGCTATTTTTCGGCACAACGCTGGATATTTACAACAAAGTCCGCCAAAACATTGTTACCGACTTGGCTGCTACGAATAACCTCACTTTGACAACAAACAGCTGAATGAAATTAAGAGCGCTGTGCTTCAAACTCGTCCTGTTTATGAAAGCCGTCATATGCTGGTGTAGTGTAGTAATGAGCAGACGTGACTTCAGCGGCGCTTGCTAACTTTTTTAATGCGCGGTTGCGCGCACACACTAGATATCATGAAATGGCAAACTAGATGTGCTACGTCCCATGCCATTGGCTACGTGAGCCCAGAGTGATTATGGGACATGTAGTCCATATACTACATCGATGAATTCTAAACTGTCATTTGTCACATGAGGTTAAGAAGGCCAAATCAATCCATGCCAGTGACTATAGATAATGTTGCAAATATTGTTAATTCAGTATGTGACACAGACGGATTCGGACCATAAATAGGATGTCTTGCTCATGTAGTAAACCTAGCTGCTAAGAGAGCTGTAGCAATCAACGGTGTGACCTGCCTCACTTTACAAACAGTAAAGATTGTTCTCAGCACTTTTATACTATTTTTTTCTCATATCAGTAAGAAGTAAGCACGTAAATATTATGCACTAAAATGCATGTTTATATGATGGCAATTTAATTTTTGCTCGTTAGCAAAAAAAAAGAAACAAAAAATACAATTGTTATTTTTTTTTACAGAGCATTAAATGTATTGAATCGGATTGAAAATCGTGTCCCCCGTATCAAAATTCGTACCGAACCATGACTTAACTGTATCGTTGCATCCCTATGGAACACCATTGCAGAAGCTATGACGGGAAATGTTTTCATTTTCCTAAATGCTTAAGTTATTAAGTGCAATTTTTTTTTTTTTAAAACACATTTTATTTATTCTGTTTCTGTGCGGTATCAATATTGTTTTTTTTAACTTAAGAGGCAGGGTCTATTGTTTTTAGTTGTGATTTATTAAAAAGTATATTTGAATTTAAGAGTTAATATTTATCGTGTTTAAATGGGTGTACTTGATCTATTAATATATACTGTATTCGCACTGTGTTATTGTAAATTGGTTAAAAAAAATTGGGGGGGCGCGCAATAATATCGCATATCGCAATAATTTATGAGAATAATTATCGCACACTAAAATTTGTTATCGCGACAGGCCTAAGCATAGCACACTAGCTTGAGCTACTAAAGCATTGGCTGGCTTCTATAACACAACAACTTATTAAGTTCTGTACATATGACCCTTCACCACAGAAGTACCGTAATTTTTGGACTATAAGGCGCTACTTTTTTCCTTCATTTTGAATCCTGCGGCTTATAGTCAAGTACGGCTTATTTGTTGATTTTTTTGGGGGGGGGGTTAATAGGTAACACTTTATTTGACAGTGGCATCATAGGACTAGCATTAATTTTGATAACTATTTACATCTGTAGTGCTGCAATGCATGCTAGGAGGCATGTTGGACGACAACAGTGTTGACAGCAGGTAGCAGCAGAGGTTTACTGTCTCCCCCAAGGGAGCAGTGAAAGCCAAATGAACCTTCTTGAAGTAATGAAGCTTTGAATCAATTAGCTGCAAAGCTTCATGCTGGTTGGTTTGGTCTTATGACAGTCGTATGATGCTGCTGTCAAATAAAGTGTTACCGGTTAATATCTTTTGGTGTAAATATCCCATTACACAGTGAGGACAGCTGCAGCTAATAGTCCAGTGCGGCTAATCTATGAGCAAATGTTGTTTTCGTACCAAATTTGGTGGGTAGCGGCTTATAGTCAGGTGCGTCTTATAGTGCGAAAATTACGGTAAACATATGTTGCACATTCATATGTTATAGTAAACATTAAATACTTACAGACGTATATGTCCGAGGCGGAAACGTAACAGAAAGCATTCACGATTGTCAATGCTACTGCTAGACACCGCAATGAGTATGTGAATGAGCTTGTAATGTGAACCAAACTACTGTAACAAAAAATAGATACAGCGAATTATTCTGACCAGCAGGTGGGAGCAATGCCCCGCAAATGGTCAACTGCTTTCCCATACTATTGTGTAAACTGTAAAGCCAGCACAGTACATATTATCGGTCCTATTAATAATGTTAGCGGATTTATCGGGATGACGTCATAATTCCTATTATCGGACCGATAATTATCAGACCAATAATTATCGTGCACCAGTCCATGTTTTACAGAGATTTGTCAAAAAAACGTGCAATGGTGGTTATGTCTTACCTTTCTTCAGCTTTGAAACCAAATCGACGTAAAGCTCGTCGTTGCCAGAGGCGCCGTCGGCCTTCTCTCGGTTGAGGACGCCGATCACGTGATCGTAAAGCGCCAACCGGTCGGCCGCGGTGAGGTCGCACACGGCTCGCTTGTGGTTCTGTGGCACGTCCACCGGGTGCTGGGAATACTGGCCTGGTGACCAAATAAAGAATACAGCTGGAAATCACAAATTTCATGACTAAGAGACAGTACAGTACCTTTCCAGAAGACACCCTCCATCTTCATGAGCGGCGCAGCTGATTTGGCCTGTATGATCACCTGGTTTTGAAGATTCTTGTCTGCAAGAAATAAAAAAAATAGCATATCATACTTCCATAACACCATAAAATGACAAACAAAAACGAAGCATGCAATGTGCTTATGTAAACAAAACAAATTGTCCTCAAGTTTTCTGACCTACATATTTCCCCCATCTGGTGGCCAAACTTCATATTGCCACCAATTACTCAATCATACAATATTTTCTGCCCCAATAACATATACGACGCCTAGCAAAAAATATGTGTTGTGTTTCACAGTATTTGCACTGCTCTTAATGGCAAACGGAGGTGTGGTGCGTTTAGCAAACGGTCCTTTAAATGTTCGCGTGTGACATCGTTGACACGTGATCAAATGTCCATGCGTGTCACGTGATCAAATGTCCGTGCGTGTCACATGATCGTCTTGT
Organism: Corythoichthys intestinalis; assembly: GCF_030265065.1. Classification (NCBI taxonomy): domain Eukaryota; kingdom Metazoa; phylum Chordata; class Actinopteri; order Syngnathiformes; family Syngnathidae; genus Corythoichthys; species Corythoichthys intestinalis. Next base: position 3,673,436 of record NC_080398.1, on the reverse strand, counting down.
CACATTTGAAAAGGCAAATGCCGCGATCGTTCAGCATGACAAGTAGTGAGCCTTGACCCGGTGTACAGCCAACAGGTTATTACCTGCTGCCACGACTACCACTATTGCTGCTATGGCTAATCCTGTTCCTGCCTGACATTTTAAACTGCAAAAAGCAAAATAAAGAGGAAAAGAGGAACAGTGGAAAAGTGAGCTGAGTAATTCCTTAGACACCGTGGTCAACCCCTTTCCGTGGGGAAAACGGAACAGTAATAACCTGCGGTTCACCAAGCCAACACATCTCATCAGGCTGATAAGTGAAGAAGCACCTATTAAAAACGCCAAATAGACCATCGGTGACTTATGTTCTCGGCTGAAATTATGGCCCTGATGGATTCGGCTGAAATTGAGGCCCTGAAAGGAAGACGCTCAACAGCGCAGGCCTTATTCAGCAGAAGAGCTAACAAACTAACCCTCACAGTTGACCTCCTAGAGCAAGGAGCCCTAATTGATGAACTCCGAGCACTCAGCACAGATTTTGGCAGGGTGCACGACACTGGCCTAGAATATATGGATGCTCTAGGAGAGACTGAAGACGCTGAGGAAGAAATCACCCTGATTAGGGAGAAAACCACCAAGTGCCTTGCCACATACACAGAAGCACTTCAGCTTGGAAGGGAAACATTGTGGTCCAAATATGCCCAGCCCGACATTCTGTTGCATGCTGAAGGTGCAGAGGAAAAATGTGCAGAGTTGGAGGGCACCAGGGTGGAAAATTTGCCAGAACTCGAATACCAAGCCCTGAGGGAGTGCCTGCAGGAGAAGATTTATGTTCTCGAGCAAAAGGTGCATGAGTGGGATTGTATCGTCGCTGGCAACAAAACTACAGTCTACAAACAGCAGCTGTATAAATTAAGGAACAGGCTAGGTACCTGGGATCTGAGCTGGCAAAAATCATGCCACACCACGCCCAAGACAGAACCCATTGGAGCTGGTCTGCAGCCAACACCCTATGCACCACCTACTGGTTTGAAGCCTCAGATCAGTCTGGAAAGAACACGACTGCCCGTCTTCTCTGGAGACATGACTGATTATTATCGATGGAAGACTGAGTGGGCAGAGTTGGAGCTGCTGGGAAATCCGTTGAGGACTGCAGGCGTCACGCGGTTTCATCTATTGGCTAGCCTGAGTGATAAAGTGAAGAGAGACCTGGTCCTGTCCAGCTGCGCTACACCAGATGAGATGTTCAAACGCCTTGACAACCGGTTTGGAAATAAAGCCAGAATTGTGCTTAAAATTGCCGAGGAAATTGAAAGCCTGGCGCCTGTGAGAGGAAACAACCCAAGAAAAGCTATCGAGTTGATCCAAACAGTAGAGCGGGCCCTCAGCGACCTGGTAATCCTGGGAGAAGAGGACGTCTTAAAAAATCGTCTTGTAGCGCAGTCACTGGAAAGAAAATTACCAAGCTCTTTAAAGGAGAAGTGGATCGAGCATAAGGCTGACCCAGTGAATGGCTTCGGTCCACACAACCACTTCGACTCTCTGCTGCTTTTCTTACAGAAGCAAGAGGCAGTGTTGGAGGAGCTGGACCAGCTGGATGAGGGCCTTGGAGATGGGGGGAACGCAGCGAAAAGCCAAGCTGCAAAGACCATCAAGAAAGCGTTCTCAAAAGCCACGTCTGGTGAAAAGGGCTCATCTCAATCAAAGCCACGCTTGGGCTCATGCACTGCTTGCTCTGACGGGACACATGCCGGCAGGTTATTCAGATGTTTCAAGACTACAGTTACAGTTAGACCTCACTTTGATGGTTAATGCAGTTATTGCACTTTTGTTGTTTTGTCACAATAGATTGGTTTATTTACATTTAAAAAACCAGAAGATATTCTTTTACGAATGTGATTGCACTTTAGTTTACATGTTTAAATGTTCAGATATTAAGATTTCAACTAGGCAAAATAACATGCTTTTTCTCTAAATATATTGTTATAATCGTTTGTTTAGGATGTACTGTAATTATTTTCTGTATAAAAATTAACTTGGTGTTCAAAAAGTCTTTTTTCCAACTTGAGTCTTGAAAAAGAGGGGGTCGTCTTATATTCGGGCCAATACGGTATATTTCCCTGCATTTGCCCTATAAAAGTAACATTTACTGACCATCACAATGCATTTCTTTTATTGTTTCTGAATGCTAAAGAGTTGCACTTTTGAACTAATTCATTATTATTTTTTTCAAGCTTTTTATCTGAGTTTGTTCAACATGATAATATGTCTGAGTGAGTGTTCGTCCGAGACTGGTGATTCCATACTTTTGGCTAAGGGTTGTAACTAGTATCTACTACTGTCAATGTTAAGTGATTTTATCCACGTGGTCAAATTGACCACCCCATACCTAATAACTGTTACTACTATTACTCGGTGAAGTTTTCACTCACCCATCATAAAACTTCGGACGCTGGTGTTGTCGTAGCACCCGGAAGAGTCGCACATCGCGGCCTGCCAGACACCAAATTACCATATTATTTTTCAATGTGTAATTAAAAGAGGAAGATATTAAAGTCACCTGCTCTTCTGAAGAGTAGCCCATCTTTCTGAGACAACATGATGCTTTGTGTCGCTCCATGCTGCGTACGGGGATGAGATGGCCGGGGTCGTAGGGACACACCTCCATTGGCTCCTGGATTAAAAGAAATGAATGAATTGATGAAAAAAATCCCCTGATCTAAATCCCCTCCCCAAATTCATTTTTGTTGTGGGCCAACTGCCACAAATGCAACTAACTGACGAAAATTGATGATCAAACGAATCGAAAAAAATTTAAGATTTGTTTAGCGACATTGTTGACCTAAAAAAAAGGTAAGAATCCTGTTTTGAGCCACTTCATTCTTCTACATATTTTTAATCTATACATATTTTTTATAATACAAAAAAAAAAAAGGAGAAAACTAGAGGTTGACCGATATATTGGCCAGCCAATATACCAGCCCGATGTTTTTTTCTAACATTAGCAATCGGGCGATTTCATATATATTTTTGTTAATCGGCTGATTAACAAAAAATTAAGCCGATAAAAAAAGGATTTTGATCAATCATCTCCCATGGCAGTTTGAAGGCAGGCTGCTACTGAAAGCTTCAAGCTTACTTGTTTTGTAAATATTAAGGCTGCAGCTATCGATTAATCGATTAACTAGTTAGTTCGAATAATCGAGTAAACGGATAAGGAACATAAAAAATGAAAATACCTGAGCTGAGTCTCAAACGGGATAGAAAATAAATGAATGAGCTTCTAAGAACAACAAAAGAAATGGCTAACTTATATACTTATAAATACTAACTTTTTTTTTTTTTTTTTTTTACAATGCGCTTAACAAATGGTTCAAACACATATTCCCACTAATAATGGCTAAATATACCTATAAAGTAAATTACGAATGCATTAGAAAACATTAGCTCAACAAAAACTTAGCTTCTGTTGGTCTTAACAGGGAGCAACTAAATTCAGCCATGTGAAATCATATTCAGTGTTGCCACTAGAGGGCAGTGTATTTACCCAAATCAATGAAACTAAATGCAAAGACTTAAAAAAAAGAAAAAAGATTAAAATGCCACTTTAAATAAACGAGTACTCAAAGCAGCAAAACTTAATTCAAATCTTTTTTCTAATCGAATTACTCGAGTTAATCCATCATTGCAGCACTAGTGAGCATTGTAAGATTTTTTTATCTTGCATGAGAGTATATGCAATGTTTCTTTAGCCTTTTCAGGTGTTTACTGAGTGATCCTTTCACTCTAAATGTAACTTATAGCGTTAACGTAGCATTCTCATTAGCATTAGCTTTAGCATGGCTAGCATCCTCTTAAACTTGTTGACATGTTGTTGTGATGTCCTGGTGGGTTTAATTATGTACGAGTGTGCATAATCATAAAAATGCCATTATAATCTACATGCTTTAAAAAAAAAAAATCTGCCTCAAATATCATTTTACAAAATATGCTTTGGATATTGGCAATCGGCTGGAAAAAATTTTTTTTAGATATCGGTATCGGCATTTGAAAATCCCATATCGGTCAACTTGTAGAGAAAACACTCCATATTTAATGATTTCCATTTTTTTGTTGTTGAATTAAAAAAAAAAATACAATAATATTTTTATTTTATCTATTTTGTTTTTCATTAAAAAGTGGGGGCAAAACAGTAAATATTCTTACTTTAATTTTTAATACAGAAAAGGACCAAAAAGTAAATATTCTTTCATTGATGAATATTTTGAACTTCTTTATTGATTGTCTTTAAAAAGGGGAGAAACAGTAAATATTCTGATTTCTGTAGCCGTCAATCTTTAATTGACCATAACAAAAATTGTATTTAAATTTTATTTTAGCAAAAATTTCTAAAAAAAAAAAAAAAAAAAAAAAAAAAAAAAATCATGAGATTGATACACAGTGACTTTTACGGGCCACACCGAATGAAGTGCCAGCCCACATCTAGCCCGCGAGCCACAAGTTAAAATACAGAGATTTTTTTTTTTAAATTAACGCATCAAATTCAGTCAGCGAGTTAAATATTTAGATGAAAATAACAAAAATACACAAACATACTCTATTATTATTAAATAATAAAAATTACCTTCGCTCTGTCTGTGTCCGGCGTCCATCCAAGTGCGTCGTACATACCTTGTATTTGCTCGTTGCATTTTTTGGTAAAATCTATTAACTCCACTAGGAGTTGCGTTCGTTGCTGGAGGGTTGTGTTTTCCGTAAAGTCTGACATTTTTGTGTCAACAGGTCCAAAAAAAGACAAAAAATCGACCAATTCCAACACGGTTTAACTTGTGTTGGTAGCCATGTTTAGTAGCAACACAGCTAGAATGTCTTCTTCGTGTTTGTGAATACATTTGTTTAGTCAGCACGCCATCTAGAGGAAGATAGCTGACTTACAGGTCAGGTGGTCAGTCCCGACCAATCCCAATGTTACATAAAGGACGTGATGTTCTTTAAACTAATTAAATTACTTTTACAGCATTTCTCGCATTCATCTTGTCTAGGTGTTCACTTTTAACCTGCTGTAATTTTAAATCTTCATTTATTCGAGTGTTAAATTGCATCTCCGACGTTTTTTGCACGTTTACCGACACGCCCTCGACGAAAAAAAACCGAAGCTAGCTTGTGATTGGTGGTTGCTCGTGTTCTAACAAAACCGGAAAATAAGAAATTAGTAGCGATAAACTGGTGGGAGGAGCAGAGAATAACTTTGCAAAGAATTCCTTTTACAATCCACCATCACGCCATTTCCGATCAACGTCCACGTTTGGAATAGTTTGGTTAAAAATCCAGGTTGGAAAATGGCCTACGCGGGATACGGTGCAGCTCCGGGAGGCATGGTAAGAAGGGGCGAGGGTTGGAGGAAATGCGGCCGAAAAAAGGGCTTCGTTCCCCGGACTGTGAGAGGCCGGTGCGAGGGGGTGCGCGGAAGTGGATTACATTGATTTTGGAGAAGAATATATACTCAAATAAAAAAAAAGTAGGAATAAAATGTCACTTTATGTAACGACTTAATTGATATTACCTGAAATTAATCAAATTTCATGCAAAAAGTCATGCTTGTTTGAAGATAAGAAACCTAATTTGATTGAATTAGTAGCTCTGTAAACAATTCCACAGGTTCTTCTCATATATAATCACATTCCAGATTATTAAAAGTGGATTTAACAATAGTGGTCAATCATTTTAATCGATGAAATTGGAGCTGTAGTTTTGTTCGACACGCCCAATGTACTGTATAGAAAGGTTAACGTAATTTAAGTTTTAGAAGTGCGGTTTGAAATGTGTTCAATCGCTTTTGTGGGAGAAAACAATCCTTGAACGAGTGTTTTGTTATTAATTTTTTTATTTTTATTTTTTAATATTCCGGATCTATTTTTCTGATGATTTATTATTAGATTTGCAGTATTTAACCGATAAAAAAGTTTTTGTTTTTTTTTATTATCAATGGATCCAATTTTTACATTTAAGATAAATTAATTATTCAAAATGTTTTCATGTTCAAGTTTTTTACAAATATTTTAATGACCATGTATTCATTTTTTTTTTTTTAATTTAGAAAGCGGGAAATGTTTTGTATATTTTGTATATTGTATGTTATATATATATAATTGTGTGTTTTGTTATTAAATTTTTTTTTTTTTTTAATTCTACCAGAAATTTTCTGTGGATTTACTATTAATTTTACAGTGTTCAACCATTAAAATTAGTTTTTGTCATGGTAAGTACCTAATTTTTATATTTAAGATAAACTAAAATATTTATTCAAAATACATTTTCACTTACAAATATTGTATAAATGTTTTTATGCATTTATATCGTATTATTATTATTATTATTTTTTTTTTAATTTACTCTTTAAGTGTCTTTCAATTTTAGGATATATTTTTAATTTAAATACCCTTCAAAAAACGTTTTTTCTTTCAAGGATATTCTTTAATTATTTTTTTTCTCAATTTAATAAACATTAAAATGTCTTTTTTTTTTAATCTGTTTTTTAATTTACTTAAATTCAAAATGTTTTTATATTTCGTTGTCTTTACGTCATACTTTTTAACAAATCTTGAAACGTTTTTTTCCCATATATATTTGTGTAAATGTATTTATTCTATCACAAACTTCAAAATTCTGTATCATAATATTTTTTGAAATCATTCATTTTTAACCTGACACTTTTATGGCATGTTTTTTCAATTTCCATCCATGCTTTTAAAAATATACAAAAAATATTTTGCAGCCGCCACAGCAGCAGGATCCTCTCTATGGCTACTTTGCAGCAGTTGCCGGGCAAGTAAGTTTAAATTGAATTCAATAGTCGAAATTGTTGATCAAATCAATGTTCACTATTGTTTTCTTATGTTTTGGTAGGATGGGCAAATCTCTGCAGACGAGCTACAACGATGCCTCACTCAGTCTGGCATCTCTGGCACTTACCAACGTATGAAATATATAGTTATAGTCTGGGGTGAAAGTGGCTAGAATTCTTGCCCCGGAAGTCGGAACTCCCTGACATGAAGGTTGCCACGGACCCAGAATTTTATTTATTTATTTTTTAAAACCTCCTTAAACTATTGAAATGCAAAGAAAACTGATTTTGGCACAATAATACCTATAACAGAATAAAACAAAACATGTCTACGTGCATTAGGCTACTTCATGTAACAAGGCATACACGAGAAACAGTTAAAAAACAACACAAGTACATTTTTCCCCTCATTTCCACATATCTAAATGTGAATCCTCAATTTTCACTACTTTAAAACACACTTGTTTTGGGTTTTTTTCCTTGTATTGTGTTGTTGTAATTTGGACCTTGAGTGAGTATTTATACACATAACATAAAACATAGCTTAAAACATAACTAAAGACAACATAAAACAACTTAAAAAAAACACAAAACAGAGCCCCACACAAAACGTAACAACACAAAATATAATAATGCAAAACAAAACAACATAACACAAAACAACACATAACAGCACAAACCGACATGACAAAACAAAACATGACAACAAAAAACAACACAAACATGACAACACTTAACAAAACAACACAAAACAGCAGGGAACATAACACGAAATATAACAACACAATACGACACAATACAAAACAAAACATAATAACACAACACAAAATATAACACAAAAAACAACATGACAACACGAAACAACAAGAAAAACAACACAAAACAGCATGACAACACAAAACACACGAAAAAACAAAACACAACATAAAATATAAAACAATACAAAATGTAACAATACAAAACACAACACGAAACATAACACAACACAAAACATAACACAAAAAAACAACATGACAACACGGAACATAACAAAACAACACAAAACATGACAACAAAAAGCAACATGATCACACAAAACAACAAGAAAAACATAACACAAAACAACATGACAACCCAAAACACCACATGAAACAACACAAAACACAACACAAAACGTAAAACAATACAACACACAACACGAAACATAACACAACATAACACGTAACATAACACAAAACTCGGGATGCTGAACGATCGGGTCCGATCACGTCATTTTCAAAGTATCGGAATCGGCAAAAAAATATCGGCCACGCCTATTTTTTAATTAAATCGTTTTCTAATTGTATTTAACGTTACAGACATAATATGTTACACTCATCCAGAGTCTTGAGTTTAGGCTTAAGGTAGAGTTATCAAATTTAACCCGATAACGGCGGTAATTAATTTCTTAAAAAATGTATCACATTAATAAATTTAACGCAATTAATACATGCGCTGCACGACCCACTCACGCATTGGCGCGCTCTATCTGTAATGACGCTGTTTTATCTATTTAGAGAGATAAAAGGCAGCGTAAAATGAGTAGAGTGAATGTTAGGCAGTCTTTGGAGCCTTTTTTTAATTGGCTAGAGCCTTACAATCCCTCTCCCTACGATTAGAAATATCATGGGAAGCAATGTGGGGAAGCAAGATAGTAATTGATCTTTTTCTTAACACCTTATGTTATTTCCCAACTCAGAGAAGATATATCCATTGGTAGTAGGGCTGCAGCTATCGAATATTTTAGTAATCGAGTAATCGACTGAAAATTCTATCGATTAATCGAGTAATCGGATAAAACAAATATATTTCTAGGTGAAGAGCAATTATAAATATACATGAGAAAACAAGACATTTCATCTAATCTTGAACCATTTTCAGTCAATCAATGTCTTTATTTTCGATGTATATTGTTGAAAACAGCTAACAATTGCATCTCAGATGTAACTAGAATAAAAAAAAAAAGACTAATTCACTGCTTTCACTCAAAAAACTTTTAGATCTTATTAAAAAATATATATATATATCTTACCTAAAAATGCCGTTACGCTTGATAACACACATCACTTAAAAGTTAGGATTTTTTCCCCCCACGAGTTTCAATTGAATTTCTCTTTGTGTCAAGCCATTTTTAAGTTCTAGTTAAGTTTTAAGTTAGTCTAAACTGTAAGTCCTGATAGGATTTTGAGTTTTTGCAGTGTTCAAAATAAATGTATGATACAGGCTGTATTGGAGCACATTAGGGACCAGTGCTATTTGGTGTTTTATCCAGCAATGACTACTGAGCTAAAATTGATAGTTAGCATGATTAAGTTTTTATTTTACACCCTCATCACTCCACAATGCTATGTTATGTTAAAGCCTGTATGTAAGACACGTTAGCCACGCATCGACAGTGGTCATAATTAATTGAAACCTAGCCCTCCGCAGGGCTAACGTTACGTGAGCTAGTAGCGACAGTAACGTTAATCTTATTTATTAGCGCTTAGCGCTCTACTGCTTTAAGATGGCGGCTGTTTACTAACGCTGCCCAGACGCAGCAGAGTCTGTCAATGTTCATCTAGTTCAACATACATGTGATCTCTATGAGACGCATCAGACGCTACCTGTACCAACGTAGCATCGTGCGGGCTAGTATTTAGCAACGTCGGCGTCGTTTGTGGCGGCTGTCGGCTGCAGTAAGTTTTTTTTTTTTTCCTTCTTCCTCTCCGCACGTGACAGCGCGTTGTCCCGCATTAAAAGTAGTCCGAGCAAAACGTGATGCTTAGAGCTGTCAAAATAAACGATTACTCGAGGTGAATAAAATTACTCGGATCAGTTTTTAAACTCGAGTTACTCGAGTTGCTCGAGTACTCGTTTCAGCTCTAATTGGTAGCACTACGCACAGTCATGGTTCCACTTCCCATCATGCATTTGGGCATGCCTACAGTATCATTTACTGAAAGCTCAACAAATACACTAGATGGCAATATTTAGACACAATATACAAAGTCACAAGTCTTTCTATTCGTGGATCCCTCTCACAGAAAGACTGTTAATAATGTAAATGCCATCTTGAGGATTTATTGTCATAATAAACAAATACAGTACTTATGTACTGTATGTTGAATGTATATATTCGTCCGAGTTTTATACATTTTTTTCTTAATGCATTGCCAAAATGTATATGATCGGGAAAAATTATCGGGAATGATTGGAATTGAATCGGTTGCAAAAAAAAAAAGCAATTGGATCGGGAAATATCTGGATCGGCAGATACTCAAACTAAAACGATCCGGATCGGAAGCAAAAAAATATGATCGGAACAACCCTACACGAAACACAATACGAAACAACACAACACGAAACCTAACACAACGCAACACATATGACACATTGAAATTGAAGATAATGTAAACATTTGACTTTTTAAAGTTAAATAAAGCTATAAATAACTAACATAAATTAACAAAACATTCGCTAACATTCACCCCTGGTTATAGTAAATATCCATATTGTGGGCTACAATTTAACAATCCATGGTCTATTTTTTTTTTTTTCAACTCAGCCTTCAACATGGACACCTGCAGACTGATGATCAACATGCTGGACGTATCCTTGCTAATATTTTTAAACAATATACAAGCTAAATAGAGTGAAAGTAGTAATCCTTGACAAGCGGTGACAGCGAGACATGTCTGGCACCATGGGCTTCACCGAGTTTAAAGACCTGTGGCAAGCCTTGAATGCCTGGAAGAACCTTTTCATGTCCTTTGACCGCGATCGGAGTGGGACGGTTGAAGGTCAGGAGATGCAACAGGCTATCAGATCTCTGGGTATGTATTACATGAATAAAAATAATGCTATTTACTTCATTTTTTTAATATAGTGTATGTTTCGTGATACTCGTAATTTCGTTCAAATTTAATTTTATGCCCTAATACTTAAGAGAAAACCACATGATTCTTGTATGTGTCCTAATACTTTTGTCCGGAATTCATTTCAATTTCCTGTTGGTGTCCAAATACATTTGCCAAGACAAAAAAACAACCAAAAACACTTCCTTTTTTTTTTCTCAATACCTCCGCTAGTACTTGAAACATACAGGAGGTTATGTATTCAGTCCTGTCTGTATGTTTGTGGTCTAGATCAGGGGTGTCAAACTTGTTTTTTTTTTTTTTACCTCCGTGAAGTTGGCCCCCCCATCAGACGCAAATTTATAAAAATGATGTCATTCGTTTGTGCTGAAAAAATTTTCGTTTGTGCTGCCATCGTTTTTGAGGTATTAACAATTCTTTTATAGGTCAGTCTGAGGTCAACCAGCCCCCCATTTTGATTAAAAATGGCTATAAATTGTGTAAATCGTTTAGAGCTGCTGATTACGATTATTTAAGTAATCGATTAATGGATGGATGAGTTAGTTCGATTAATCAAGTAATCAGATAACAAACAATTAATGCGTTGCAGAATAATTCAGGGAGATTTAAAACAAATGATGTATTAACATTTTTGTTTACTTGCACATCAATTGGTGCCATGATTGCACTTTCAAAAAAGAATTAAATGCGAATGCTAAATAAAACAATAAATATAATAAAAAATAAAAGTAAAGTACTCTAGCTTAGCATCAAATGATATAAGAAAATATGGAGTTTAAATGTCTAGTCAAATTGATATGTAAATTTTATTTGATCGTAGTAAACTTGCATCGCAAACGTCTGCTAGCTTAAATGCTATAAAGTGCTAACATTTTTTTTAACAGACACATATTCCCACAACAAAGTCTAAATACACTATAAAAACTAAATTACAAATGCATGAACAAACATATTAGCTCAAACAAAAACTTAAAGCCTAATGTTGGCCAGAACCGGGAGCAGCTGGATTCAGCTTGGACGAGTTATGTCATATTCACTGTTGCCACCAGAGGGCAGTGTATCTTCCTAAACCAATAAAACTAAATGCAACACTTTCAAACAAAGCATAACAATCCCACTCTCCTTACACAAATCATCGAAGCAGCAAAATTGAATTTGAATTTTTTTCTAAACGAATGAATCGATTCATTGTTGCAGCACTACAATTGTTTGTGCTGCTTTCGTTTTTGAGATATTAATATATATCAATATATAACTATATGAGATATATCTGAAATCCTATGAATGTTTGGGTGGTTGTACTCAAAGTGATCCTCTATTTTTAAGACAAGTAATTCTTAAAAGATAAATGTTAACATGAGTTATAATAATTTCATATTAAAACTCCTCTTAATGTTTTTGTTTTAATAAAGTTTCTAAAATTATTTTAAGTGATAGGTCGGCATTCTTGTTATGTCGCAGTGCGTGACGTCACCGGGCCCGTTGCCGAAATTCCAGCGTGTCACTCGTTAGCTTTCCCCACATGTCGTCAGTTCTACCCTTCCTATTTGAACCAGATCGAAAAAGTTAAGAGCAGGACAGCACTGTCGGTCGTTCACAAGACAAGGTTCAGGGAAAAATGCGTGCGGCAAATACCTGATAAGACAAAAGTTGGGCAAAACTGGTGATGCACTCGCTGCTAGTGAGTCTCAATGGCAACAGAGCGAGAGAGTGCTGTTGGGAACTCCGGTTTTATTAGCAGATATTCAAGGTAAGCATATTGCGTTTTCAAACTTATCCCAATATAATTACCGGTATGTAGATTGTTAGCATCCAGAGCTGTCGTGTGCTTTACATACAGTACAGGCCAAAGAGCACACCTTGTGTAATCCATGTCCTGTACATTGTAACGCGTGGTAGCTAGGATACGTGTACAAATGTACCAAAAAGGGGAGACGCTTCCACTTATGCACATTTATTCACAAAAAATAATATTTCCACCTTGCCACTCTTCTCTCTGTAGCTCAGCAGTACGCAAATACGTGTTCCCTGACGAACTCCAACATTGTTGTAAGGTCCACGTCAGAGTCACTGTCGTCACTGTAGCGTGCCATAGTGCTTTAATTATTTAGTATGATTTGGGGAAAACTCCCACGAAGAATAGTCAACAAAAAAGATAGCAATTGTAATTTAAATCCGTGTTTTTTACTCACTCGAAGATCCAGGAATTAGACCGATCCCATGGTAATGTTGCAGCCAGCGATCCGGCCGTCGATTCCACAAAATAGACTGATCCGAAAAGCCGCTGTGGGACCGAATATCAAAAAAATTGACAGATCCGAAACCAATATTGCAGACTCGGTGGGACCGTCGGATCCAGAAAATAGACAGATCCCTTACTTGACTGAGGATCCAGGAAAAATGTTTGGGCGCCAGTTGTAACGCGTGGTGGGTAGGATACGTGCATAAAGGCCCCAAAAAGGGGGAGAAGCTTCCACTTATGTCTATTTATTCACTCAAAAATAATAATTCCACCTTGACCACTCACTTCACTCCCCTTGTTTCCATTGGACTGGAAATTGCATCCGAAAGCAGCACATCATGGCATTTTACTTCGCGAGTTTAGGCAGCAATAAGCAATTGTTGAACACGCTACACATTTGGAAAGATCCCAATTATGTCATCACTGTGAGCCCGCAAACCATGGCGCCAAGTAACGGTCAAATATGTACTAAATATTATAAAATATTGCCATTAATTTAACATTTTATGTGTTTCTAACAACATATTTTAGTACAAGAGAACAATTGTGGTTTATTAGAGCCTACATGTATTTAAGTTAGAGTTATCTTCTTCAACGGCATAAAAAGGTCACTGCCAACTAGAGATGTCGCCGATCGATCGGGTCTGATCACGTCATTTTCAAAGTATCGGAATCGGCAAAAAAATATCGGCCATGCCTTTTTTTAATATATATACAGCATATTTGAACTAAATCGTTTTCTAATTGCATTTAACGTTACAGACATAATATGTTACACTCATCCAGACTCTTTAGTTTAGGCTTAATGTAGGGTTATCAAAAATATCCCAATAATGGCGGCAATTAATTTATTAAAAAATGTGTCACGTTAAAATATTTAACGCTATTATTATATACGCTGCACGACCCTCTCACTCATTGTAACGCTCAATCTGTTACGATGCCGCTTTACCTATATAAAGAGATAATAGGCAGTGCATACCGAGTAGAATGAATTTTGGCAGCCTTTGAAGCCGTTCTTTAATTGGCTAAAACCTTGCAATCCCTCTCCCTATGATTAGAAATACCATGGGAAGCAATGTGGGGAAGCAAAGTCGCAATTGATCTTTGTTTTAACACCTTGTAATTATTTCCCAATGCAGAGAAGATATATCAATTGGTGCACTGCACACAGTCATGGTTCCACTTCCCATCATGCATTTGGGCAGGGCTACAGTATCATTTACTGAAAGCTCAACAAATACACTAGATGGCAATATTTAGTCACAATACACAAAGTCACAAGTCTTTCTATCCGTGGATCCCTCTCACAGAAAGAATGTTAATAATGTAAGTGCCATCTTGAGGATTTATTGTCATAATAAACAAATACAGTACTTATGTACTGTATGTTGAATGTATATATTCGTCCGAGTTTTATTCATTTTTTTCTTAATGCATTGCCAAAATGTATATGATCGGGAAAAATTATCGGGAATGATTGGAATTGAATCGGGAGCAAAAAAAAAAGCGATCGGGAAATATCGGGATCGGCAGGTACTCAAACTAAAACGATCGGGATCGGATCGGGAGGAAAAAAACATGATCGGAACAACCCTACTGCCAACCCTTGCCGTTGACGGCAGACGAAGACTTAACAACTTGCTTTTTGTGCAGGTTACAACCTGAGTCCTAACGGGATGAACATGGTCATGAAGCGCTACGGCGTCAACGGAAGAATCCCTTTCGATGATTTTGTGTGCTGTTGCGTTCGACTTCGCGCCTTAACCGGTAGGAGTCCATCAAACCTCTTATTCTTTTGGATATAAAGCATAGCTATTCACAATGTGTGTGCTTATAGATCAATTCCGACGCCGTGACACGTCACAAAATGGCAGCGCCACCTTCCAGTATGACGACGTAAGTACAGCGTGATGCATTAATTGTATAGAACCCAATAATAACAACTGTTTTTTTCCACTGTCTAGTTCATCCAAGTGACCATGAGCATGTGAGGAACAAGACATCTTTTTATATTTTTTTAATGCGTAGACTCATTTTTATTCCAATTACATTACAGCGGAACTTTCAAAGTTCAAAAACAGAAATATTTGACTTTGGTAGTTCAGCTGTGAAATCAATATTTGCCTAAGTTACCACTATTTTTTACTCTTCATTGACATTAATGCTTGTGTACTAGTGCTGTGCGATATGAAAAAAAAAAAAAAATCTGTCAAGATTATGGCCATTTTATATCACGATATTGATATGCTATGGTAAAATAAATTTCAAGAATTGCGGCAATGTATCTCCTACTCAATTTATGAATTGACTTTAAATTGACCTGCCACCATTGTTGAATGTAATGCGTGGCAATGCAACCTAAAACTATCCAAGATATACAGAAGTGGCACAGTTTGTCCCTGATCCGATCAAGTTGGGATGATCGCGCCATTTTTCAGAGGATCGGAATCGGGTTTTTTTTAAGGGCTAAAAAGGAACCGTAACAGTAAGGGCGCCCTCTGTGGAACACAATGTAAATTGCTGAAACAGGTCTATTTAGGGCGACAATGACAACAGACATATTAAATTTCAAAAGCTTTACAATGTTTTGGCTATTAATATCGTCATATCGTACAGCACTATTGTGCTCTTTCAATGTATTTCAACATGTTTATAATCTATGTATACACATATGTAGATTTTTTAAAAATAGTTTTGAAAAAAAATCCAAAGGTGCTATTACTAAATTTGTTGGTTCCAGCTGATCTTCAGACAACGGCGGACTTCATGAACTGGAAGGAGAAAAAAAATATTTTGGTATTTATTAGGGCTGCCAAAATTATGATTTTTGCAACGGGTCGACAAATCGGCTTATGTGCTGAACACGAGAATTTGAACGATTTTTCGTCAACAACGTCTCAAAAGAGTTGCCGATTAAGTCCTGATTGACGATGATAGACGTCCAATCATGCAGGTTTTAAAAACTAAATTGAAACTCTTTAAGTGAGTTCGTCACAAGTCGACATCCAATCCATTTGAAGTGGGAGGGTTGACAGTGAATGGACGAATGAATGCTAACCCTCCCAACCGAAGAGTTAATAATTAGAAGTCGACCGATATGGGATTTGCAAAGGCCGATGATGATACAGATTTTTCGAAAACAAAAAAAGTTCATCCAAATTTGGAAGCCGATAATTGAGACCGATATTTTCTTTTAAAGCACGATCATGGAAAGCAATTGAAATACTCATGATATAAATGTATCGGCCCATTAATTTTGTAACAATGGCAACTAGGTGGGCAAAACCTTTATTAAAAAAGATCACCTAAATAGTAAACCTAAAGGTTTTCGTATTAAAGTGGCTGATATCTGTCGATCTTGAAAAAAGTACTTGTATCGGCCAGCTGATAAATCGGTCGACCTTTCGTAATAATCGATGAATCGATAAACTGGCAGCCCTAATATATATATACATATATATAACACTAAAGTAGTGCATGAAAAGGGACCAGTAGTTCTAGTTTGTAACACAATGTTCAGATTAGATACACAATTTTAAAATGTATGTGTTTTATCAAAATTGTACAGTGCCCCCAGGTGCCAGGGTAGAAAAAAAATTCATAGCTAATCTGAGGGTACAGTTTAGTAACTTGTACCTACAGTTTAGTCATCTACACCCACAGATTACTAAACTGTACCCACAGTTTAGCAATCTATACTCGCAGATTGATACAGATGACTAAACTGTGGGTACAAATGACTAAATTTTAGTCATCTGCACCTACAGTTTAGTCTGTGGGAACCTGTGGGAATCTGGGAACAGTTTAGTAATCTGTGGGAACAGTTCAGTAATCTGCATCAACAGTTTAGTCATCTGTACTCACGGATAACTAAACAGTACCCACAGTTTAGTCATCTGTACCCACAGTTTAGTAATATACACCCACGAATTAATAAACTGTACCCACAGTTTAGTAATCTGTGTGTACAGTTTAGTAATCTGTACCCACAGTTTAGTAATATACAGCCACAGATTACTAAACTGTACCCACAGTTTATTAATCTGTGTGTACAGTTTAGTAATCCGTACCCACAGATTACAAAACTGTGTGTACAGTTTAGTAATCTGTAGAGTAGTAAACTATGGGTACATATTACTCAACTGTGGGTACAGTTTAGTTATCCGTGAGTACAGATGACTAAACTGTGGGTACAGATTACTAAATGTTAGTAATCTGCACCCACAGTTTAGTCTGTGGGAATCTGGGAACAGTTTAGTAATCTGTGGGTACAGTTTAGCAATCTACAATTTAGTCATCTGTGGATACAGTTTAGTAATCTGTACCCACAGTTTAGTAATATACACCCACAAATTAATAAACTGTACCCACAGTTTAGTAATCTTTGTGTACAGTTTAGTAATCTGTGGCTATAGATTACTAAACTGTACCCACAGTTTAGTAATCTATACCCACAGATTACTAAACTGTGTGTACAGTTTATTAATCCTTGGATACAGAGAAGTAAACTATGGGTAAATATTACTAAACTGTGGATACAGTTTAGTTGTCCTTGAGTACAGATCACTAAACTGTGGGTACAGATGACTAAACTGTGGGTGCAGATTAATAAACTAATCTGCACTCACAGTTTAGTCATCTATGGGAACAGTTTGGTCATTTGCACCCGCAGTTTAGTAATGTGTGGGAACAGTTTAGTAATCTGTGGGTACAGTTTAGTAATTTGTACCCACCGTTTAGTAAACTATACCCGCAGATTACTAAACTGTACCCACTGTTTAGTAATCTGTAAATACAGTTTTGTAATCTGTACCCACAGTTTAGTCATCTGTGGGTACAGTCTAGTAATCCGTGGGTACAGAGTAGTAAACTGTTGGTACAGTTGCCTAAACTGTGGGTACAAATTACTATATTGTAGCCTCATATTACTAAATTGTGGGTACCCACATATTACTAAATTGTGGGTAAAGATGACGAAAGTGGGTACAGATTAGCTATGGAAAATATTTTTTTTCTACACTGGCATCTGGGCGGCTCTGTAAAATTGTACTAACAACCCACAATAATAAAGATATTATTCCATGAAAGCCTCTCGAGTTTCATTGTCCATCAAAAATGAGTAGCTAATGAAGTGTCGTGCAACAGTAAACGCACCTGCTTGAAAGAGAAGCTGGCCACTTTGCAGTCGCACGGCAAATTGAGAAGGTTAGCGTGGAAACTATCTGTTGGAAGAGTAAATAAATAACAGGAACAGTCTTAGTCAACCAAATGGCTTTTAAACATATAAAAAGAAAACACTTTAAATGAGACTGTGTCGCTCCTTTTGTATGAAAAAATTTTGGTACCTTTAAGGATCTGCAATCTTGTCAATAGAGCGATGAATTCGTCGTACTCGAGCTTTCCTTGGTTGCTGTACTCCAACCACAGTGTAATCAAGCTGTCCCTTTCTAGTTCAAACCCTGTGGCAAAAAATGCATGCAAACAGTACTGAATTTGAGAGCTTGGTGTTCCGCAGGGGTCACGTCTTGAGCATCTGTATTTTGTAAATTGCTGAAAATTTCAAAATGGATTTTAGTGTAGTTTATTTGAAATGTACAGGGGTTGGACAAAATAATGCAAACACCTTTAAAAAATCAACAAAAACAAATTTTATATGGTGTAGGTCTGCTTTTTGCGGTAATTACAGCCTCACTTCTCCGAGGGATTGATTCGAGCAACTTGTGAATTGTTTCCAAAGGAATTTTAAGCCATTCTTCAGTTAAAATACCCTCTAACTCCTTTAGAGATGATGGCGTTGGACATGTCCTAATTGAATCTCTAAAACTGACCATAAATGCTCGATAATATTGAGGTCTGGGGATTGTGCCAGCCACACGAGATGCTCAACTTCATTAGAATGTTCCTCATGCCATTCTTTAATAATTGTGTTCAATGATAATGACGCCAAAATGTTACGTGTTTCCATTATTTTATTTTGTCCAGCCCCTGTATAGTGCTGCTAATGTAACATGGTTAAAAAAGGTTTTATAAAATCCAGTTAAATTGTATGGGGTCAGCCCATAAAATTGAGAGAAATATGCCATCGTCTGGCGGAACCGCGTAATTGCAGGTGCACTCGCTGCAAGTGGTTGAGGGAACGTAAAATGTATAAATCCTTGACAATTTTGATTTATTTTAAATTGCACAAAATTTTAGTTTTACTCGTAGCTAACAATTTATATAAATGGTATGTTGAATACATTTCAATAATTATAAAATAAAACATGCAAACATCTATGATTGACAAACATGCATTTAAAAAAAACTATTAAAATATTCTTGTTTCGTTAAACAGTGTTATTTCTATAGTTCATATTTATTTCAAATATACTATATATACACCCGCGGTCAAGAGCATTTTAAAAAATTAAGTCTAAGAAGATTAAAGATTAAAATAGTACAAATTAAAAATCACCGAATTGTTCAGTTTTTTTGTTTTTTTTTTTTCCTGAAAATTCTAAAAAAAAAAAAATTAAAAAGACTTGATTATATTAAGGTGTCGACGATGCAAATAATTCATTTCTTAACGCTCATTGGCCTGCCATTGACGTTTATAGACGTCGAAATTCAACCGGGAGGACAAGTTGTAAGTTGTAAGTGCTCTTTCAATGCCACTGACGGTGCTAGACATCCCGTCAATGCCAGACAATGAGTTAACGAGTGTTCTTAACCCTTTAATGCCAGCAATATGAAGCAATCATCAGAGAACCCCAAAATTTGAAAAATACGGTCCTAATGAAACTTTTTTTCAAATTTGTAAAAAGAAAAGGCAAAATGAATATGTGTAATAAGTAGGGCTGTCAAAATTATCGCGTTAATTACGGGCGGTAATTAATTTTTTAAATTAATCACGTTAAAATATTTGACGCAATTAACGCACATGCCCCGCTCAAACAGATTAAAATGACAGCAAAGTGCAACGCCAACATGTTACTTGTGTTTTTTTGGAGTTTTGTCGCCCTCTGCTGGCGCTTGGGTGCGACTGATTTTACGGACTAAAGCCCCCATGAGCATTGTGTAATTATTGACATAAACAATGGCGGGCTACTAGTTTATTTTTTTGATTGACAATTTTACAAATTTTATTTAAACGAAAACATTAAGAGGGGGTTTTAATATAAAATTTCTATAACTTGTACTAACATTTATCTTTTAAGAACTACAAGTCTTTCTATCCATGGATTGCTTTAACAGAATGTTAATAATGTTAATGCCATCTTGTTGATTTATTGTTATAATAAACAATTACAGTACTTATGTACCGTATGTTGAATGTATATATCCATCTTGTGTCTTATTTTTCCATTCCAACAATAATTTACAGAAAAATATGGCATATTTTATTGATGGTTTGAATTGCGATTAATTACGATTAATTATGAATAATTTTTAAGATGTAATTAACTCGATTAAAAATTTTAATCGTTTGACAGCCCTAGTAATAAGCGCTCAGATATCTATAACCCTTGCTAAATCCTGTTTTTTTTTTTTTTTCATGGAACCTACAAATGCATGTGTTGACTTGCATCCATCATTTTTTTTTTCAAAAAGAAATGTCAAAATTCTGAATTAGTCTCAAAATCATGAAATTTTAGGTGTATCAAATGTGATACTTTGGCAATATAGGCTTAAAATACATTGGGACTAACTTCTACAACACAAAATGTTGTGGTAGTTAGCGGTGTGTTTAAGTATCGCAAATCTAAAGAAAAAGCCATACCCCTCACAGCCAATGCCTCGTTCATATTCGCCTGAGTAAAAGAATGAGGCTGCCTCCTTTCGTAGGTATCCACATATTCCCGTCTGGCGGCCGCTACGTAGTGATCCAGTTTGAAGTACTCCAACATGTCCAGGTCCCCTGATTGGTCTGCCTGAAATTCCTCAGTTCAGAAAACTTGAATATTACATACACTTAAATTAGTATAAACAGTCATTCATAAAGGATACATCTGCGAGTTTCAGCAGCAAGCGTGCGGTCCTGATAGTCAGCGCTTCATTTGGGGGGAAAAAATAGTCACAGTGAGTGTAAAAATACGTTTCGAGTGAAAAAATGTGAAGTGACTCACATTTTCCTCGAACTGAGTGGCCTCCAGCCAGCAGGGCGGCGACTATGCCATTAGCATCCAGCATCTGTTGTGATCAAGAACACAAACATCGATTAGAAACATAAACCTCCATTCACTTTACATTGTGATTGTGTACTAATACTTTTAACCAAATGCAATATTTTCTCTTTGTCCCAAAACTTTTGCCTAACCTGATGTTTCAATACTTTTGTCCAAATTATCTCTTTCTGTCCTAATACTTTTCTCCGACCTCTTAATTCCCTTTACTTTTGGCATCCTAATATTCTTTAGTCTGTCTTTGAAGAGTATCTGTCACATGGTGCGTTCAGGAACAGCATGTAAAACACAACCTCAGCATGACAACCTAATTTGTTGCATTGTTTTAAAAATATTTACCATCATATATATTTTTGTATGTAGCATATTTAAATGTACTTGATAAGTTAAAAAACATTCGGGTAGCAAAGCATGAGAGTTTTCTTTTTCCTGATTTTTTTTTTCCCCCTCCAAAGTCATTTGGCGCCTCATCCAGGCGACTGCTTATCTGACGTATGCCGAATGCCAGGCTTGGTTAGTCACCAGATAGGATAACTTCTGTGAAAAGGCACGCCGTGAAGAAAAGCTGCCGCGGCCACAAACTTAGACAGCTTAGACCAACTTAGACTTTAGCTCAGTAGTCATTGCTGAATAAAACACCAAGTAGCACTGGTCCCTAATGCGCTCCAATACAGCAGGTATTATACATTTATTTTGAACAAGGCTACGTTCATACTTCAGGTCTTAATGCACGAATCCGATTTTTTCGTGTTTTTCCGACTCGAGTGAGGCATTAACTTAAGACGGTCTGAACGTGACAAGTCGCATTGAACTGGACCATTTCAAATCCGATCTGGGTCACTTTCGTATGTGGTTCAAATCTGATCTGGGCCACATTTTTCCAGACTGTCGCGGCGGTCTGTACTGTCCAGTCTCTCAAATCGGAATTCATGCAGCAATTACGTAATCAAAAAGCGAGAGAGACGCTACGGTAGTGGTGCAGCTGTGCGTTATTAGCGCCTAGCTTGCAGTGAACACGGCTTTTTAGGAAGGGTCGGACTTTACAACAGTCATAAAAAAAAAAAAAAAAAGGGTTGAGGATAAGCCTGAGAATGATCGGTTTTCTGTCTGCTCCATATAAGCAATATTTCAACATTGCTTACACCGCCGAGAGTCGTGGCAAACCGCCCGTATGTGCATGTGACATGCACGGACATGCACGATCCAAATACTTTGAATGTAAGCCTAAACTGGGATTATTTATGTCTGTTATTTGTGTCCTCTTTTTAAAAAGAAAAATATGATATCCCTGGAATGAGGGATGACAGCCAGCACGTGTGGTCATTTGTTTTGATGCTTCTGCGCATGTCGGACTGCGAATTAGTGCGCATGCGTGATACTTGAATGGTTTCAATGGACAAAGGCAGTCTGAACGGGCACGCCCAAAAAACAGATATGACAAAAAATCGGATTTGTGCATTAAGACCTGTAGTATGAACGTAGCCTTAGAGCCAGTTGTGTGGTTGTTTGAACGATGTGCTAATGCTAGCGAACCGTTTATGTCATTGCTGTAAGAGCACCTAATTATCATTTATTTACGTTGACGCAAACCTGTTTGGTATCGAGGACCAAATTGATTCAGCAAATTATACGATCGTCCAGCATCGTCATTTGGGAGTTCGCTGTATAGCCAGGACCGAGCCGTAGCGCCCTGGTGAGGACAGTATATTCGCATTTCGTTGTTCATGCACTGTACATTTATTCAGCATGTTGTTCTCTATTGTATTTTCATTAGGGCTGTCAAACGATTACAATTTTTAATCAAGTTAATTACAGCTTAAAAATTAATTAATCGTAATTAATCGCAATTCAAACTATCTATAAAATATGCCATATTTTTCTGTAAATTATTGTTGGAATGGAAAGCTAAGACACAAGACTGATATGTACATTCAACATACGGTACATGAGTACTGTATTTGTTTATTAAGACAATAAATCAACAAGATGGCATTAACATTATTAGCATTCTCTTAAAGCGATCCATGGATAGAAAGACTTGTAGTTCTTAAAAGATAAATGTTAATACAAGTTATAGAAATTTTACATTAAAACCCCTCTTAATGTTTTCGTTTTATTAAGTAACAAGCGGACATTACACTTCTGTCATTTTAATCTGTTTGAGCGGGGCATGTGCGTTAATTGCGTCAAATGTTTTAACCCACACGAAAATACACATGGTCCCAGGCTTCAACTGGGACCGTGTGCTTTGGTCAGATGAGACCAAGATTGAGCTTTTTGGCAACAAACACTCTAAGTGGGTCTGGCGTGCCACGAAAGATGCACATCCTGAAAAGCACCTCATACCCACTGTGAAGTATGGGGGTGGGTCAGCGATGCTGTGGGGCTGTTTCGCTTCCAAAGGCCCTGGGAACCTTGTTAGGGTGCATGGCATCATGAATGCTTTGAAATACCAGGACATTTTAAATCAAAATCTGTTGCCCTCTGCCTGAAAGCTGAAGATGGGTCGTCACTGGGTCTTTCAGCAAGACAATGACCCTAAACATATGGCCAAATCTACATAGAAATGGTTCACCGGACACAAAATCAAGCTCCTCCCATGGCCATCTCAGTCCCCAGACCTTGTTTTGTTGGCAAAAGGGGGTTGTACAAAGTATTAACACCAGGGGTGCTAATAATTGTGACACACATTATTAAATGTCAAATATTTTTTTCATTATGTGGGATTTTTTCCCCACTGAATGAATGCACTTGTATTGAAGGTTGGATTTTTCTCTTTTTTTTTTTCCATTAAGGTCCCATATTATTTGAATTAAAAAATATATATATATTAGAAGCTATAAAACACATCTTTTTCAGGGGTGCCAATAATTATGGAGGGCACTGTAGAGCCACATAGCCCAGGACAAAGAAAGTTTCTAAGATCCTATCTGGTGACTAACTATAATAAGGAAAGCATAAATCTTGCACAATAATTGAAAGAGTAGATGTCCCAATACTTTGGTATGTACTTAATGGACATGGAAGTGCTTACCTCTGACCTGTTGTCTTCCTGAAAGAAAAAAAAAACAGAATATGACGATGAAACATGAGAAAGCTCATTCTCTGACCATGCCGACAAAGTCACGTCTACGTACGGTGACGCAGTCGCGCACTGGGAAGGCCTCGCAGCGCAGCTCCCGCGGCCAGGATATGCCGTAGTGACCCAAACGGGCCTCGCAGTGGTCGCGGGCGGTCTGGCAAAAACTCCGACAGGGTCTCCGTATCCGGCCCTGGGAGCAGCGCGGGGCGTAGGCAGCGCACAGGAAAGGCCGGATGTCGTACGAGCAAGCGGACTTGGCGAAGGTCTCGAAGAAGGACAGCTTAACGGAAGCATCTCGCTGGCTGGTGTGGCCAAGTTGGTTGGGCATTATCGTCTGGTTGTAGGACAGGCCTTGGCACATAGAGATGCTGAGGGGCTCGCAAATGCCGCCGCCCTCTGCCATGCCAAACTGTGACACAAGCACAAAAGCCATTGATTTGACTGAAACGTAAAAAAATATACATTCTTGAGAATAAACATCTTGGGGTGGGGGGACTATATTGCAGGAGTTTTTTTGTGTGTGTTTTTTTCTAACCTGTTCAGCTGCTTAGACATGGATAATAGGAATCTAAGTGTCCTTATGGTCTGAACAGTTTTAATGTATCACATGGGAGTTTGGCATACAGTTCTCCCATTGGGGTTGTTCATGATGTTTTATTTATTAGGAGAAAGCAGTGAACAGAAAGCAATAATGGTGGGACAGAGATGAAGGAAGAAGACACAAGAGGAGAAGAATAAACAATGAGAGTGTTAGGTTTGTGTTGGTTACCTCCTGGTGTGTCCCTGTGATTGCCCATTGAGTTCTCCTGTTGTTCCTGCTCCTAGTGTATCCCCCAACCTGCATACTCCTGTGTCACTCACCTGTTCCTCGTTGTCTCTTTACCCCTTGTCTGTTTCTGTATATAAGCTCCCAGTTTCTTTCCACCCCTTGTTGCGACATTGTCAATGTGCATGTTCACGTCAGCGTCAATTCCTGCCCGTTCCTACGTCACAGCCCTTGTGTTCCTCAGCATAAATTTTTGATACCAGTCTTTTGTTAGTACCCTGACTTTTGTAGGACATAATCTACCTCCTCCACACTTCAATCTCCCACCTGGAGAAGGCGGGGAGCACTGTGAGGATCATGTTCTTTGATTTCTCCAGCGCGTTCAACACCATCCAGCCCACCCTATTGAGAGACAAGCTGGAGCAGGCGGGAGTGGCCCACCACCTCACCACATGGATCCAGGACTACCTCACAAACCGGCCACAGTACGTGAGAACACGGGACTGTGTGTCAGACGTGCTTCTCTGCAGCACTGGGGCACCGCAGGGAACTGTCTTGGCTCCTTTCCTGTTCACCCTCTACACTTCGGACTACAAATACAAAACCCCCACCTGTCACCTGCAGAAGTTCTCCGACGACTCTGCGATTGTCGGCCTCATCTCAGACGGAGATGATCGGGAGTACAGAGAACTCACTCAGGGTTTTGTGGACTGGTGCCAGCAGAACCGCCTCCAGATCAACGCGGAGAAATCCAAGGAGCTGTTGGTGGATTTCGGCAGGTGCCGGAACTCTCCACCTGCACCAGTGAATATCCAGGGAACGGATGTTGAGAGAGTCTCAACTTACAAGTACCTGGGTGTTCATCTGAAAAATAAACTGGTTTGGATTGACAACATCGACGCTCTTTATAGGAAGGGTCAAAGCAGACTCTTCCTACTTAGGAGGCTGAGGTCTTTTGGTGTTCAGGGGGCACTCCTCAGGAACTTTTATGACTCAGTGGTTGCATCGGTCATATTCCAGGGAGTGGTCTCCTGGGCAGGCGGCGTCTCGGCCCGGGACAAAAAGAGGCTGGACAAACTGGCGAGGATGGGCTGCTCCCTGGACTCAGTGGGGGACAGGAGGATGATGGCAAAGCTGTCATCAATGCTGCACAACCCGTCCCACCCCCTCCGAGGCACCCTTACAGCACTCCATAGCTCCTTTAGTAATAGACTTTTACACCCTCGCTGTGCAAAGGAGAGATTCTGTCGCTCCTTCCTGCCTGCCGCTATCAAGCTGTTTAATAAGAACACTAGGCAGTCTCTACAAACTGCCGGTCATTAGTGCAATTGTGCAGTTCTGCACTTGGGATTATACTGTGCAATATCCAACATTCCACACAACTGTATTTTTTTATTGCTTCCAATTCTGTACTTTATATTTGCACTGCCACCTTTTTTTCCCCTCTGTACTATGTAAAGACTATTAGTGTGTTTTCGAATGTTTGCTGCTAATGTAATAAATTAACGGCTACATCACGCCGTCCTCTGCGTTACCTATATCTTTGCTGCTGTAACACCGAGAATTTGCCCATGGTGGGATCAATAAAAGTCTTCTTATCTTATTTTATAAGAGTTGTTGGATTCCTCGGTCGTCTTGTTTGTACTTTGTTTTTTTGTTGGCTTTATTAACTACTTTTTACACTGTCTATCTGCCTTGCCTCCCTTCCTCTGCATTTGGGTCCATACCACCTGCCAGCCCGCAAACCGTAACAAAGCGATACATTTTTTAAACGCCTATGCTACCTATGTACATAGTGGTGCTATCTTTATCTAATGCATCGGATTCCTTCTCAGTGAGGGTTGGACTCTGCCAAGGTTGCTGTTGAGTTAATTATCGAGGGTTGATTGAATATTTGCTTGATTGATTGAATATTTGCTTGTGCTCATACATACCTATAATACTAGGGCTGCAGCTATCGAATATTTTAGTAATCGAGTAATCGACTGAAAATTCTTTCGATTAATCGAGTAATCGGATAAAATAAATATAATTTTAGGTGAAGAGCAATTATAAATATACATGAGAAACCAAGACATTTCATCTAATCTTGAACCATTTTCAGTCAATCAATGTCTTTATTTTTGATGTGTATTGTTGAAAACAGCCAACAATTGCATCTCAGATGTAACTAGAATAAAAAAAAAGACTAATTCACTGCTTTCACTCAAAAAACCTTTAGATCTTATAAAAAAAAAATAATAATAATAAAAAGCTGCAGCTATCGAATACTTTAGTAGTCGATTAATCGATGGGCTAGTTAGTTCGGATAATCGAGTAATTGGATAAGGAACATGAAAACTTAAAATGCCTGAGCTGAGCCCTAAACAGCATAAATTTTAAAAAATAAGGATCAATGTAAAACAAAAGAACAATAGGCTAACTTACATAGAAAAAGTCCACTAGCTTAAATGCGATAAAATGCTTTTTTTTTTTTTTTTTTTTTTACAATGCTCTAAAAAATGGTTCTGACACATATTCCCACAAAAAAATAACTAATTACACCTATAAACTAAATCATGAATGCATTAAAAAACATTAGCTCAAACAAAAACTTGGCTTACGTTGGTCTTAACAGGGAGCAGTTGGATTCAACCATCTGAAAAGAGGCAGACCAGAGGGCTGCAAACACTTTCAAAATAAACAACACCACTTAAACGAATACTCGAGGCAACAAAATTTAATTCGAATATTTTTTTCTTATCGAATACTCGAGCTAATCGATTAATCATTGCAGCACTACATAATACATATTGCCATATTTTTTCTTATTGATATAACCAGTAAATGATTATTGCTTGCTATACTAGGTTGTGGTATAATATTTAAGTGTTAGAAAGAGTAAAGAGGGTCGGGATGACAACTGCCTTGCTTCATGGCCGCATCATTGCGTAACTAGACCTTCCGGGACATCTTCAGCACCTGGCGTCTAGACTTTCGTCTAGACCTTCGAGGACAATTTTCCATTCGAGGACATCTTCCATGGCCGCAGCGTTCCATAACTGAAGTGTCTGGGTCATTCTGACCACTTTACGTGTGCCCTTGCTTACACACGTGTATTTAGTTAGTTCCACCTACATGCTCACACATAGCCAACCAAAATCACATGGGTGTCTCCAGCTTGCTTTCCCCCTCCCTTCAGGGCGGCACCCTTCTGTGTTAGGACAAACCCCTAATAAAAAGAGCAAGGAGGTTTTTTTTCCTTAGATCAATTTTGCTGACTATACAGCGTAATCTAGCATTTCTCTGTCTAGTCCCTCTATTTTGCTCTCCTTGGCCAAGAAAACTGAGTGTCTTCTCTCCTTATTTTTGGGTAATTTTAACAATGTCTAACTAAGGGTCTATTTTTTAACTTGACAGTTGCCCTTTGTCACCGATTGTGTTCATAACGTTTATGGGCAGAATTGCTAGGCACAGCTGAAGCGTTGAGGGGATCCGGTTTGGTAGCCTCAGTATTGCATCTCTGCTTTTTGCAGATGTGGTGCTGTTGGCTTCATCGAGCCGTGATCTCCAACTCTCATTGGAGCGGTTCGCAGCAGAGTGTGAAGCAGTTGGGATGAAGATCATCACCTATAAATCAGAGACCATGGTCCTGAGTCAGAAAAGGGTGGTGTGCCCTCTCCAGTTAGGGGATGAGATCCTGCCTCAAGTGGAGGAGTCTTCGGGTCTTGTTCACGAGTGAGGTGGGAGGGAGCGGGAAATCGATAGGTGGATCGGTGGAGCATCTGCAGTGATGCGAACTCTGTACCGACCGGTCCGCTGTGGTGAAGAAGGAGCTGCGCTAAAAGGCAAAGCTCTCGATTTATCAGTCGATCTATGTTCATTCCCTCACCTATGGTCGGTCACGAGCTATGGGTGGTGACCGAAAGAACAAGATCCCGGATACAAGCGGCCGAAATGAGTTTCTTTCGCAGGGTGTCCGGACTCTCCCTTAGAGATTGGGTGAGAAGCTCGGTCATCCGCGAAGGACCCAAGGTCGAGCCGCTACTCCTCCACGTTGAGAGGAGCCAGTTGAGGTGGCTCGGGCATCTGTTTCGTATGCCTCCTTGATGCCTTCCTGGAGAAGTGTTCCGGGCTTGTCCCACCGGCAGGAGACCACAGGGAGGACCCAGGACACACTAGAGAGAGTATATCTCTCGGCTGGCTTGGGAACACCTTGGGATCCTGCCGGAAGAGCTGGATGAAGTGTCTGGGAAGAGGGAAGTCTGAGCTTCCCTGCTAAAACCCGACCCCGGATTAAGCAGCAGATAATGGATGGATGGATATTTACTCGTGGACACAAAGTAGGGGGGCCTGATAATAGCACCCAAAAACCCAATCACCCCCTCATTCCCCCTGTTTAGCGTCAATCGCATGATGGATTTCCACTGCCCCCTGTTGATGGATTTCCATCATTACGAGAGAGAACGCAATTATCTCATTGGCTCAATGTGTAAATATGAATGTTTTCTCTTTTCAGAAATATTCTGCTTAGTTTTTAACCTTGTGTATATCGAAAATGAAAAACCATACAATTTGCTTCAAAACATTTAAGTGACTGTACAACTTTTCTTACGTGCTGGCACGACGCGGTGCTGAAAGCGTCGCACTTGAGCGACTCAGGCCAAGAGTAGCCTAAATCCCTCAGCGTAGGTACACAGCTGGACCGCACCAGCTCGCACAAGGTCCTGCACGGTGTTCTGGCTTTTCCCGCCTTACACTCAGGCGTTAAGACTGAACAAAGGAAAGTCTTGAGGTGGGGCGAGCACGCCAAGTTGATCAGCGAGTAGTACGAGCTGACTTGTACGCCGACTTCCTCTTGGTTTTTGTGGCCTAGGACGTTGGGCAGGACGGTTTGGCTGTACTGGAGATCTGTACAGAGAGGTTCCGTAATGCGCTCGCACGTGCCTGAAACGGTCGTTTCGGAAACGTTTCTGGGATCCTGCAAGAAGACATTTGATGTTCGCTTTTGTTAACTTATAAGTCGTGTTGCACCGATACCATTTTTTGGCTCATGACTTCGATACGGTGTGGTATCAGCAGATACTGTACTGTACCATGTCTTTAAAAAAATCAAAAATCAAACATTTTTCTGAATCGATATATTGTATTGTTGGAAAAAGGAACCATTAATTTGCTACCAAAATCTTCCACTAGAATAGTGCCTCTGTTAACTCAATGGCTGCCATTGACGGCCCTCAATGTCCAATCCACTGGAAAGGACGAATCAACGTCCGTTATTTCGAAACCAGATTATTCGAAACTAGTCTTTCTGATTTTCGGGACTTTTACAGGTCACTTTCTGTTCATTCTAGGATATTTACACGTTACGTCCTGTTGGCTTTGAGTCACCTTTTATTCATTTGGGCTAACTTTCGCATCACTTCCTTTCCAGAAGCCCAAAATTGACAGGAAGTGACCTGTAAATGCCCCAAAATCAAAAGAAAGTGACCCGTAAATGCTCCGAAAGTAAAAGAAAGTCACCGAAAATCTACAGGAAGTGACATGAAATGCCTCAAAATTAACTCATTGACTCGCAATGCACTGACTGCCATAGACGTCCAATCCGTTTAAAGTGGGAGGGACTGCAGCAAATGCACAATGGCGTACAACACGCTACACGTCACTTCCGCTCATTAATATTCATGATGTTAGCTACTGCTGCTAAGGGGGGGACAAGCTCCCATTTGTTCCCCAAAAGTAAATGTATGGAAATAGTGTAACATGTTTACAGAGCTAAACCTACCAATTCATTCCGAAAATGATGTCCCTGGTGCCAAATTCACTGGTAAAAATGTGGAAGAACATACAAATGTTCAGTTAGAGAGATAGCTTGAGTGTCGAGGGCTGAAAAAGACGGAAAAAAGAAACGAGCCTACCTAAGCTTCGCCTTAGCTTTTTTATCGACACCTTTTTCTTACGCCACTGACAATGACATTCTCCTGTTTCAACAATCGATCATTTAGCACCATATGCCCTGTCTTTCTTATATATTATATCCTCTGGTTGTCTTATGTCTCTGACTGTTCTTTTGCTCAATTTAACATTGCTATTTTTGTGTAGCGATCGCAAATGCTACTCGTTGACAGCCAATGAACACTTTCAATTTTTTCATTAATAACCGATCTTAATTCTGTAATTTATATGCACTTCGCCCTTACCAAAGTTTTTTTTTTTTTTTATCACAGAAAACGTAACAGTGGCAATCAGATACCATTTTAATCCTTTTCAGGTCATTCATTGTCAGACGGAAGCAGCACGGCAAAACGCCACGCTAAAAAATATGTAAAAAATATCAAAATGGCTTACCTCATACCAACCCAACAAAGTGTTTACTGCATATGAAATGTGAATGGTTTCACCTTGCTGGCATTATAATGATCCATTCTTCACATTTCTTCCTCCGAGTTTTTGGTTTCGGGAAACGTATGAAGAAAACATCCTTCATATGTTGAAATGTCTGGAGTCGTTGCTACAAGTTCCATATCGGCAGTGCTTGATCGGCATGTTTGTTTTTGAAAGATTACCCGAGAAAACTAGCAGAAATATAATGGTTTGTAAGCAAGGGCGTGTCTATAATGTCCCACTTCAGCCTTACGATGCGATGTCACGGTCTAAAAAATAGCATTCGTGCGGTCCGCTATTGTTATTTCGCTGCCACCCTCCTAGGTCAAATGAATTGGATGTCTAGTGATAAACAAGGATGAAAAGAGCTTGTTTATTCTGGTTATTACTTGTATGGTAAAATATTAAATTCATCGGTACCGATACTAGTATCCGTGCAACACGATTAGTATATAAAGTCACAAGCTTTTTCTTACCTGCTCACAGGAATACATGGAAAAATTCTCACAATTCAGCTTGTCCGGCCATGAGAAGCCAAACTTGTTCATCAAGGACTCGCATCCGGCGCGGGCCTGCTCGCACTGAGTTTTGCACGGAGAACGAACGATTCCCGCCCGGCACTCGGGAACGAAGACGGAGCACAGGAAAGGCTTCAGCTGAGGCGAACACTGAACCTTGACCAGCGGGTAGAACTGGTGCACCTCCAGGCCGGCGTCTTCCTGTGACGTGTGGCCTAAAGAGTTGGGCATGATAGTCTGGGTGTATGAGATGCCTTGGCATAGGGGGATTGTGATGGGTTGACATGATGAAGTTGTTGGTGGTTGTTGAGCCTGAAAGCACATAATTAAGGACCCATGACCTCCGTGAAGTTGGACCCATTAGACACAAATTTATATAACACAATTGTCATTGGTTTGTGCTGAAATTTTTTTTTTTGTGTCGCTATCGTTTTTGAGATATAAACAATTATTTTATAGGTCAATCTGAGGTCAACCAGCCCCCCATTGTGATTAAAAATGGTTAAGAGTTAGAAAGAGTTACGGGGCAATTGCCAAGCAGCTTGGTGATATAAGATCCACCATTGGAGCAATTATTAGAAAATGGATGAAGCTAAACATGACTGTCAATCTTGGTTGGACTGGGGCTCCATGCAAGATCTACCTCGTAGGGTCTCAATGGTAAATGGTGTTATAGTTGTATAGCACTGTTCCACCTTTCAAGGCCCTCAAAGCGATTTACACAACATCACCATACACCTACTGGTGACTCAGCACCAGGAGCAACGTGGGGGGTTCAGTATCTTGCTCAAGGATACTTAGACAAGTTCATCAGGGCGGAGAATTGAACCCACTACCTACGGGTTAGGGGACAACTACTCTACCACTGAGACACGCCACACGATGATCCTAAGAAATGGTCAGGAATCAGCCAAAAACTACACGTGAAGAGCTGGTCAATGACCTGAAAGGAGCTGGGACCACCGTTTCCAAGGTTACTGTTGGTAATACACTAAGACGTCATGGTTTAAAATCATGCATGGCACGCAAGGTTCCCCTGCTTAAACCAGCACATGTCCAGGCCCCTTAACCATTTGGATGATCCAGAGGAGTCATGGGAGAAAGCCATGTGGTCATATGAGATCAAAATGGAACTTTTTGGTCTTAATTCCACTCATCGTGTTTGGAGGAAGAAGAATAATGAGTACCATCCCAAGAACACCATCCCAACGTTGAAGCACGGGGGTGGTAGCATCATGCTTTCGGGGTGTTTTTCTGAACATGGGACTGGACAACTGCACTGTATAAAGGAGGGGATGACCAGGGCCATGGATTGTGAGATTTTGGGAAATAACCTCCTTCCCTCAGTTAGAACATTGACAATTGGTCGTGAATGGGTCTTCCAACATGATAATGGCCCGAAGCCATAACTAAGGAATAAGGGTGTAATTTGTATTGAGGGCGCCGGACGGAAGTACCGTAATTGGATTGGGAGGGCGGCTTTCGCGGCATCGCGGTAGGATCTTGTTTGCAGTGTATCAACCAGGATTATTTCGATTTGGTTGCACTTTAGCACCTTGTGCATTCGCACTTTGGATCGGGGGGTGACTTACTAACAACCGAGTGGTCTGATCGCAGGCACGGCGGCCCCAGACCCTTTGATTATGGGTCGGATGGTAAAGCGGGGTAGGTCAGGAAATGGAAGTGGAGCAGATCAGGAACGGGAGGAGAGTCAATTGACCAAAATGTCACGTACTGAGAGTAATGATAGAGAATACAACATTATTTATAAGTTTGTTGGAAATGATGGCAAATCAATGAACCCGCTCAAGTTGTCTGCTGAAATAAAGGAGAAAATGGGGGCTGTGTTGAATGTGAAAGTTCTGATGAATGGAAACCTGCTAGTGGTTTGTAAATCTCAGGTACAAATCGATAAAGCGTTGAAGGTGAAGAGCTTGCTTGGTCGCAGGGTGGAAGGGTTCGTCCCGGGTCGTCAGGAGGCACTCAGGGGAGTGATTTATGTAAATACGGACGTTTCTGAGTCTGAAATACAAGGAAATTTGACTGGAGCAGATGTTGAATCGGTCAAAAGATTTAGGGAAACGGGACGAGCAGTTCTGGTAATGTTTAGGCAAGAAACGCTCCCTGAAAGAGTCTTTCTGGGTTATATGAGTCATCCTGTGAGGCAGTACATTCGCCCTCCACTTAGGTGCTACAAGTGCCAACGGTTTGGGCATGTAGCAGCAGTGTGCAGGGGGACCACAAGGTGTGGAAAGTGTGGAGGGAATCATAACATAACTGAATGTGATGCTGCGCAGGACAAATGTTGTAACTGCGGGGGGACTCACAAGTCTTCGGCTAAAATATGTGGATTTCATCAAAAAGCGATTTTGGTCGAGAAAATAAGAACAGAGGACAAAATTACTTACTCCGAGGCGGTCAGGAAGGTGAACAGGGAAAGCTTGGCTGGACCGGCTGTGGTACAGGCTGCTGCTGTGACTAAACCAAGAGAAAATATAAGTCTAGCAGTGTCGACGCAGGCTTTGGTTAAGTTTGTGCTGGAGGTGATATGGAGCGTTAAAAATGTCAGCAGTAAATTGGAAGTTTCAAATATTGTTACAGAGGCTGCAGAACGGTATTTAGAAGGAGGACCCCCTGCGCTGGTGTGGCAGACGAGGACTGGGGGCGGCGATGAAGATGAGGAGATTGGTCTTCGGGCATCACTGGAGTCAGTGGACTCGCTGGGGTCTGGGTTGCAGGAGAGGAGCCAGGTTAGACACGTTCACTAAATGTTTTGTATTTTTCAATGGAATGCTAGAAGTTTAATAGCAAACGGACAGGAATTAAAGAGAGTTTTGCATGAGTTTGGGGAATTGCCTGAGATAGTCTGTGTTCAAGAGACATGGCTTAAACCCTGCCTAGACTTTGTTATTCCTGGGTATGACAGTGTCAGGTTTGATAGGGAGGAGAAGGCGGGAGGGGGTTGTGCAATTTTTATAAAGAGAGGGGTGCGATATCAGCGAGTAAATGTAAAAACGTTATTAGAGTGTGTAATGGTGAGAGTGTGGGGGAGGAATGGATGGATATACGTTGTGAATGTGTACAACCCTTGTATGCAAATTGAAAGAGGGGACCTGGACCAAATAAGAGAGAAGGCAGAGGGGCCTTCAGTGTGGGTGGGGGATTTTAATGCCCATAACCCTCTCTGGGGCAGTCTCAGGATGGATCGTAATGGTGGCACTATGGAGGATTTTATTGATGATGGTGGTTTAGTTTGTATGAATACCTGTAGAAGTACACGGTTTAATATTATGAATGGATTAGGGTCTTGTATTGACTTGTCTTTGGTATCGAGTGAATTGGCCAGTAAGTGTGAATGGGAGGTGTTGGACCAGTTGAGTATGGGGAGTGATCACTTTCCGATCATGTTGAGAGTGGGCAGAAAGATGGATGTCAGGCTAGAAGAACAGGTTAAATGTTTTGACTTTGGAAGAGCAGATTGGGAAAGGTTTAGTGTGCTTTGTGAGGAGAGGTGTAGGGACGTTGTGGATGGAGGGACGACTGATGAGTGGAGTGTGAGTTTGTGTAAGGTGATTTTAGATTGTGCTGTTGATTGTGTTCCCAGAAAGACAGGGCATAGAGCAAGACCTCCTGTTCCTTGGTGGAACCTAAACTGTGAGAAAGCTATTAGGGCTAGGAATCAAATGTTTAGACAGCTTAGGAAGTTCCCAGTGGAAGGCAATGTAATTGAGTTTAAAAGGTTGAGGGCCAAGGCAAGAAGAGTGATTAAGCAGGCTAAAAGGGACTGCTGGAGGAGTTATTGTGGAAAGCTTGGGTCAGAAAGCACAATTACGGAAGTCTGGAGAGCTGTCCATCGCATGTCTGGAATCACACGAAGCTCAGGAATACCTATCCTTGAGAATGGGGGAAGGACTGTTGTAACAAATATTGAAAAGGCTAGAGTATTTGAGTGTAAATTTAAGGATGTCCATAGTGGGGAGAATTTGGGGACAGAGGGGTTGAATAAACGTAATGAAACTTTGCAGCATAATTGGCATAAATTGGAGTTTAATAATGATCACTCTGATAGGTACAATTTGTTTTTCTCAATTGGGGAACTTAAGAAGGCCATTAATAAGGGAAGAAGAACAGCTCCCGGCAAGGACGAGATCAGTTATGACATGTTAAAAAGGGTGGGAGATAGCGTTCTGTATGAACTGCTTGCCTTGATCAATATTGTGTAGGAGGAGGGGTGTCTACCCAAGTCATGGAAGCAGGCAGTTGTTGTGCCAATTTTGAAGCCAGGTAAGGATCCTAAACAGGCAGGCTCATACAGACCGATTGCATTGACCTCTGTTTTTTGTAAGATCATGGAGCGGATGGTGACTGATAGGTTGGTGTATAAGCTGGAGAGTGAAGGAAAGTTCGCAGAGGTGCAAAGTGGCTTTCGAAAGGGTAGAGGAACTATGGATGCTGTGGTGTGTTTGGATTCTGATATTAGAAAAGCCCTTGTTAATAATGAATCTGTGATTGCGGTGTTTTTGGACATAGAAAAGGCGTACGATATGTTATGGAAGGAGGGTTTAATCATAAAAATGAATAATGTTGGTATTAGAGGGAGGTTATTAAATTGGGTTTGGAACTTCCTCCAACATAGGGTCATTCAAGTGAGAGTGGGAACCTCTCTTTCTGAAGGAGCGGAAATTGACAATGGAACTCCTCAGGGTAGTGTTATCAGCCCAGTATTGTTCAACATTATGGTGAATGACATCTTTAAGGAGGTGGGTCAGGGAGTGGGCACGTCACTTTTTGCAGACGATGCCGGAGTGTGGAAGAGAGGGCGTAATTTGAGTCACATTTTTGCTCAAATGCAGGCTGTCCTGGATAAAATTGTCAGGTGGGGAGAGAAATGGGGTTTTAAATTATCTGTGGATAAGTCTAAATATATGTTGTTTGGCAATAAGACGTTTAGAGATCACCAGAGCTTGCTGATGTATGGTAAACCGATTGAAAAAGTTAAGGATTTTAAATTCTTGGGAGTTATTTTTGATGAAAAGCTTACGTGGAAAAAACATATTGAAAGTGTAGTGTCGAAGTGTGAAAGAGTTATTAAT
The DNA here is from genome assembly GCF_030265065.1 of Corythoichthys intestinalis. Lineage (NCBI taxonomy): Eukaryota > Metazoa > Chordata > Actinopteri > Syngnathiformes > Syngnathidae > Corythoichthys > Corythoichthys intestinalis. Next base: position 3,636,509 of record NC_080398.1, on the reverse strand, counting down.
GTGTTGCGAATGCTTTCTGGAAGCGCATGGGGGGCCTCTAGGGAAACTCAGCTAATGATTTATAGAGCAATGGTTCGCTCTAGATTAGACTATGGCTGTATGTGTTTTGGAGCGGCTGCAGCCTCCCATCTCAAGAAACTGGATACAGTTCAAGCAAAAGCTTTAAGGGTCTGTTGTGGTGCTCTCAGAACAAGCCCAATCCCGGCAATGCTGGTAGAGTTGGGTGAGACTCCTCTGTCAATTAGGAGGGCAAAATTAGCTATGCAATATGTGATCAAATTATTAGCATATCCGGGGAGTCATCCTGCTAGGCAGGTCCTTGAGGAGGTGTGGGAGTGGGGGGCTAACAAGACTGTGCCTTATGTATACAAAATGGGTAAAGAGCTGCAAAGGCTGAAACTAGGAGAGGTGGGTGTGGCTCCGAGTGTGATTTGGACTGGTAGTCCACCATGGACTTTACCTACCCCGGATATTGATATGTCGGTGATGGCACTGGCTAAAGAAGGAAGTAATTATGTGGGGCTTGTGGATAAATTGATGGCGAGTAGATGGGAGGGGTTTCTCCAAATTTACACTGATGGATCAAAGGACCCCAAGTCGGGAAAAACTGGTTTTGCAATTTACGTCCCTGATTATGATGTTCTTCAGTTTAAAAGTATTTCTAATGTGTCTGTATATGCAGCCGAAATTGCGGCAATAATATGTGCTTTACAGTGGGCAGAGAGTACAAAACAGGAAAAGTTAGTGGTGTGCACTGATTCAGCATCTGCTCTGGAAGCTTTGGTGGGGAGAGGACAAGGTTCGCGACCTGACCTTATCTCAGCAGTGCTGTCAATCGTTCATAGAATTGAGAGGGCAGGCGGTGAGGTAGGTTTTGTATGGGTTCCAGCCCATGTGGGGATCTTTGGAAATGAAATGGCCGATATGGCGGCGAAGTGGGCTCTCAAACGGGAAATTCAAGTTGAAATAGTCCCAGGAATTTATGAGTGGAAGGGTAAAATCAAGGCATATGTGACAGCTGTCTGGCAAAAAAATTGGGAGAGTGACACCAGGGGGCGTCATTACTTTGCTATCAATCCGTCTGTCAAATTTACTCCGGTGTATATCGGTAAAGAAAGGAAATATGCCGTCATGTTAACGCGTCTAAGATTGGGTCACTGTGGACTAGCTTGGGATCTGGCCAAGATAGGTAAACATCCTGATGGTAAATGTGTGCACTGCAAACAATATCAAACGGTGAAACATTTGCTGATGGAGTGTCCGCTATATAGTGAGCAGCGACGGGAGCTTTTTGGAAAAAGAGGGCCGTTGCCGCATGGCACTGTGACTATGAACGAGCTGTTGTGTCCCGCGGTGGGACAGGATGGAATGATAAGAGCTTTGGCGGATTTTTTCGTTGCCTCCGGGCTGAGATGGACATAGAGGTCATTACGTGATCTGGCCACATTGGGTAAGGCAGCAATGTGCCAATAGGCATCGAGTCTGCCGGAAATCAACGGAAGAAGAAGAAGAAGAATTTGTATTGAACCGTTTCAGTACGTGGTGCTCGGTTCGGAACGGAGGCGTACCGAACGAGTTTCTGACGTAATGTAACCCTTACTTTTCAAGGCTGTGAGTCGATCGGGTTATAGTTTCTTTGTGTAGATTATATTTACTCCGTCTTCTCTACTATAATGAGGACCAACACGGTAGGACAGTATAACCCAGAAACGTCAACGGCGCACAAACCTAAGCCGCCCAAAACCGGCCACCAAGGGGAAGACCCAAATGCAACGCCCAGACACACCTTCAGACACGCCTTCGACACGGCCCGCTTCAGCAAAGACTGGACACTGAGATAACACAGATTTTTGCTATTTGGAAACATGTAGCCTTGTTTTGGATCCAGAATTGTCCCTCCGTCGTCTGTTTTTGCCTTGTTTTTACCATTGTCGACAAATAAATTGTCAACCTGTTTTCGGTGAGTGTTCTTCAAGCTTTTGAAACATGGAGTCAGTACAAAGGGTTAAAAATAAGAAGAGAACGCGCGAGGTTCGGCCTTCCCGGTGGGTGCACGCGAGGCAGCGTCAGCCGAGCTGCACTTGTATTGGTTGGTGCTGTTCCCGGGTGCGTCTGGGCCGGGGGGGCGAATTTCAACACGCTTTAACTTGAGAAAATCCACCAATAAAGCTTTTGAAAACCGTTCATAAGATGATTCATTGAGGCATTTCATTTGTAAAATACATGTTAAAATCTTTGTCATTGGGATTGCTTTTCTCTTTAGCGCAGGACTTCTTTTTTCTTCTTTCTTTCAGAAAGAAAGCTGACCAATACGCGGGGTCTGAAAGGCAAATTGTTGTTGAATTATCTTTAAATACCCGCTACTTTTTGAGCAGGATTCCATTCCATTCCTTTGTTTATCCAGCTATCAGCTGCGACTTTGTATGGGCAGCTTTGTAAACCAATAAACGCAAATTTTAAATTGTATCGCCTCCTCACATCTGTCGACAGTGACTCGTGATAATAGTAAGCCATGTTTAAGATGTTTTTATGAAAAAAGACTCAAAACACACCTGAAATATATGAATTTCAGACGTTTGTCTATGGAATGTTTAGCTGTGGGTACCCCCTTAACAAAATGGCGACAAGTTGCTAAGTAAGGTGACGTCATCGTGACATCACGCCGACTTCCTCCATGAAAATTTCAAATCAGTTGATCATTTCTAAGTTGGAGAACTTGCAAAATCGCAGGGTGTTCAAATACTTATTTTCTTCACTGCATATTTAACAGGCGTCATTAAGTTCTGTAGAGATGTAACCTATCTAAAACAGGATGAGAGCCAAGACTAAAGAAGTTGATGATGCCGTCTAACCTGCACGCAGTTCGATTCAGGCAACGTGTCGCACTGCAGCTTGGTAGGCCAGACCAGGCGCTTGGCTTTGAGGGCGGCGTCGCACTCGCTCTTGGCCTTATTGCACATGGCCCTGCACGGCTTTACGCGATTGTCGTCGTTCGAGCACTCCGGGAAGGCCACGCGACAGACAAGCGTGGCGATGTTCGGCGAGCACGCCGTCTCCACGATCTGACTCAGCTGCTGCACGTTGACACCCTGGACGCCGGTCGGGTACCGGCTGGTGGTGTAACCCACATTTCGGCAGAAGGTGGCGGTTATCGGTCGGCAGCTCGGGCGATCGTCTTTGGCACCGCGAGTCCAAGATGGCAGAAAAACCAGCACCACGAGGAAGCAACGCAACATGGTTGTTTCTGTGCTAGTGAATACAAAGTCTACTTCAATGTTGTTCGATACCAGAAAACAGCTTCTGTGTCAGTGGACTTCAACCTGCTTGCAACATCTGCTAGGCATCATGCATGTGTGTTTGTACAAGGGGAGTCCTGTAAAAGCAAAACACCATTCTTACACACAAAATAGTATGCAGGATAAACAATTGTAACTAGGGATGGGAATTGATAGGATTTTTACGATTCCGATTCCATTATCGATATTGCTTAACGATTCGATTCTTTATCGATTCTCTTATCGATTCTAATTTGGGGAAAAAGAACAAACATTTTGATTGGCATCGAGTTTGTTTATTCAGAAGTCACAACCTTACAAACTCGCAACGAGATCAAAAGAGGCCCAAAGCCTCATTGTTAACTGTGGCAATAAGTGGCAAATACACAAGAATGTGTAACATTTTACTGAAACATTTATCTAATAGAAATAAAAAATATTGGTATATATTGGCAGATAGGTTTTTGTTCTGCCTTTGGCAATATGTGTTAAAGCAGGGGTCCCCAAACTTTTTTCCTGTGAGGGCCACATAACTTTTCCCTTCTCTGATGAGGGGCCGGGGTCAGTTTGTTACAGAAAAAGTGTGACGATTGCAGAAGTGCATAAATGTAAAAAATTATTGTTTTTCAGAAAGCCACAATCAAATAACCCTTTCTGGATTCTTTATAATAATAATAATAATTAATAATAAAAACACTATTAATTATATAGATAATAACCAAATAACCCTCTGAATTCTTCAAGGAAAAGGCCAGAAAATAAATAACACGATTGAGAAAAAAAAAAAAAAAATTCAAAATGGCCGGACCAAATGTGGAGGCGGGCCGTATTTGGGCCGCGGGCCGCAGTTTGAGGACTGCTGGAGCGCGCATACACCCAAAGAAGAAATACCGCATCCAAGTGAGTGAGAGAGGGAAACACTTCTACCAGCCTACGTTCTTTGTTAATGTTAATATCTACAGAGGCAACGCCTGTATGTATCATCTTTTGTGTTGTTGTTGTTGTGTTTCCACTCGCGATCGGACACTTAAATCCAGTTGTGTAGTGGTTTGAACGATGTGCTAATGCTAACGAACGAATGCTAACCATACTGTTATTAGCAGCTAATCATCGCTGATTTACGTTGATGCAAACCTGTTTGTTATTGGGGACAAAATTGATTTGTTTCATTTCTATTCTTAGTTTCACTCTTCAAGTGATGGTTGAATAAAGTCAGCAAATTATACCAACGTCTTCTGCATCGTCATTTGGGAGTTTAGCTAGCTGTATAGCTGGGACTTTTTAAAAAAAAAGTTTTTATAGCCAGGACTGAACCTTATACTCTCTGGGAGGACAGCGCAATCGTATTCCCTCCCGATGCAGTTATCTCCACCTTGCAATGACTGCAAGTCGCTTTGTTGTAATTTTTCCTCGTGAAGTGAAGACACACTTTCGAGCGTTTGAACTTACTGCTGTCATTGTTATGTTTATGGCTGCAATGCTCGTGCTTACCCGTCGTAACCTTTCATTTTCACACTCTTTCCTGGTGAAGTGTAGTCAAACTTTGGAGCAAGTGGTTCTTGGCGCCATGCTAGTTTGATGCGTCTGGACAACAACTTACACGTCACGACATACGCGTCTTTAGGAATCGTTAAAGGGATCGTGACGGCTTTTTCATTGTGATGTCGAGGCCTCGAAACACTCGGAACCGGTTCCGAATTGGAATCGGATTTCGATTCCCATCCCTAATTGTAACACAGTGGTACCTAAAGATACGAAATTAATACATTCTGGAGTGGCATTCGTATCTTGATTTTTTTGTATAATGAATCACGTTATACATTAAATCGCATAATTCATACCATGCTCTCCTAAAACACATTTGCTGTCAGTTCCTCTGTTTGCCTGTCTTTTAATGCTTTCTCACTCCATAGTGGTGCTTAAGTGTAGTTTAGTTAGTTCAGCTCATTCTACTGACGTTATCACATGACTACTCGAGATCATAGAAAACACAGAAAACTAAAAGAGGAACTAACTTCGGCAGCCATTGCTTGGTAGTAGGGATGTCCCAGTGGCATAATTTTGCACCCGAGTCACCTGATTTTGGTAATCTGCCGAAACCCGAGTCCCGATCTGATACCGAAAAAAAAAGTTTTTTAATTTAAACAAAACTTTGGACATGTTACTGTGTCCCATATGTTGTTTTTAAACAAGAATAATGTAGAAAAATGGTTGTCTTAAATGCTTCATTGAATGAGTCCACTCAGATCCACTCATGCTTTGACACTTACGTAGCTAAGAAGACCCTCTCTTACAGTGGTATGAAAAAGTATCAGAAGGTTTTGGAATTTTTCACATTTCAGCATAAAATCACCATCAAATGTGATCTGATCTTTGTCAAAACCACACAGATGAAAAATACAGTCCTTGCTTTAACTAAAACCACCCAACCATTTATAGGTTTTTATATTTTAATGAGTATGGCATGCAAACAATGACAGAAGGGCTAAAAATAAGTACCGGTCAGTGAACCCATCTGCCCAAGAAGACTTAAAGAGCAATTGATACCAATTTTTACCAATCAGTTTAAGTCAGGTGTCTGCCCATTAACTGATGAGTGGTTTAAAGCTGCCCTGCCTACTATAAAAAAAGCACACCCTGTAAGATTTGTCTTGATGAGAAGCATTGTCTGATGGGCATCATGGCTTGGTCAGAAGAGCTGTCTGAAGACCTGCGACCAAGGATTGTTGATTTGTACAGTGCCTTCCATAATTATTGGCACCCCTGAAAAAGATGTGTTTTTTAGCTTCTAATTATTTTTTTTAATTCACGTAATATGGGACCTTAATGAAAAAAAAGAGAAAAATCCAACCTTCAATACGTGCATTCATTCAGTGGGGAAGAAATCCCACATAAAGAAAAAATTTGTTTGACATCAAATAATGTATGTCACAATTATTAGCACCCCTGGTGTTAATACTTTGTTCAACACCCTTTTGCCAACAAAACAAGGTCTGGGGACTGAGATGACCATGGGAGGAGCTTGATTTTGTGTCTGGTGAACCATTTCTGTGTAGATTTGGCCATATGTTTAGGGTCATTGTCTTGCTGAAAGACCCAGTGACGACCCATCTTCAGCTTTCGGGCAGAGGGCAACAGATTTTGATTTAAAATGTCCTGGTATTTCAAAGCATTCATGATGACATGCACCCTAACAAGGTTCCCAGGGCCTTTGGAAGCGAAACAGCCCCACAGCATCACTGACCCACCCCCATACTTCACAGTGGGTATGAGGTGCTGTCTACACGCCAACAAGCTGTTTGGGAGGCATGCACGGAGAAAACCTTTCCTCACTCACAATCATAAACGCAAACGTCTGGAGTTCGCCAAGCGGTATTGGTGCTTCAACTGGGACCGTGTGCTTTGGTCAGATGAGACCAAGATTGAGCTTTTTGGCAACAAACACTCTAAGTGAGTCTGGCGTGACATGAAATATGCGTATGCTGAAAAGCACCTCATACCCACTGTGAAGTATGGGGGTGGGTCAGTGATACTGTGGGGCTGTTTAGCTTCCAAAGGCCCTGGGAACCTTGTTAGGGTGCATGGCATCATGAATTCTTTGAAATACCAGAACATTTTAAATCAAAATCTGTTGCCCTCTGCCCGAAAGCTGAAGATGGGTCGTCACTAGGTCTTTAAGCAAGACAATAACCCTAAACATATGGCCAAATCTACACAGAAATGGTTCACCAGACACAAAATCAAGCTTGTGAAACATTATAGGAGAAGATTAGGTGCTGTTTTGTTGGCAAAAGGGGTTGTACAAAGTATTAACACCAGGGGTGCTAATAATTGTGACACATTATTTGATGTCAAATAATTATTTCTTTATGTGGGATTTTTTCCCAACTGAATAAATGCACTTGTATTGAAGGTTGGATTTTTCTCTTTTTTTTCATTAAGGTCCCATATTATTTGAATTAAAAAAAAAATATTAGAAGCTAAAAAACACATCTTACCAGGGGTGCCAATAATTATGGAGGGCACTGTATCTTTCGTATAATAATTTTCATAGTATGAAGCGAAAAGAGCTTTGAAAAACTCCTCGCAAAATGAAATTTTCGTGTATCGAAGCTTTATCTCGAGGTACCACCGTAAAATTGAAATTAAGTTGATAGCTGAATACAAATACCAATAATGTTATTTTGTAAAGAATCACATAGACACAGAAGTTTTGTGTGTAATTTATTGCATTACATTGGAAGTAAAAACAAAAATATTACATTATTTTTCTTTAAACGTCCTAAAAAATTTAGGCTAAAATCACCTTGAAGTACCTTACAACCCGTTTGACTTCTGAGCAACCAGTACAAAATTCCTTGGGGAAAAGTTGGGGTCAAAAAGCGGAAAAAGTTGACCACGCACACCTGTAGAGATATCAAAATTAGTCTGAATTTGAGCGTACACATGCCTTGAAGAAGACCGCGACTTACCGTTCTCTCTCAGGTACATGACTCGATCTAGCAACACCAGCGTCTCTACCACCGGAGCTAGCATTAGCGCTAGGCTGAAGAAGACCACCACCCGGCCCTGCTGCGCCAACATGGCCTCCGAGCGCCTCGCGTCAAGAGGCAGGGATGTGGGTAGGCCAACTCGGGCCAGACCCAAACGGGCATACCTGAGATGCAGCGTACAACTATTATCATCCGATCATTTCATCTTAGGATGTCTTCAGATTTATTAAAAAAAAAAAAAAAAAAAAACTATTAGAGCTAGTGTTATATTAGCCAACAACACTCTTGAGTGTCATTTTCTTTTGCTTATAATAGCATTCCCAATCCTAGATTCATAAGAGTGGGAATTATTCACAGTTGCATGCCGACCTACTGTCAAAAGAAGACCTTTGGTGCCAGTACAGAAAAACATGATTGGACAGATTTACTGTAAAGACGACATCCACAGTGTGCTATGACAAAGCTGCTATGCTAGCCCGCTGCTAGCCCATAGACTCCACCATCAGTTGATAAGACAGCTCCCAGAGACATTGCGCCTAGCCTTCCCGTAGGGGGCCGACCCAGGCAGAACGTTGAGTTGGCTTTCACTATGATCAACTTAAAAACACGCTGCGTTCTAACACCGGATTTAGGTGGAAATAGGACAAACGTTTTACTGCATACAAGCAGGCAGGAGTGTCTCGAGTGATTTGGTCAAGGATTCAAGGTAATTATTATATTTTCGCACCATGCATGCACTTTGAAACGTTGCGAAAAAATTCAATGGATAAAATTAGTGTAACTTTGGCTTGAAATATTTACGTAAACTGAACGATAACTGCCAGTTTTTTGCTTTTAACTAAGAATGTAGACTGTTTTGTACATATCGATGGAAATTCTGCGATTTTAGCCTTTATTTACAAGAATTTTCAACTCAAAAAGCTCTTTGTTTTGTGATGGCCGCCATGTTAGATTACACAATACCGTAAATTTGGCTTGAAATATTTACGTAAAATGAATGATAACTGCCCGTTTTTTGCTTTTAACCAAGAATCTAGATTGTTTTACGTTCATATCTATAAAAATTCTGTGATTTAAGCATTTATTTACAAGAATTTTCAACTTAAAAAGCTCTGTTTCGTGTCGACCGCCATGTTGATTACACAATACTGTAACTTTTGCTTGAAATATTTAAGTAAAATGAACAAAAACTGCCATTTTTTTGCTTTTAACCAAGAATCTAAACTGTTTTACGTTCGTATCTATAGAAATTCTGCGATTTAAGCATTTATTTACAATAATTTTCAACTTAAAAAGCTCTTTGTTTTGTGATGGCCACCATGTTGGATTTTGTATCTCGACGCAATAACGGAATTCAACCTAAATAAATTGTGATTGTATACAGAAAAATGCAAATTTTGCTTTTGTAGAGTAAAATTAAGACGATTCTGTATGCTTTCCTCAAGATTCTGATGTGAAAATTGAGTGATTTATTAGCTGGTCAAAAGTTGCACTAAATCCCACCCAAAAAAAAAAAATTAAAAAAAATCGAAGTTACTATTTGGGGCGAAAACATATACGTTAAATATTGCTATTTATCCTGAAGATGTAGGCCATTATCTCTGCATTTGGTGATTTTTGTGCAACTAGCATAAAACCTGAGAATTTATAGCCATTTTAAGTTTTGTTATATTTGTATAAAAAAATAATTAATCAGGATTTTATTAGGGAATGACTTTGACATTTTTTTATGTCGCTGCTCATGGAGACTCATATATTACTATGGAAGGTGCCTGTTTTGGAATTAGGTCGCTAGCGGCTTTGGTTTTGAAAATATTTGAATTTTTAAAAGTTTTTTGAAAATAGGCCCCTTATGGATCGGCCCCGTGTCCCGTCAACTGATAATGAAGTCTATGGCTAGCCATTTTTGTCTTGCTTGTTTTTTCTGTTGAATAGTTGTTTTGTAGAATATCCTCAAATGATTTCCTGTATCAATAATTGTTATATCTCCATATTGTGAGATCGTTATCGTGAGCCTTGTATTGCAAATTTTATCGTATCGTGAGGTACTTAAGAGGTTCCCACCCCTAGTTATGAATGTAATCTGTTTGACTCACTCATTGAAGGTCAACAAATGGGCTTTTTTCACTGTCTGTATTCCTGCCCTTCGTAGATCCGGCTTTGTGTCTGTGATGAAGACCTCCAGAGCGGCGCGGTAGCAGTGCGTCCTAAGCAAAGTGCTCTCCTCACGGAGTCGTGCCATGTAGTCCTCCGTGGCGTGACACGCCGCCTCCCGCGCCTTATAGGACAGCTGGTGCCCCGGCAGTCCCCGCACGTGTTCGCTCATTGGGTACCCGAAATCCCACGAGAGGGACTGGGGGTCTGATTGCGGTGAACCGGGAGGTCCGATCACCCCTGGAGGGGCGGGCTGCTCTTTGGTGGTGAGCTTCATGTAACAGCATGCCACAGAGGTGATGGCACAGATGTGAGGACATTTGATAAAATGGCGGAGGAGGGTGGGGCTGAGGTCCCCGCAAGCGTGCAGTCCTGTCAGGACCAGATCTCGCCGAGCATCCGGGTTGGGCGCCGTCGCCTCCAGACGGAGGTGCTCAGGGCACCGAGATGTCGTATTGCAGGGCGTTAACGGATCGTCACCATTAGCTTGGTCTGCGCCTAACTGCTGAATGAAAACTTCCCATGATGCTTTGGGGTCCACCCAACCCGTCACATGGCGAGGACATCCTTCGGATGATGGTGCTTCACAGGAAAACTTCTAAAAAAAAAAAAAAAAAAAAAAAAAAATATTTAAGTTGCCTTGATGAAAAGTAATTCTAATTCTCATCTAATTAGTACAGTAAAATAGACAATTGCTTGCATTTGATTTAATTTAGTATCAGTTTAGTAGTTAGTTATTTACAGTGGTCCCCAACTTTTCTTGCACCGCAGACCGGTGTGATATGCGCCTTTTTTCATGGACCGGCTACACGTCCAGGCCCGTCTGCGGTTTTGCTTGAGAGCATTTGGATGATCCAGAAGAGGACTGGGATAATGTGTTATGGTCAGATGAAACCAAAATAGAACTTTTTGGTAGAAACACAGGTTCTCGTGTTTGGAGGAGAAAGAAAACTGAATTGCATCCGAAGAACACCATACCCACTGTGAAGAATGGGGGTGGAAACATCATGCCTTGGGGCTGTTTTTCTGCAGCGGGACCTTGACGACTGATCAGTGTAAAGGGAAGAATGAATGGGGCCATGTATCGAGAGATTTTGAGGGAAAATCTCCTTCCATCAGCAAGGGCATTGAAGATGAGACGTGGCTGGGTCTTTCTGCTTGACAATGATCCCAAACACACAGCCAGGGCAACAAAGGAGTGGCTTTGCAAGAAGCATTTCAAGGTCCTGGAGTGGCCTAGCCAGTCTCCAGATCTCAACCCCATAGAAAATCTGTGGAGGGAGTTGAAAGTCCGTGTTGCCCAACGACAGCCCCAAAACGACACCGCTCTAGAGGAGATCTGCATGGAGGAATGGGCCAAAATACCAGCAACAGTGTGTGAAAAGCTTGTGAAGAGTTACAGAAAACGTTTGGCCTCCGTTATTGCCAACACAGGGTACATAACAAAGTATTGAGATGAACTTTTGTTATTGACCAAATACTTATTTTCCACCATGATTCGCAAAATAAATTCTTTAAAAATGAAACAATGTGATTTTCTGCTTTGTTTTCCCACATTCTGTCTCTCATGGTTGAGGTTTACCCATGTTGACAATTACAGGCCTCTGTAATATTTTCAAGTGGGAGAACTTGCACAATTAGTGGTTGACTAATTACTTATTTGCCCCACTGTATGTGTGAAATTATTACACATTATTATATCATTTCACATGTTGTTTTCACACCAAACCGCTAGAGGGCGCTCAACTTTAGCGGTAACTTATACAAACACATGAAAACAACTGAGAAGGGCACAACAAAATGGCACCGAAAAGAAAATAATATTCTGCAGCTTACAAGCTGCAAGTTGTGAAATATGCAGCCAAAAACGGAAATCGAGCAGCAGTGTAATGTTAGCATACTGTACACTTATTCAGTCTGTTGTTCCCTATTCTATTTTTAATTTTAAATTGCCTTTCAAGATGGCATGTCTGTTCTTGGTGTTGGATGTTATTAAATAAATTTCACCCCAAAAAATGTGACTTATATATGTTTTTTCCCCCTTCATTGCGCATGATTTTCATATCGTCCGAAAAATAAGGTAGTCCTATATTTTATTTAAATTGAATTAAACCAGTTGTTGTGTATCATTGTATTTTTACTAGGGTTGTCAAAATTATCGCGTTAACGGGCGGTAATTAATTTTTAAAAATTAATCACGTTAAAATATTTGTCGCAATTAACGCACATGCGCCGCTCAAACAGATTAAAATGACAGCACAGAGTCATATGCACTTGTTACTTGTTTTTGGGAGTTTTGTTGCCCTCTGCCGGCGCTTGGGTGCGACTGATTTTATGGGTTCAGCACCATGAGAATTGTGTAATTATTGACAACAATGGCGAGCTACTAGTTTATTTTTTGATTGAAAATTTTACAAATTTTATTAAAACGAAAACATTAAGAGGGGTTTTATTATAAAATTTCTATCACTTGTACTAACATTTATCTTTTAAGAACTACAAGTCTTTCTATCCATGAATCGCTTTAACAGAATGTTTATGCCATCTTGTTGATTTATTGTTATAATAAACAAATACAGTACTTAGGTACCGTATGTGGAATGTATATACTGTATCCGTCTTGTGTCTTATCTTTCCATTCTAACAACAATTTACAGAAAAATATGTCATATTTTATATGGTTTGAATTGCGATTAATTACGATTAATTAATTTTTAAGCTGTGATTGACTTGATTAAAAATTTTAATCGTTTGACAGCCCTAATTTTTACCTAATTGTTTTACATAATTTGTTCATTTGTCCCAAAAAAAAACAAGCAATGTATCGAAACAACTTTTTGTTTATATCTAATGTCCATTTTACGTTTATTAATATAATGTTCTGCAATTTCATTTTCATTTGATTTTCTATTAAAATTAAATCTAAAACAGTACTCATTCTTTGCTAATGCAATGAAAATCAATGTTTATATCACATTTTTTTATTCTGTTGGACTTCATATTTAATTTGAGTTATAAGTGTGTAAAGTACAAATGTAAATTTACTTTCTATAAACACTATCAGTGCATGATTCATTTATTCAATAGATTTTTAATTTAATTTCAATTAAATTAGTACTAAAGATTCTCATAAGCATTTAATTTTGAAATGAAATGACCTGTCTCTTCTGCCGCTCCTTCTCCAAAGCCCACAGCAGCTCTCCGTCAAACCTGTTCGCCATGGCAACCAGGGCAGGGTCAGCCTCGATGGCCGTCACCGACAAGCCGAGCCCGAATGACAAGTAGCGAGTAAGGTGACCCTGTTGTTGAAAAAATGGGAAGAATATTGATTTCGTGGTATGACCTTATATTAAAAAAACGGGGAAAAAAATCCTTTTCTTAAAACAACAGTCACGCTACCTGTCCTGAACCGACATCCACGATTTGATTGCACTTGGTCTGTTCGCAAAGTTGTTTAACAAGCTGAAATGCAACAACAAAAAATATAAAATACTTCTCAAAGGTGATAAAATTATGAATGAGTACCGTGCCCAGCTCGCGGATCTCATGTTGCTTCTTGGGCTTGACGTGTTTGCGGAAGGCATGCGTCAGCAGTGAGCTCTGGTTCTGGTTCTCCTGAAACTCTCTGGGCTCTGGTCGACTACCGTTGCCAGCTCGCGACTTTGAGAAACTTCTGGGAAAGGCCAAGGAGTGAGCGGTGTCCCGGAAAGCCAAGAGGGACAGCGGCCAAACGCAAGGGTACCTGAATAAGATACAGTAGATGCGTAAACCTCTGTTCTGTTGGAATTTAAATATAAAGAGAATTACACAGCAGCCAGAATAATAGGGCAGTAGGTGGGTCCCTGTTTTCCGAAATTTCCGGGTTCGTGGTGAGTCAGCAACCATTTGCTCAATAGACGATGTTTATTGATTAGAAAATGCAGAATAAATGAAATTTATTGATTACAATCCCACAAGAGCAAGCAACAAGTATCAAAACAAGAACAAGTGGTAACAATGACGTGAGATCTAGTTTGTCAATCCCAGAATCCCTGCGCTACCGTTACAGCACAACAAACTGTTCCTTAACAATGAAAATCGCTTACCGTTGACAAATGAGCGGGCAAATGAGCAAAGCGGCGAAGGAACAAAGCCAAGCGACCCGTACTTAATCTTCTGGCAGACTTCCGGGGATTTGGGGGAATCTCCCGACTCTTACAGGCACATCTGACGCGGGGACACAGGTGGCTACTCCCTGCCCCCACGAAAACGCACCACCCGAACTCGTGAGACCCCCCCCCCCCCCCCCCCCCGAACTCGTGAGATCCCCCCCCCCCCGCAAGGGTATGAGATTCCCCTCCAGTTGAGGCTCCTAGCGGTTAAAGTAGAATGTTTATTTAAGTTATCGCGGGAGATTCCCTCCTAACTATGGAACTCAAGCGCGTATTTATGGTGCAAAACAAGTTATCTCGTGAGATTCCCTCCTAACTATGGGACCCAAGGTGAAAAACAACAGAAGTTGTTACAATCTAGGTCACAGAAGCAATCATACATCACAAAGGCATAATGTGCTAATGTTAAGACATCACATAATATTTTCCCCCATCAGTCCCACTCTTTGGGCTTCCAGGGTGGGGCCTCCTCCCATGATATGAATTTTATGTCATATCGCTCAACCCTGTATCACTGTTTGATTATATATTTAAAATAGAACTCAAGTAACATATTCAGTCGTGTATGGTAGCGAGCAGTGAACTTGATTTAATCACTGGCATCAAACGATAGATGAAAGGACTGCATAACTCATTAGTGTCCTTGCATTATTAGTCATTGCTTATAATGTTTTGATGGTGTCATGTATCTCCACGTATTGTTTGTAAATATGACTGTGAATTTTGCACTGAAGCATCATTTCAATAAAATAATTAATCGAATTGTAAGCACAATATCGGCCAGAAAAATTGCAATTCTCGTTTTTTTCCTCGTGATGTACAGGTAGTCCCCAGATTATGAACGAGTTCCCGTTCTTATGCTGGCGACGTAACCCAAATTTTCGCAGGAGTCGGAATTAACCCTTTAAGTACCCCAAAATAACTATCCAAAAAGTCCAAAAGTTTTGAATTTTGTACAATGATGGAGGGTACACTGCCCTCTGGTGGCAGAGTTGGGTCTGGCTGGACGTCGCCTTGTATGACTGAGAAGCAGACTCAGATGTCTGACATGGATAAAGGTTACATAAGGCTGTAAGTTGTTTCAGCTAATATATGTTTGTGTATGCATTTTTACAAGTTGCAAGTTTACAGCTACAGTTTGCGGAGTTACATGTGAGCGATTTGCTAGGAGAATTGTAACTACATTAGCATTTGTAGCATTTAGGCCAGCTGACTTTTGCTAGGCAAATTAGGCTATTTTAATTTACAAAATTTGCATATTGATCAGACAAGATGGATGTTTGAACACCAATTGTTTTGTGCCAAATGTTTTATTGTTAAAATGTGTGTTGTTTTGAATATACTGTAAATGTACATATATGTGTGTTACAGCTTTACAAATTGTCAAAAGTGAAGGAAGAACGCTTCAAAAAGCACAATTGCTGTCAAGCTGACCAACTTCACGTTTAGTGAGGACGGAACTCGTCATATTAATAAAGTAAAAAACAAGATGCTACGAGGTACAATACGGCACTGTTTATGCGGCTAAAAAACTAAAAAACAAAAACAAAATGGTGGACGAGACTCTGGCGTCGTAAAGTCGAAATCGTACGTCGTATGATTGATGAATTGCAAACTTATTGTTGACTGTGGGGTAGGAGTAAGCCACTAGAGGGCATGCATGCGCTTCCAGTCACAGCCTTCTGTGATATAAATGTTGTGATTGTTTACCATGTGTTTGTTGAATCTATTGCTATAGGTCAATACGCAGCATTTTCTTTGAATAAAGTCGTCGAATAACAACTAAACAGATATATTCTTCAATTTTCATTTATCTAAACAATGCTTTCACAGCGGCTTTGGATATGAATGTCACGTGACTAAACTTGGAAAATACGACAGGCATAAATGGGCTGATGACATGCTGATTTACATTTATAATTTTTTTTTTTTTTAATGGCGTGAAAAGACGGCGTTCTGTACCTCCTGTGTTCATGTTCAGCATTCAGCAGCAGCTCTGCTATCTGCGGATAGGACAAATGCTGAAGAACAGCTTGCCAGCTGACAGGCAACTTGTGCCATAAATCCTCAGTGAAGAATTCCTGTTTAATAAACACAACATGAAGCTATTTTACAGAGTTAGCTCACAGAGTCAGTCAAAATGTTACTCACAATGATGTACGACTCCGACAAGAATTTGTAATGTGATAGAAAACGAGTAATTTTGGTGGCAAGCTCATTCTGTTCCTCCGTAGAAAGACTAATGTGTGGTCCCTCCAGCATGTTTTTTTTGTTCTTGCTTCGGTATTTGAGAAGTGAGGAGACACGCTTGGGGCTAAAAAGTAGATAAAATGTTAACTAAATGAACCCACAGGTCTAGTTAAATACTGGGGATGATGGTTTTATTCTGTTTAGCTTCATTGCTAATTTTCCAAATGTATAAACGCTGGTGCATTCAAGTTTTCTGGAAAATCTAAGTACAAGTGTTTCACGTCACAACAGAGAAAATATACAATACAAACGGAAAATAATTCACGGTATTATTCATTATTATTATTTATCATAATTAATACTAGAAATTATACGTATAAAATTTGTCTACTAATAGTTGCTACGAAACTATTATAATATTTCCACAATTCTTTTTTTCTTTAAGGCAACACGACCCGGAAGTGTATGATTGTTGACTAAGAAAACCCCCTTCCGCGATATGCTACAGGTCTGTTTATTTTTGTTAGTTTTAAACTATTTAAAAATAGAATTACATTCGATGTATGTATTTTATTTATGTTCAAAACATTTTAATCCGTTGACAGGTTAATGTTTGTGTCGTATGCCTCTTTTTTTAGCCACTAAATGAGCGTATTCCGTGTGTTTACGTTACTAGCGTAGCCAAAAGCTAAAGCTTTTGTCAAATAAATTTGTTTCTTTTAACTTTTTACGAATAGTTTTCCTACCTTCGAACATGAGATATTAGGGAAAAAGGACATGAGTTGTTAAAAAATAACATTGTATGCACCCCTGGTCAAGAATTATGGATAAAATTTCCTAGCATGTAAAATTTGCTCATCTGAAAAGATAATTTCTTATAAACGAAGCTCCTCTACTGTCTTCAACATAGTTCCTTGACATTGTACTACCTTGTCCGAAGAAAGCTCAACTCACTTCAACTTAGTTCATTCCCAAATAAAGCATTGCTTTACTCAAAAAACTGCTGTACCCAAAAACAGTATTGAAAAAATGCATGTGGTCACTGGATTTCTAAGCTGAAAAATTCAGAAATTTGTAAATGGATTATTAATATGCTTTTTTTTCTCGAAACTGTTTTCAGCCAGAGTAGAAGTGACTAATTGAAGGACAACATGGCAGACTTAATGCTCAACATTTGCCTATCTAAAGACTCCTCCTCCCCGGGGGCGAAGACGCCAAACAGGACGCAAGAGCGCAACATGGCCTGTCAATTCAAAAAACGCAAAAGAAAGAAGATCCCGGAGACGTCAGAGCGAAGCGTCTCGTTCACGCAGCGTTCATTTTCTCATGCTTCCACGCCGAACAGGGTCTTACCTCATGTGGCGAGCTTCAACAAGCCTTCTACTTCCTTACACTGGCAGCCTTCTATCTCGACCAACGCCAAAGCGTCCGAACCAAACTCTCGACCAATCCCGGTCCCCCGGTGTCTTCCGTCAGGTTTGCCAAGCAAGTACCTCGCAATGGATTGCGAGATGGTGGGCACTGGCCCCAAGGGAAGCATCAGTCATCTTGGACGCTGCAGCATAGTGTCGTATGAGGGCGATGTGGTGTTTGACAAGTTCATCAAGCCGTCGGTACCTGTCACTGACTACCGCACGCGCTGGAGCGGCCTCCGTGCACGTGACCTCAAGAACGCCACGCCTTACGTCCAGGCCAGGAAGGAGGTTAGGTGAATATCAGCATATGCTCAGTGATTGATTGTTGACAGTAGGGCTGACATAATTTATTGACTAATTGACAACTTTTGTTGTTTTGTTAACTATAAGGCACATACATATATTATCTCAATTTTCAAATATAAGCTGCAATGGAATTTAAACCGCAGGTGTCCATGTTGTATTATGGGATATTTAATCCAAAAGGCATGCAGGTAATTAGCCTGTAAAAAATGCTTAAATAAATTGTACTGGAGCCGCAGGGTTGGAAGCAGAGAAAATAATATTGGTTTATTGTCTGAAAATAATGGTTATTATTTTAGTATTATACGAGTTTGATCACTGAGTAATCGTTTAGAGATTGTTAAAATAAAAATGCTCAAAATCTTGTTTTTTAGTTCATTAAAAAAATTTATTACATTTTTTTAATTAAAAAAAGGGAAGGGAAAAATAGTATAGTTTTTTCTATTTTAAAATTTGATTTAATTACAAAAATAATAAGTATAAGGAGTAAAGTCTTTTTATTTTAAAAAATAAAAAATATATTTTAAATATAACGATAATATTTTTTTCTTGATGTGAAAATTTGATAAGTAAATGGAGTAAGTAAAAAGGAGTTACTGTGTCTTTTTAATTGAACTAAACAAAGTTTTTTGAAAATAATTCAATCTATGTTTTCTATTTATTTTAAAATTTGATTTATTAAAAAAATATATTTTGAATAAAACTAAAAAAAAAAATCAGTTTTTGATATAATTGGGAAAAAAAAATATCTTAAAACAAGAATGGAAAAAAACCCAAAAAAATCTTATTTATATGCACATATATACACTCACCGGCCACTTTATTAAGTACACCCGTCCAACTGCTCGTTAACACCTAATTTCTAATCAGCCAATCACATGGCGGCAACTCAGTGCATTTAGGCATGTAGACATGGTTTAAGACAATCTCCTGCAGTTCAAACCGAGCATCAGTATGGGGAAGAAAGGTGATTTGAGTGACTTTGAACGTGGCATGGTTGGTGGTGCCAGAAGGGCTGATCTGAGTTTTTCAGAAACTGCTGATCTACTGGGATTTTCACGCACAACCACCTCTAGGGTTTACAGAGAATGGTCCGAAAAAGAAAAAATATCCAGTGAGCGGCAGTTCTGTGGGCGTAAATGCCTTGTTGATGCCAGAGGTCAGAGGAGAATGGCCAGACTGGTTCGAGCTGATAGAAAGGCAACAGTGACTCAAATAACCACCCGTTACAACCAAGGTATGCAGAAGAGCATCTCAGAACGCACAGTACGTCGAACTTTGAGGCAGATGGGCTACAGCGGCAGAAGACCACGCCGGGTGCCACTCCTTTCAGCTAAGAACAGGAAACTGAGGCTACAATTTGCACAAGCTCATCGCTGCCTGGTCTGATGAGCCCAAGTTAGTGTTTCCAAAGGGGGGGCCACAAAATATATAAATGTGAGGGTTCACTTACTTATATTTCCCCCTTCTGTCATTGTTTGTATATTATCCTCATTAAAATATGAAAACCTACTGTATAAATGTTTGGGTGGTTTTAGTTAAAGCAGACAATGTTTTGCACTCTGTGTGATTTTGACGATTTTGAAGATCAGATCACATTTGATGGTAATTTTATGCAGAAATGTGAGAAATTCCAAAAGGTTCAGATACTTTTTCATACCATTGTATATCAATTCTTGGCGGGAGCATATCGATAATTTTTTAGGCTACAAAGTATTGAAATATATAACCTTTTCGATATATTGACACAGCCCTATTTGACATGCTATTTCATCCACCCGACAGATCCTGAAACTCCTGGCCGGCAAGGTAGTAATCGGCCACGCCGTTCACAACGACTTCCAGGTCCTTCAGTACTCGCACCCGGCCGCCCTTACCCGGGACACGTCGCGCATCCCGCTGCTCAACCGGCGGGCCGGCTTTGAAGAGAAAAGTATCGCCTCGCTCAAAAGGCTCACCAAGGCCATCTTCAATCGTGACATCCAGGTCAGAATATCAATTAATCGATCAAATAATTGAAAAAAAAAAAGACTGATTGTCGTGACTGACTTCTTCAGACCGGACGCCGTGGCCACTCGTCGTTGGAAGACGCTCGGGCAACTATGGATCTCTACAAGTTGGTGGAAAACGAGTGGGAAAAGACACTGGCGTCAAGGAAGATGGGCGGTAGTGGCAGCTGATTGGCTCATTCCAAAGACTCCTCCCACTCACTTCCTGTTTTAACCGTGACCGGCAGTTTGACTGAAGGTGATCAATAAGCCTATCGTTGAGTTAAGCCACTATGAAGTTTTAGAAGTTTAGTTTTTTATCAACAATTGACTGCCTTTGACGTCGCTAGACTAAAACAATATGTAATGTCAGCCATCCCAGGTCAATTGGATTTGACGTCTATCACTGTCAATGGCAAGCAATTAGTAATTAAGACAAATAGATCTTAATTGTCAAATGTTGTTTTTAAATGGATAATTATGACATTTTATATCTAAATTGAAAAAAAAAAGTTTTCTTTGGATCAATGTATAGTCTAGGGCTGCAGCTATCGATTATTTTATTAGCCGATTAATCGATGAACTAGTTAGTTCGAATAAACGAGTAATCGGAAAAGGAACATGAAAAATTAAAATACCTGAGCTGAGCCTCAAACGGTATTAAAACTAAATAAAAGAGGATCTATGTACAACAAAAGAACAATTGGCTAACTTACATGGCAAAATTACGCTAGCTTAAATGCTGTAAAATGCTACCATTTTTTTCCCCAGTGCTCTTAACAAATGGTTCACTCATATACCCCACAAAAAACGGCTAAATATACATATAAACTAAATTACGAATGCATTAAAAAGATTAGCCCAAAGAAAATCAGCTTACGTTGGTCTTAACAGGGAGCAGTTGGATTCAGCCATGTGAAATGAGGCTGACCAGAGGGCAATGTATCCACCCTAATCAATAAACTAAATGTAAACACTTTCAAAATAAAACATTACAACACCACTTTAATTAAACGAACACTCGAGGCAACAAAATTGAATTCGAATATTTTT
Organism: Corythoichthys intestinalis; assembly: GCF_030265065.1. NCBI lineage: Eukaryota > Metazoa > Chordata > Actinopteri > Syngnathiformes > Syngnathidae > Corythoichthys > Corythoichthys intestinalis. Next base: position 3,615,487 of record NC_080398.1, on the reverse strand, counting down.
TTTCTAATCGAATACTCGAGTTAATCGATTAATCGTTGCAGCTCTAGTATAGTCATTATTTATGTTTGTATTTTCATCCCAATGTCACTTGGACACATTGGTAAAATTTTAGCATGTTTTCACATTAAAAGAAAATTCAACTTAGTTGGATAAAAAAAAAAAAAAAAAAACTATTTAAATTAAAATATAATTTAATTACCGTCCCAGTAAAAAACAATAAAATGTGAATGTCCATAGGAACAGTTCACTTGAAAAGTAAAGTGTGAAAAAAAAACAAAGAAAAGCAGATTAAGTGCTTGCCTGCTGTATTTACTGGAATACTTGATTTCAGTGAGTACCGTGCGCATACAATGGTACAGTTTCCTGCTGGGTCACCTTATTGAAAGCGAGAATAATTCCCGCGTGCGGTGCATAGCCCAGCATTAGTGGCTAATTCACTTTTTATTAGCTTCACACAGGAATTTGTTCAGGTTGCACATTCACAGCAAGTCTTTGGACAAAATAAGTTGTTGTTAATGCTGATTTTATTGTCGTTTACGGACTCACTCGACCTTTTTACATTGTTGGCCTTTGGATGATTGTGTAAGAAAATTCCGGCTGATTAAAAGTCACTTTTCACTTTTTGAATGAATATCTTTTCACTTTGTGTGGGTGTCCCAATAGTTTTGTTGTTGTTTGCTCACTTTTCATTCTGTAGTGTTGTCCAAACTAAACGAAATTCCTGGAAGTGTTCCAATACATTTGATACTTTGAAATGAAGCAAACAGATTTGTGCCATGCCCCCTGAAGCCCCACCCCTTCTCTACTTTATCTCCTCTCGCCTGGGCTGTCAGGGACAACAAAACCAGCCTCCCTCCGTGGCTTTGCCTCTGGATCTCAAGATGCAACTGACCAAAATGAGGTGAGTGCTCTTTTTCATGTATATATTTTAGGGCTGTCAAACGATTAACATTTTTAATCGAGTTAATTACAGCTTAAAAATTAATTAATCGTAATTAATCGCAATTCAAACCATCTCTAAAATATGCCATATTTTTCTGTAAATTATTGTTGGAATGGAAAGATAAGACAAGACAGATATATACATTTAACATACTGTACATAAGTACTGTATTTGTTTATTATAACAATAAATCAATAAGATGGCATTAACATTAACATTCTGTTAAAGCGATCCATGGATAGAAAGACTTGTAGTTCTTAAAAGAGTTTTAGGAATTTTATATTAAAACCCCTCTTAATGTTTTCGTTTTAAATAAAATTTGTAAAATTTTCAATCAAAAGTAGAGTTAATATAATAATAAGAATAAAAATAACAATAATAAAAATAGAGTGACCAAAGTCTGACTAAATTTTATGTGTATTTTGCATAGCTATTTTGATATGGAATGCCAGTTCATTTTGCATTGTTGTTTAACTGTGTGTCAGAATTGGGCCTCATTACTATAGACTGAAGTGCTTTTCGTTTTGTGAACATTATTTTTTTTTGGGAGGGATAGGAATATTATTTTTGCTGTGCTTTCACTAAACGATACTTACGTTTGTTGTGAAGGAGTTGCCGAAGCTTATGCCAATATACGGCGCGGTCCAAGAACGCCTGTGTCCACTCGCCTTTACTGTATAACATATAACTGTACATATCTTACCCAAAATACAACAAGAGACACATAATGCCACTAAAAGAAAGAAAACTTACCGAAATATGTGTGGAGCACAAATAGCAATTTGCATTGTATTGTGAATAAAGCATAAACGTCTCACAACTACTAATTCTCCCACGTTTAGAAGAAATAACATGAGTATGGAACGGCGCTGCCCCCAAGCGGCCTGTGGCATTCTCTTCACTCTTAATGTCCATAAACGGCCTCATTGTAATCTGTTTGAGGCAATGTGCCAGCGTTAATTGCGTCAAATATTTTAACGTGATTAATTTAAAAAAATTAACACCCGTTAACGCGGTAATTTTGACAGCCCTAATATATTTATTTTGAAAACATATTTACAAGTTGTATTGCATTAATATAAGTGTCCGCACAAGGTGGAGATTCATGTAGCTTTACAGAAAATAAGAATGATTTTGAAATGCCGTAACTATGCTAACTGTATGGAAGCACTTTCCCGCCACAAAAAAAAGTATGAAAACTTTTTTTTTTCTTTTTCAATTAAACAAGAAGCATGTTTCCGCCGCCGGTGAAAAAAAAAAGTTTTCATCATCAAAAAAAAAAAAAAAAAAAAAAAATTGTGGTGGGAATGGACTTCCATATAACTGTGACAATTGGCAAAAATATATAAAATATTCAGTGTTTTATTTGGCAGTTACAAATGTATTCCCATTATATTTATGTCACACACACTTGACCTTATTGAGCCACAATTTAACACGCAATAGTTTATCTACTTATGAACAAATAATGTAGAATATATGATACATCTGATTACATAACAGTGTATATTAGAGGTGCAACATTTAATTGAATAATCGACAACTAATAGCTTAGTAAATTAATTGACTACTTTGATAACCGATTAATCGTTTAGGACCGTCCTCACCTTAAACTTAAAATTAATAAATTCATGAAATTATAACGTGTCAGTTGTAAATATCACATTTCTTCATTATATTTTTGTTGAGTCAAAGTAGGACATGAACAAAAATCTGTTTTTACTTAAAACAATTCACATTTTTGCCAATTTTCGGACAACCGTCTAAAGTAGCTTCTTAATAAGGCTGCAACAACTAATCGATTAAATCCATTAATAAAGTAGTTGCCAACGAATTTGATGATACAGTTAAAAGAAATAGTAATCTATTTTTGTCTTCATTCCTACTTGGAACATGTTGAAAACAACTTAAAGGTAAACTGTGAAGGTAATTGAAAGAAGTGACATTTATCCGATTAATCGATTGTTTAATTAAATGTCCGATTAATTTATTATAAAAATAATCGTTAGCTGCAGCCCTAGTATATTTAGTATATGACTAGCATATCTATGAAATGAAAAGTAAACTTAAATATATTCATAAATGTACATTTTTATTCTGATCTAATTTATAAATACACCCTTTCCACATAAATACAGATGTATTATATGCTGTTTTGAAATAATTTACTGTACTATGTGCAAATTTTGTTCTGTTCATATACTGAACATATATTTCAGTTTCTTTCCAATGTACTTATTCATGTATTCATAATGCACTAGTCTATAGTAGGGCTGCAGCTATCGATTATTTTAGTAGTTGATTATCAACTAGTTAGTTTGAATAATCAAGAAATCGGATTAGGAACATTGAATGCGCTGCAGAATAAATTTTAGGAATGTAAAACAAAGGCTTGCTAAGATCGCACTTTGAAAAGAGCATTAAATGCAAATACGAAATAAAATTCCCGAATGTATCTTCAAACAATGCAGAGTTGCACTTTCATTTAAAAATAAAGTAACTGAGCTTAGCCTTAAAAAAAAAAAAAAAAAAAAAAAAAAAATCAATAATAAAAACTGAGGATATAAGTAAAAAAAAAAAAAAAATTGGCTAACTTGCATAGCAAAAGTCTGCTAGCTCAAATGCTCGTTCAAACATATTTTCCCACAAAAAAGGGTTAAATATACCTAAGTTACGAATGCATTAAAAAAAAAAACATATTAGCTCAAACCAAAACTTGCTTTATGTCGATCTTAACAGGGAGCAGCTGGATTCAGCCATGTTAGATGAGTTATGTCATATTCACTGTTGCAACTAGAGGGCAGTGTATCCATCCAAATCAATTAAACTAAATGCAAACACTTTCAAAACTAACTATTACAACGCCAATCTCATTAAACAAATATTCGAAGCATCAAAATTTGATTCAAAGCTTTTTTCTAATCGAATTACTCGAGTTAATCGATTAATCGTTGCAGCACTAGTGTATAGTATTGGTATATATAGTATATTACTAACAATATTTTAGTACACTGTATACTATAACACAAAAATATATGAAAAGTAGACCTAAATATAGTCATATACTTTATATACATTTTTATGCGTATAGTTATGTATTAATACTGTCCATATAAATTTAGATGTATTATATGCTGTATACGTATATAATAAAGTACACCTTAATGTCATATCCATATACTGTACATGTATTTCTATTTCTATCCAATGCATACTATATTATAATTGTTAGGTTTATTTTACATAGTGACGCTGCACATTTTTAAAAATAATATTAGATCTATTATGCTTGTACAATTGCAACAGATAATGTGCATATGTACGTACAATATGTATAGGTACTTTAGAATGTATTAATCAAGAGTGCTATGTTACAAAATATTGACAATGAAATGCCTTGGGCTTTGCACTCCAGACCACTAGAGTGCTGCAAGCTGTGCCGAAACAATTATTCTTAGTATATGCGTTTGTTTTTCCCCCCAGCTTTGTTCATTTATTTATTTTAACAAATGAACAAACTTATGTGACCACTAAAGGGTTTAAAAGAGCTTCACTGACTTTCCCACAAGCTAATTGTTTGATCTAGTTGGCTTCAAGTCAGTTCCTAAGATGTAACGCAAACCTAATCCAACTCAAACGTCGTAATTCTTACCTTACAATTGAAGTCGTATATATTCTTCCTTTTTACCCACTTTCTGCCTTCACATGGCAATTCCTGGTAGTGTGTGATTGTTCTCTGGCTTTTCTTCACTAGGCTATTGAACGTGTTGTGATTTTTGTGTTCGCTTCCTTGTTACCTAGATGCGACGTCTGCCTCATGTTTCAGTGCCATTGATGGTGATAGCTATCCAATCCATTTGAATTATTTCTACCAGGCAAGGCTCCTAGTATAATTGAATTGGACGTCTTATCGCCGTCATTGACAGATGAGTTAAGCGTGAAATCATCACTATGACCCTATTATGGAAAATCATTACCTTTCTTCCCAAAACTGTCTAACCCAAAAAATGTCCTAAACAAAAAAAAAAAAAAACAATACAAAAAACACAATGCAAACTTAAAAATATTGTTTATACGTAGTCCCTAAAGAGATATCGAGAGAAATGAAATAAATTTAAACCATCTGGGACAAAGACAGCGAGAACGAAAAGTGGTATTTGACATATGGCATGTTTTTTTTTTTTTTTTGTATATGGCAAAATGGCTTTTGGCATTTTTTTGATCATATGGCAGTTTTGGGGGGGCGTTTGACATTTAGTGCAGGCCATGAACATCCATGCCATTGACGGCCATGAACGTCCAAATTTCCCATTCATTGTCAATGTCAGAAAAACGTGTGGTTGTGATTTTTTGACAATATACTTACCATTACAACGCATTGACATTGAACTGGCACCATCAACTGGCAATACATTTTCCTGCCATTAAAAATGAATGGGAAATTTGGACGTGCATGGCCGTCAATGGCATGGACGTGCATGGCCTGCAAAAAATGTCATGTACAAAAACAAAAAATGCCGTATGCCAAAAGCCATTTTGCCATTTACGAAAAAAATGCCATTGGCCAAAAGCCATTCTGCCATATACGAAAAAACTGCCATATGCCAAAAGCCATTTTGCCATATATCAAAAAACTGCCATATGTCAAAATGCCATTTTGCCATATACCAAAAAATGCCATATGCCAAAATGCCATTTTGCCATATGCCAAAGAACTGCTACATGCAAAAAAACTAAAACAAACAAAAAAATGCCATATGCCAAAAGCCATTTTGCTATATGCAAAAAAACAAACAAACAAAAAAAAAACGGCATTTGCCAAAAGCCATTTTGCCATATACCAAAAAACTGCCGTATGGAAAAAAACAACAAATGCCAGCCAAAATGCCATTTTGCCATATGCAACAACAAAAAAAAAAAACGGCATTTGCCAAAAGCCATTTTGCCATATACCAAAAAACTGCCATATGAAAAACAAACAAATGCCAGTCAAAATGCCATTTTGCCATATGCAAAAAAAAAAACAAAAAAAAAAAACATATGTCATAAGCCATTTGCCCTCTGCCAAAAGCCATTTTGCCATACACCAGAAAAATGCCATATGCCCAAAACAAACAAAAAAAATGTCATATGCCAAAATGCCATTTTGCCATATGCCAAAAAACTGCCATATGCAAAATACAAAACAAAAAAAAATGCCAAAAGCCATTTTGCCAGATACCAAAAAACTGCCACATGCAAAAATGCTAATTTGCCATATGCAAAAAAACCCCGAAAACATATTTTAAAAAAATGCCATATGCCAAAAGCCATTTTGCTATATGCCAAATACCACTTTTTGTTCTCGACCCTACTGCCATTTGGTGCACACCAGATAGAATGTGGTGCACACTAGAAACAACCTGGTGCGCACCAGAAACAATCTGGTAAACATTATATAGCATTTAAGCTAGTGGACTTTTGCTATGCAAGTTAGCCATTTGTTAATTTGTAAGACCCTTATTTATCTATTTTAATGTATCGTTTGAGGCTAAATTCAGGTGCGCATCGGACACCAGCAGTTTCGGCGTGCTAAAAATTATAATACAGGATTTAGATGAGCTTTACTTCAATCTTGGACTCAACTAGCACATGAGCTTAGCCTCAAATGGTATAAAAAAAATAAAAAATAAATGAGGATTTAAGTACAACAAAAAAACAATTTGCTAACTTGCATAGCAAATGTCTGCTAGTTTAAATGCTATATTATGCTAATGTTTACCAGATTGTTTCTGGTGCACACCAGATGGTTTAAGTTTATTTTATTTCTGTTGATGTAATTTTAGGGGCTCCGTATGTTTAAAAAAAGTTCAAATGGATTAAAATTACTGTGCATAAAGACGCAAGTTGAGCTTTCTTTCAGTCAGTGAGAATAAATTGGAGCCAATTCTGGGAAAGCCTTCCTCTCTGGTCAAAGAAAAGTTTTCCTGAGCTAAAAAAACTAAAGGACAATAAATCTGGTTTAGCCAGTCAGGGTGACCATTCAGAGGTTTTACGACCAATTAGAATTCAGCACACGCCGAAGATTTGCTGTCTTGTTTTTGTCGTGTTGTCTTCAGACAGGAAGTGCTTTGCCACGCCACTTTGGTTGCCATCGCTCTGCTCGTTTTCCCGTCATCGTCGATCGCCCAGGACCAGCAAGGTGATGTCCCTCTTTAACTCTTTCACTGTCATTGATGATGAGAGATGTCCAATCATGTGGCGTCCAATCATTCGTCTACTGTGCATTTCAACGAGTTTATCATGAAATAACAATTCAAAAACTTGACAACAGATTCAGTCATATATGAAAGTCAATAAACAAACATGGGTTTTCGTTTTCAGATGATACACACCGTCTACATGTGACGATCACGTCGGGTCAAGACACTCAAGCTGAACTGGGCGCCACGCTTACATTGACCTGCCTGGTGTCTCTAGACGGGTCACCGCCCGCCCCCTCAACCAACGGCCGGCACGCCGTTTTGTCTCTTCCACAAGTCAGGTGGAGCCTGGTCAGATACGCTGAAGGAGAGGAGACTGAGATCATATCGGCCCGTGGTGACAATGTGGTGGTAAGCGCGGCCTACCGGGACCGAGCCTCGCTGCCACGTTATGCCGTCTCTCCGGCTGATCTGACCCTCCGACTGGACGGGTTGAGGTACAGTGACGCCGGCAAATACCGGTGCCAGGTGCGGCAGGGACAAGAAGAAGACTCTGATGTCACGGAGGTGCAGGTCAAAGGTAAAAATACAGGAGGGAAAAGCCACTGGGTGACAGGGAATATTCAAGCAATGTAAACACAGGTCTGGTGTTCCACCGTGGGGACCGGTCCAGAACCCTTAGGGACTTCACCTTCGAGCGGGCCCGAGAGGCCTGCAAGGAGGTAGGGGCCCAAATAGCCACGCCAGAGCAGCTGCTGGCGGCCTACCACAGCGGATTCGAGCATTGCCACGCAGGCTGGCTCTCAGATCACTCGGTCAGGTGAGGACGCGATGAATCCAGTTTGAAAGCGGTTTTAAATCGGTCCAAACCCAATTTCAATGCACAGTGTAAAACTCATTGCAGTGTAGAATCATTTGGAATCAGTTAGAAATGTGTGAGAAATGACTAAAAGCTAACGTATATGAAACCAGTTTGAAACCTATGTGAAACTGATATAAAATTTGTAGAAAAACAATTTCTTACAAAACATTTTCTAAAAAAAAAAAATTAAATCCTTTTAAATCTTTGCAAAAGCAATCTGAAACCAAAGTTGTTTGTACTTTTAATCCATTTCACATCAATTTAAAAATCACTTCAAAATCCAGTTAAATGATTCCAAATCTGTTTGAAACCACTTTCAATCTGAAAGCAGTGTAAAACATGTGAAACCAGTGCAAGCACAATGTAAAGTTTAGAAATTAAATTCTAAGTGCAGCAGTATCAGTTTAAAATCATTTTTTTGGAACAGATTTTAATCCGAAATCAATTTGAAATGCGTAAAACCAGTTCAAAACGAAATAAAAATCTAAGTGCTTTTTAGAAATAATTTTCAATTCTGAATGAAACTTTTGAAATTGTTTTGAAATCAATTTCAATTCTGAGCAAAACATTTGATACCAGTTTATACTCATTTTTAAACTAATTGAAAATAGTTCATAATAATATGAAATCAGTTTGAAACCAGTTCAAACCATTTTAAAACCCATTTACACAGAATTGGAAATCAATTAAAATTCTTTGTCAAACAGTTAAAATAAGTGTAAAATCATTTCTAAACCAATTTAATATCCATGTAAATTGAAATGTCTGTGTAACCAATTCCAAAACCGATATGAAATATAGGTGAATTCTAAAACCAGTATAAATCCATTTGCAAACCTGTTGAAATTTGGGTAAATCTGGAATTGCAATCTTAAATCAACTGAAAACAACTATGTAAAACCCATTTGAAATTGGTTTGAAACCCATTTAAAAGCAGTTCCTCTTCTCAGATCTGTTGTTCAGAAGCCAAGAGAGGACTGCTTGGGATTCCCAGAAGGCCTTCCGGGCGTGCGGACCTTCGGAACGCTGGCACCTCAGCAGCCGCTTGACGTCTACTGCTACCTGGGCCCTGTCGAAGGTTTTTAACAGATCTTCTACGTTCACATTATGAAAGCATGTTTTCATGACAAACATTTCCACAAATCCAGTCGGTGAGGTGTTCTGTTGTTCGGCCTCCCATGGTTTCACCTTCAAGGAGGCCAAAGCGTACTGCCTAAGCAACGGTGCAGAGCTTGCGAACCCTACTCAGCTGTACACCGCTCCCAACCATGGACCTAAGAACTGCAGCTTAGGGTGGCTGAAGGATGGCAACGTGGGCCAACCGTGGGAGTGCTGTGGGGAAACGCCTAGCAACCAGACGGATTTCCCCGAGGCTGCCATCCGCCATAACGTCTACTGCTTCAGAAGTAAGAAAACTTTTTCATTACTATTCAATAACGCACAGTTCCTCACGAGTTCTTTATGACAACTCCCCAGATGACTCCACTTCATCATCACCATCTCCTCTCACCACTAAGTCAGAGCGTGTCAGCCATCTTCTCACCACAACGACCCAGTCCTGGACTTCAGATGATCCTCGCTCTGCACCTGAGAGTCATTCAGCATCTAATGCCAGTCCGGAGTTACTCACTGAGGCAACATCTAGAGCAGACGAGCCAACCACCCCCTCAGAGGATTACCAGAAGACTCGAAACATGGATTTGACATCACCTCACACCGAAGAACCGAGTTCCTCTACAACCGTGTCGCCCATTTTGGTTAACAAAAAAGCACCTGAAGACCATACAGAACCTGGAGAGGAGAACCTGACATGCAACTGCTTGGTTACTACGGAAACCAAAATAATCACCTCATCAGACCCATTACTGCATTCAAGTAAGTCATCAGAACTGGCTTGCAGCTGTTTGACGTCAACTGAAACCTTTAAATTGCTATTCCAGACTTTTTTTCATGAACATAGCATAAACAGTACCTTATTGTACCTCACGGTATCTTATTTTTTACTACACTTTATTAATATGACGTGTTCTGTCCTCACTAAACGTTAAGTTATTCAGCCTTACAGGCATCAAACAAGGAAATTGGGCTTTTTGAAGCTTTTTACTACCTTCATTTTTGACAATTTGTAAAGCTGTAACGCACATATGTACACTTATGTTCAAAACAACACACATTTTAACAAAAACACACTTGACACAAAAAAATGGTGTTCCAATGTAATAGTCTAATCTGATCAATATGTTAATTAGCCGAATTTGAATAACAAATGTCCGCTAGCTTAAATGCTATGAATACTAACGTATTTACAATTCTCATAGCAAATTGCTCACACGTTACTCCACAAACTTTAGCTGTAAATTTAATTACAAATGCATACACAAACATATATTAACTGAAACAATTTACAGCCTTATGTTGGCCAAACCAGAGCGCAGCTGTCCTTTATCCATGTCAGAGTCTTAAGGCGACAGTCCAGCCATACCCAACGCTGCCACCAGAAGGCAACATCATTAAACAAAAGACTTAACTTTTGGAATTTTTTGGATTTGGGTGAATTTAAAGGGTTAATTCCGATTTACGCGGAAATTAGGTTTAAGTCGTCAGCATAGGAACAGAACACGTTTGTGACCTGGGGACTACCTGTATTCGAAAGTTTGTTTTGCTCAAAACAAATACAAAAATACACAACTCCCACCCAAAAACCCCTACCAGAACCAGAAAAAAAATCGAATTTTTTTTAACAAAAACTCAAAAAATCACGGACAATCTCGAAAAACCCAAAATATGAATCTAAAAACAGGAAAATTTTAAGTAAAAGCCAAAAAACCTGCAAAAAAAAAAAAAAAAAAGTAGCAGCAAAAAAAACCCACAGAAAAACACAAAAACTACATACAAAAAAACCCCCAAATTTGTAGAACCGAGAAAAACTCCAAAACACACAAAAACAAAAAAGTACCCCCCAAATTAGAAACCAAAATGATTTGACATTTTAGTTTTACGTCGTTATAAGGCATTAGTTGGGCACCATGTTGACTGCGAGGAGCGAATGAATGTGGGCGTTCATTCATTCCATCTCAGTCAACATGGATTGGACGTCCAGCACCGTCAGTGGCAACCAATGAGTTGACAAGACAGTGACACGAACATACAGCAAAATTTCTTGGACCAATGGATGAGCGAGCAAAGCATCCCTACACAATTCCTCTGAAAACTTCATCATATATGTCCCATTACCGTAATTTTTGGACTATAAGGCGCACCTGACTCTAAGCCGCCACCCACCCAATTTGACACGACGGCATTTGTTCATAGATAAGCCGCACTGGACTATAAGCCGCAGCTGTCCTCACTGTATTATTGGATGTTTACACCAAAAGATATCAACCAATAACACTTTATTTGATGGCGGCATCATAAGACTGTCATAAGACCAAATGAAGCACCATGAAGCTTTGAACCAATTGGCTGCAAAGCTTCATTGCCTCAAGAGGCTTCATTTGGCCATCACTGCTCCCTTGGGTTATACATTGAGCCTCTGCTGCCACCTGCTGTCAACACTTTTGTCGTCCAACTTGCCTCCTAGCATGCATTGCAGTGCTACAGATGTAAATAACAATCAAAATTCATGTTCTGTTCTAATTATTTCTTCAGTTACTCTTCCAGTTGTTTCATTAATGGATAGTTATGGTATTGAGTGACACTTTATTAATAGCTTGATAGCAATAGCTTGATTGGAATAGCTTGATGTACCTTAACAGAATTAAGCACCTTGAATACCACAAAAATTATCAGTATAATCACCCCTAAATGTTTAGTCTCGTTTCAGTGAAATGTTTTCTTTTTTTTTTTTTTTTTTTTTTACACTAATCCATGAGATATGCCAAGTTTAACATGTAGCTTTCTGGACAGGTGAGCTCTCTGTTGCGACATTGACGCCAGCGACACCAACAGTTGAGGTCGTCACATCCTCCAAATCACATGGAACCTCCTCTAGCTCCCTCTCAGAGGTGCGCACCTCCGTTCCACGCAGCACAGACCATGCGGGACTCCTGGAAGCAGTCCAGGATGGTACCACACACCAAGCTACAAGGGAAACTTCTACCAAAGTGTCAGATGATTGGTTGGAAAGGACTTCACAAGGAAATCCAGAACTGAAACAGACAAACTCGTCAGAGCTCCACACCGATCTCGAAACACAGACTACTGCCTTCACACAACAGGACTCTGGATTGCACACCGAGTCCAGCACTGCAATTCCTCTTACGCGGCATGAAGCCATCAGCACAACCAGTGGACCAGAAGGAGGACATGAAGAGAAAAACACTCATGTGGTCTCAGTTAAAAAATGCTTAGGGTGTCACCTTAAAGACCACAGTTTGACGACCGACCCGACTGCAAACTTTGAAAAATCCACAGCCATGGCTGCAAAACAAGGAGTCATTTTTGGTAAATTCAGTTTAACAATTTTCTCAGAAAATTCACATAGATGAAATGAAAATATCAATAGAAAGCTAGTTTTAAACTCACTTAAACTTGAACACCGGTGATGATGACGATGAGTGATAAACATGAATTCTATTTGAACTGGGATGGCTACCATTGAGTGATAAAGTTTTAAACTGTAACATTAATTATATACAAGACATCAACACTATAAAAATACAATTAACTTACAAGAATTAAATTAACTCCAGTAAAAATGAAATGAAGTTGCCAAATTGACACCTTACTAAAAAAAAAAAAAAAAAATTGTTATTGGTGCACAGGACGCTCTCATACTATTCATGAAGTAATGGCGCCCTCTTGTTGTAAAAGTCCATACATATTAAAAAGAAAATTAAATCGAACAAAATTTTTAATAGGATTGTTATTTAATATTTTAAACCCAACCAAATGCAAAAGATAAATATGTAATAAATATATTCATTTCTTTGTATTACGATAATTAAAATAATCTTTAGTTTTTGTCATTCTTTATTATCTAATAACAAACGTACAACAGTAAAACAATATTAGAGCTGGAACTAACGATATTTTTTTATTATCAATTAATCAGACAATTAATTAAACAATCTATTAATCAGATAAATACCACTTTTTTTCCAATTACCTTCACAATTTAACATGAAGTTGTTTCAGGTATGTTGTAAGTAACAATTAAGACAAAATGGATGACTATTTCTTTCAAAAATAATATTTTATTATAGTTTTATTAACTTAAGTAATTCAATTGGAAAAAAGCTTCGAATCAAAGCACCTTTTTTAAATGCACCACACACATCATACTCCACAGGAGAGCTCTGGCAAAGGGCGGTGGGACGGGCGGCTGGACAGAAACTCCATGCTGCGGTCCCACTGCCCCAAGCCAAGCTCTCCTATTTTAATGCATACATTGCACTACCCTCCCCTCACACCCCCATCACGGTGCTGGGTGATGGCTGCCAGTCGGGAACCTGGCAGCCACAGTAATCGGGTGGTAGGTGGGTCCCACACTTTTTCTATATGGCGTGGCTCCCGGGGTGTGGCCTCCCCTCTGCCTCGGCTGCCGGCCGCGGGAGTGGGCTGGGGGGTCGGGTCTCCGATCTTGCATCGCCCCATGGCAGTCCCTGGGCGTTCTCCTGCCTCCGCCTTCCCCTCTCTTCTCTGGCTGGGCGTCCGCCCTGCGGTCCGTCGCGGGTCCCTGGCTGGGCGCTGGTGTATCAGCGGGGTGTCGCCTGCACCGGCGGGGGACCCTGCCTTGCCTGGGGCTTGGTGGGCCGCTGGGGGTCCCGTGGCGTGCCGTGCCGGTTGGGGGGCTGTGGCTGTGGCTCGTGGTCCGGGTGGGCGGGCGGGGGTGGGTGTAGGCGTGGGGTTGGTGATGCGTCCCCTCCTGCCATCCCTGAAGGCCGGTTGATGGGCGCGCGGGTGGCCCGGGGGACCACCCTGGGTCCCGGGGGGGGGGGGGGCGGTAGCTCCTTTGCTGGGCGGTTGAAGGAGGGATGGGCTGCGCATGGACCCCCCACCCCCCCGCCCGCCCTCCCTCCCCGGGCTGGCTGGGTGTGGGCCGTGGCCCTGGGTTGGTGCCCGCGCGGTCTCTCCGCCCGTCTGCGTGGCTGTCGCGCGCCCGGTGGGGCTTGCGTGCTGCTGGATGTGGTAGGGCATGCTCGGGTTGGGGGTTCCGGTGCCGGGATTGGCGATGCGGCGGCGTAGGGTTGGTCGCCAACGGGCTTTCACTCATAAGAGATTCACACGATTACTGGGTTCTAGATCACAGAACTGATTTGTGTACACTCTACCCCTTTCAATCACTTAGCTTATAGTCTTATAGACACCCCCACCCCCATTCTCCTCTTTCACTGGCCAATAGGCCCCCACATGGTGTAAACCGGAAATACATCTCGCTGACGATAGCACCAGCATATTAGTAACTAGTTTAGATGTTCAATGTATTTCTTGTTGTTGTTTGTGTATGTGTTTCTTTTCTTTCTTCTCTTGTATTTCTTTTCTTCTGTCCCCCCATAATCCCTTCCTGTTCGCTGCTTTGTCATAATAAAAAGGTATTTTGAATGATCACAATGGGAGTATGTCAGACTCTCAATGTGAAACATTAAAACTGTTCAGAATCCGGGCACTTAGACTTCCATTCTCTGTGTCAAACAGCTGAACAGGACAGGTTTAAAAAAAAAAAAAAAAAAAAAAAAAAAAAAAAAAAAAATTAAAATAATCTTTAGTTTTTGTCATTCTTTATTATCTAATAACAAACGTACAACAGTAAAACAATATTAGAGCTGGAACTAACGATATTTTTTTATTATCAATTAATCAGACAATTAATTAAACAATCTATTAATCAGATAAATACCACTTTTTTTCCAATTACCTTCACAATTTAACATGAAGTTGTTTCAGGTATGTTGTAAGTAACAATTAAGACAAAATGGATGACTATTTCTTTCAAAAATAATATTTTATTATAGTTTTATTAACTTAAGTAATTCGATTGGAAAAAAGCTTCGAATCAAATTTTGCTGCTTCGAAGATTCGTTTAATCAGGGTGGCATTGTAATGATTTGTTTTGAAAGTGTTTACATTTCGTTTTATTGATTTGGGGGGGATACACTGCCCTCGAGTGGCAACAGTGAATATGACATATCAAATTTAACATGGCTGAACCCAGCTGCTCCCTGTTCAGACCAACAAAATGTATGTTTTTGTTTGAGCTAATGTTTTTTTAATGCATTCGTAATTTAGTTTATAGGTATACTTAGCCGTTTTTTGTGGGCATATGTGTTTGAACGATTTGTTAAGAGCATTGTTTAAAAAAAAAAAAAGTTAATTTTTATAGCATTTAAGCTAGCAGACTTTTGCTGTGCAAGTTAGCCAATTGTTCTTTTGTTGTACGTAGATCCTCATTTATTTATATATTTTTTCATACCATTTGAGGCTAAGATTAGCTATTTTAATTTATTTTTAAATGAAAGTGCAATTCTTAATAGTTTGAAGAAACACTTTTATTTTGTCCCAGGCTTCAACTGGGACCGTGTGCTTTGGTCAGATGAGGCCAAGATTGAGCTTTTTGGCAACTAACACTCTAAGTGGGTCTGGCGTGCCACGAAAGATGCGCATGCTATAAAGCACCTCATACCCACTGTGAAGTATGGGGGTGGGTCAGTGATGCTGTGGGGCTGGTTCGCTTCCAAAGGCCCTGGGAACCTTGTTAGGGTGCATGGCATCATGAATGCTTTGAAATACCAGGACATTTGAAATCAAAATCTGTTGCCCTCTGCCCGAAAGCTGAAGATGGATCGTCACTGGGTCTTTCAGCAAGACAATGACCCTAAACATATGGCCAAATCTACACAGAAATGCTTCACCAGACACAAAATCAAGCTTGTGAAACATTATAGGAGAAGATTAGGAGCTGTTTTGTTGGCAAAAGGGGGTTGTACAAAGTATTAACACCAGGGGTGCTAACAATTGTGACGCACATTATTTGATGTCAAATAATTATTTCTTTATGTGGGATTTTTTCACACTGAATTAATGCACTTGTACTGAAGGTTGGATTTTTCTCTTTTTTTCCATTAAGGTCCCATATTATTTGAATGAAAAAAAAATATTAGAAGCTAAAAAAACCTTAACCAGGGGTGCCAATAATTATGGAGGGCACTGTACATAGGAAAGTCAGTTACATGCAGTGACATTTTTCGCCCCCCCCCCCCCCCCCTTAAACTCCGCTTATGCCTAAAACAATTGTCTGGGATAAAAGAAAAATTCAAGTATACAAACGGATGCTTAAGACACTGTTTAGCATAATCGCTTATTAGCTTAGCGCTCCGTGCTTCGTAGTAACGTCTCATCAACAAAGAATACATACAATCCAATTGGCTTATTTACTCACCTCTGACAGAGGTACTCTGGATCTAACAACACAAAAGAAAATCTAACACTCGACACTTCATAATACAGTATTATTTATTCAGCAACTCAACCTGAGTGTAGCATTGAACTCTCCCTCTCTTGCTGTAATCACTTGTGCACGCGTGCAGCCTCACATTACACACAAACAAGGACCCAAACGGGACTGCTAATAGCTGCCGGCAAAAACATCAATTTCGTTGGCAACTAATTTATTGATCGATTTAATCGATTACTTGTTGCAGCCTTAGAAAATATGATACAAATGAACAATAAGTTGTTATAAATGATTGCAATTGTTTCCGTTACAATAATAAAAAAAATAAAATAAAATGTATAGTTTTAGTAGTAGTTTATAGTAGTTATTTATAGTACATTATAAATAAGTAACTTGGTCCAACAGGCTAGTTAGATTGGCTTAGAATGAGAAGTGGGCGGGGCCTATCAGGTATAACTCAGATTTCTGCTCCAAATACTGTGTTTACTGTTGCTTCCTTTCAGTTTTGTTTTAAAATTGACAAAAAATATGATAATTATGATATATATCAGCAAAGTGAGTCAAACTATTTTCAGCAAGGCTAACATTTGACATATTTGCTTGTTTTCTGCAGACCTGTGCGGTGGGAGACCATGTTTAAATGGCGGCACATGCCTGGACGGCGAGACGCCCAAGTGCCTCTGCCTGCCCGGGTATGGCGGCACCTTCTGCCAGTCAGGTAAGAAATAACCCGACCTCCTCAGAGCGAACATTCCACCTCATCACACCTCGCCTTCCAGATTTGGAGTTGTGTGAGGCCGGTTGGGTGAAGTTTCAAAGCTTTTGCTACCGTCATGTGAAAACACGGCAGAGCTGGGAGGGGGCGGAGCAACACTGCCGGATGATTGGAGGGCACCTCATGTCCATTATGAACCCTGAGGAGCAGCACTACATAAATGGTAAAGGCTCCTATAAACCAAAATGGCTGACTTTTGTATCTTTTTGAGGATGGATTCTTCAGACTTTTTTGTGGGTCTACTTATGATTAACATGTCTACCAAGTTTCATGGTGCTAGATGGAACTGGTTTGAGGGGCTGAATTTTTAAAGTGTGACTGTTCCAGCCCACTATACTGTGTAATTGACGTCCAATTCATGTTGACTGGGAGAAATATCATTCTCCCCTCCCAGTCAACACAGATTGGATGCCTAGCGTCGTCAACGGCACTGAAAGATGAGCATTCACACCCAGTCCTTTTAGTTCAAATGAATTTAATTTTTATCTATTAAATTTCTGTGTTGTCAATGGTAGGCATTTTGGGTCATTTCCCTGTTAATTGTAAGGTCGTTTCTGGCATATTTTGGGGCATTCCGGGGTCACTGCCTGTTCCTTGGTAACTTTCTGTTGATTTTAGGGCATTTCCAGGTCACTTTCTGATAATTTTGGGTCCCTTCCTGTTGGTGTTGGGGCACTTATGGGTCACTACTGTTGGTTTTGGGGCATTTCAGGGTCCATTCCTGTACATTCTGAGTCACTGAAAGGTGAGCAATAACAGTCAGTCCTCCTAGTTTTAATGAATTAGACTACTATCCTTGTTAATGGCAGGCAATGAGTTTATTAAGGGCTTACTTGGGTCATTAAATTAGTCAAAATGTTCGAAGGATTACAAATTGTTTAACCTTGATGGTTAATAAACTTTAATTTTTTTTACATAATTAGAGTTGTCTGATATTATCGGGTAGCCAATAATATCTGCAGATAAAAGCATTTCTAAAATGCTATCAGATAATATCGATATTGGTTCTGGGCTAATATGCGTATTGCCTTCAAAGTGAATGAAGAAGCCTTCTGCTTTTGAACAAAGGCTGGTCGCAGCTTAGCATATAAATTATGCTTGTTAAGCATTTCAGACTAAGATGCTCGGGATTTGTTACTGTACATGAGCAGACCATTTGCTCAGACACCATGCATCCATAGTGCAAAATTTAAATGAACAATAAATGATTGAAAAATAATGAGTTATAACAGAAAGAAATAGTCACTAAGAAAACTAGAAAAGTAATCAAATACAAAAATCTGTGCAAAATGCATCTTGGGAACTGTCATTGGATTGGCATTTTCTATGGTTGCCTGCCTGTATTTGTAAGGTTTTGGTCGTCCCCTAGTGACTCTTTGGGGTAACTACTGTACACAGAATTTAATTGTGAATTATTTCGTATTTTAATTGTGGACATTTTGGCTCATTTCAATTTATTTGCTGAAGTTTGAAGCATCCAGTGGGAGAACACAATACAATTAGCCGTAATATGTTAAGTCCACAACCGCGTATATCGGTATCTGTTTAATATTTGTATCGGATTTTTGGAGTTGGACAATATCGGGATATTGGGTATTGGTTAGTCTATCGCACAACTGTACTTACAATATGTGTGTGTGTGTGGGACTATCTGCAGTTGGGCATGGGCATTAATGTAATTTAAAATGGCATTAAAAGTGGTATTAAAAAGCATTAAAAGAGATTTGCCGATACGTGTAGAAACCCTGTTATTGGAAATGTTTTGTAATTTATTTAAAAGAAATGATACTTTCTTAAAAAAATACAAACAAAAAAAAACTTTATTTTTAGAAATAGCTTGTATAAAAGAAAATGCAAATATTTTTTTTTGTAATGAAAAATGTTAATTTACAAAATATATTTGAAAATTATAAAATATCTAATAAATAGTTCCATAATATTAAAATAATAATTTAAAAACTATTGATACACTTTATAGGTTATTGAGAACCATAACCCAAATGATTTTGTTTTTATAAATTAAAAAAAATTCTTTTTTTTTTTTTTTTTTATTTACAATTTCATATATTTATATCAGGGCTGTCAAACGATTGAAATTTGGCAATTCAAACCATCTCTAAAATATGCCATATTTTTCTGTAAATTATTGTTGGAATGAAAAGACAAGACACAAGACGGATATATACATTCAACATACGGTACATAAGTACTGCATTTCTTCATTATAACAATAACTCAAAAGATGGCATTAACATTATTAACATTCTCCTAAAGCGATCCATGGTTAGAAAAACTTGTTCTTAAAAGATAAATGTTAGTACAAGTTATAGAAATTTTATATTAAAACCCCTCTTAATGTTTTCGTTTTTATTAAAATTTGTAAAATTTTCAATCAAAAAATAAACTAGTAGCTCGCCATTGTTGATGTCATTACACCATGCTCACTCCCCAAACCCATAAAATCATTTAGACCCAAGCGCCAGCAGAGGGCGCCAAATAACAAAAAACAAGTAACAAGCGGACATTACACTTCTGTCATTTTAATCTGAGCGGGGCATGTGCGTTAATTGCATCAAATATTTTAACGTGATTAATTTAAAAAATTAATTACCGCCCGTTAACGCGATAATTTTGACAGCCCTAATATACTGTATATATATACTGTATATATATAAAATATTTAAGAATATTTATACAATTCATATACAATGCATATGTTGTAACTGATACCTGGCGTCCACATATGTCCAAATATGGCCACTTCAAAACGAAATGAAGGCCTTTTGAGACTTTTTGTTAATATACTCATAATAGACCTCCATCCTAAATTTCATGTTGCTTCATGAAACTGGCTTTGGTGGCTGAAAGTCTTTTTTTCCCCAAAAATACGCATGTTGTAATTGAAACCCCTGCATAGATCTTGATGTACAGTAGTAGAAATTCTCCAGTGTTTAATGGACACTAGAAGCTTCTCTCTGCATATCAGCATGAGAAATCTGCTTCCACATTCTTAGATTTCATGCCGCGGAACCCTAAAAGTGGTTGTGTAGGTGTCTAGGAGACACAACATCAGCCTTTAATGTTACGAGGATACCGTTAGTGTTTGGTCCTCTTCCCCTAGGAAATTTAGATGCTATCTAATGTTCTCCTCCTAGTCAAGTGTGGGCTTTCTTTGTTCACTTCACTGTACTGTATTAGTCAGAAAATACACCTTTTGGACAGATTAAAACTTGCTGTCAAGCGATTCAAGTTTTTTGAAAAATATATAAATACAAAAAAATTACAGATTAAAAGACTCGTCATCTATGACGAATCTCGTCAAATATGATTCTAATTCACATAATAATGCTATTTAAGATTTTTTTTTTAATACTGTCATTGGCACTTCAACATCCAAAAGACTAAGACGAAAATTAAAAGGGCTGTTCCACATTTTGGGGTAAAAAGTCAACGTTTCCATTTGCCTGAGAACGTGGATTTCACCCCGACCCCCCGTGTCCTTTTGCCTGAAAATAGTGAGCTTCGGGCGGCCACGAGAGAAGATCGAAAAGCCTCGAGCCTCCATGCTGGAGGTTCTCGTGGTGCTAGAAAACGTTCACAATCGTTCATTTTACACTCATTCACAGTATATCTGTCAATAAATGACAATAAATGCCAGTACCCACCTCAGATTAAAAACAAAAAACAAATACAAACTCTGACTATCAACCATATTTCCTCTGTTGGTTTTAGAAAAATATCGGGAATATCAGTGGATCGGACTGAATGACAAAACCATCGAGGGAGATTTCCGCTGGTCTGACGGCAACCTGCTGGTGATTACATTTTCTTTCCTGTGAACCCCCCAAAAATCGCTTATTTTCTCTGCTTTTTAAACATGATGTTCTTCCTTGTGTGCCTGAGATTTATGAGAACTGGCACAGAGGTCAACCCGACAGTTACTTCCTGTCCGGCGAAGACTGCGGCGCCATGGTTTGGCACGACGGGGGGCGCTGGAGCGACGTTCCCTGCAACTACCATTTGCCATTCACCTGCAAAAAGGGCGTCTGTGAGTGGGACGCCTTGCTTGACTGTCGGCGTACTTAGCTCGATATATACAGTGGGGCAAATAAGTATTTAGCCAACCACTAATTGTGCAAGTTCTCCTACTTGAAAATATTAGAGGCCTGTAATTGTCAACATGGATATCTGTAAATCACATTGTTTGATTTTTTTCAAGAATTTATTTGCAAATCATGGTGGAAAATAAGTATTTGGTCAATACCAAAAGTTCATCTCAATACTTTGTTATGTACCCTTTGTTGGCAATAACTGAGGCCAAACGTTTTCTGTAACTCTTCACAAGCTTTTCACACACTGTTGCTGGTATTTTGGCCCATTACTCCATGCAGATCTCCTCTAGAGCAGTGATGTTTTGGGGCTGTCGTTGGGCAACACGGACTTTCAACTCCCTCCACAGATTTTCTATGGGGTTGAGATCTGAAGACTGGCTAGGTCACTCCAGGACCTTGAAATGCTTTTTACGAAGCCACTCCTTTGTTGCCCTGGCTGTATGTTTGGAATCATTTTCATGCTGAAAGACCCAGCCACGTCTCATCTTCAATGCCCTTGCTGATTGAAGGAGATTTTCACTCAAAATCTCTCGATACGTGGCCCCATTCATTCTTTCCTTTACACAGATCAGTCGTCCTGGTCCCTCTGTAGAAAAACAGCCCCAAAGCATGATGTTTCCACCCCCATGCTTCACAGTGGGTATGGTGTTCTTCGGATGCAATTCAGTATTCTTTCTCCTCCAAACACGAGAACTTGTGTTTCTACCAAAAAAGTTCTATTTTGGTTTCATCTGACCATAACACATTCTCCCAGTCCTCTTCTGGATCATCCAAATGCTCTCTAACAAACCGCAGACGGGCCTGGACGTGGACTGGCTTCAGCAGGGGGACACGTCTGGCAGTGCAGGATTTGAGTCCCATTGTGTTACTGATAGTAGCCTTTGTTACTGTGGTCTCAGCTCTCTGTAGGTCATTAACAAGGTCCCCCCGTGTGGTCCTGGGATTTTTGCTCACCGTTCTTGTTATCATTTTGACGCCACGGGGTGGGGAGCGAGTTGAAAGTCCGTGTTGCCCAATGACAGCCCCAAAACATCACTGCTCTAGAGGAGATGGTGTTCTTCGGATGCAATTCAGTATTCTTTCTCCTCCAAACACGAGAACTTGTGTTTCTACCAAAAAGTTCTATTTTGGTTTCATCTGACCATAACACATTCTCCCAGCCCACTTCTGGATCATCCAAATGCTCTCTAGCGAACCGCAGACGGGCCTGGACGTGTACTGGCTTCAGCAGGGGGACACATTTGGCAGTGCAGGATTTGAGTCCCTGGCGGCGCAAGGTGTTACTGATAGTAGCATTTGTTACTGTGGTCTCAGCTCTCTGTAGGTCATTCACTCGGTCCCCTCGTGTGATTCTGGGATTTTTGCTCACCATTCTTGTTATCATTTTGACGCCACGGGGTGAGAGCTTGCATGGAGCCCTAGATCGAGGGAGATTATCATTGGTCCTGTATGTCTTCCATTTTCTAATAATTGCTCCCACAGTTGATTTCTTTAAACCAAACGTTTTACCTATTGTGGATTCAGTCTTCCCACCCTGGTGCAGGCCTACAATTTTGTCTCTGGTGTCCTTCGACAGCTCTTTGGTCTTGGCCAAAGTGCAGTTTGGAGTGTGACTGACTGAGGTTGTGGACAGGTTTCTTTTATACCGATAATGAGTTAAAACAGGTGCCATTAATACAGGTAACGAGTGGAGCCTCGTTAGACCTCTTTGAGAGCCAGAAATCTTGCTTGTTTGTAGGTGACCAAATACTTATGTTCTATTCTAATTTGGAAATAAATTCTTTAAAAATCAAACAATGTGATTTTCTGTTTTTTCACATTCTGTCTCTCATGGTTGAGGTTTACCCATGTTGACAATTACAGGCCTCTCTAATCTTTTCAAGTAGGAGAACTTGCACAATTGGTGGTTGACTAAATACTTATTCGCCCCACTGTATTTTGTGTTTGAAGGGCCACGTATATCTTTTTTTTTTTATTGTACTGATACTAATTATAAAAAAAAAAAAAAAATCTGGATTGGTTATTTGATTGCTAAAGTATTGATACTCAGTTACGAGTATTTGTTTTTGCAACACTAAATATCTACTACTAAATTTGATTCTGCACTATCCTCTATTATATTAGTAGTTAGACAACAAAAGAATTGGACGTCTAGTGCCGTCAATGTCACTGAAAGATGAGCAGTGTCAGCTTGTCTTCCCATTTGAAATTCATTGGATGCCTATTGTTGTCCATGACAGGCAATGAGTTAATTTTTGATCACTTTCTTGCTAATCTTAGGGTCATTTCCTACACATTTTGGATAATTTCCTGTTGATTTTGGGGCACTTCTGGATCACTTCCGGTTCATTGTCGATTTCCTGTTGATTTTGGTGCGTTTCCGGGTGACTTTCAGTTGGTTTTGGGGCGTTGTGGGTCACTTTCTGTTGATTTTGTGGATTTTTCAGGTCACTTCATGTACATTTTTGGTAACTTCCTGTTAATATGGGGGCATTTCCAGGTGACTTTCTGTTGGTTTGGCAACATTATGGGTCACTCTGTTGATTTGGGGTGACTTTCTAAGGACTGTTGGGGCATTTTTGGGTCACTTCCTGTAGATGTCAGGAAACGTCCTGATATTTTATTGGGTGTCTCTGGGTGATTTTCTGGTTTGTGGCATTAAGGGTCACTTTCTGTTGATTTTGGGGAATTTTTAAGTCTCGTTGTGTGTACATTTTGCTGATTGATTGCTGATGATTTTTGGGCCATTTCCAGGTGACTTTCTAATTTGTTGTATGGCTTTCAGGGTCACTTTCTGTTGATGTTTGGTCACTTTTTGATGATTTTGGGGTATTTTCAGGTGACTTGCTATTGGTTTTGTGGCATTCAAAGTCACTTTCTGTTAATTTTTGGTCACCTTCTGATGGGTTTGGGGCATTTTTGGGTCACTTCCAGGGCAATTTGGGTCACTTCCTGGCTATTTTTGGGCATGTCCGGGTGACTTTCTGTTGGTTTTGGGACATTAAGGGTCATTTTATGACGATTTTGGGTCACTTCCTGATAATTTTGGGGCATTTCCAGGTGACTTTCAGTTGGTTTTGTGCCACTAAGGGTCATGTCTGTTGATTATGGGTTACTCTTTAAGGATTTTTTTGGTGCATTTTTGGGTCACTTAGTGTACATTTTGTTTCACTTCCTGGCTATTTTGGGGCATTTCTGGGTGATTTTTTTGTTGGTTTTGGGACATTAAGGGTCACTTAATGATGATTTTTGGGTCACTTCCTGGTAATTATGTGGCATTTCTGGGTGACCTCCGGTTGGTTTCATGGCACAAGGTGTCATTGTTGACTTTGGGTTTGTAATGATTTTTGGGGGATTTTTGGTTGACTTTTAGTGAAATGTGTGTGAAATAGTTTCCCGAATACTTTTTAATTGACAATCATCAAGCATTTCAAATCAAACAAAGAAATAGTAAAAAATAGTTTTAAAATATTGATAGTGCATAAAACTCTTTGATTTACTATTAATATTATTTAATGAATTAAAAAATATTTTTAGATAAATAATAATGATATCATTAGAGAAATCATTTTTTGAAAATTATAAAGCATTGTAAGTGCTCATAAAAAGTAGTATGTAAAACTGAAGTAAATTTTTGTAAACATTTTTTTTTTACACAGATATTCCATCAGATAATTAAAAATGTCAAAATATATAACATGCTGACATGTATATTTATTTTCAATAAATCATTTCACAAATGATTGATAGAGCTAAAAGAGTTAAACTGGATTAAAAACAAGTTGAATGAATGCAGGAAACGTATGAATTTGATGTCTTCCGGCAGCGTCCTGCGATGAGCCTCCGACGGTTCCCAACGCCAAGCCGTTCGGTAAGACGCGGGCACGTTACGAGACCTTTGCCAAGGTACGCTACCGCTGTGACGCGGGCTTCGTACAGAAGTTCCACCCGGTCATCAGTTGCCTGCCCAGCGGACGGTGGGAGGAGCCGGCAATCATCTGCTTGCCTGGTAAAGCCCCCCAAAGCTAAAATTTGTTTAACAATTCTTTTTAATTTTCAATTCTTTTTCATTTGTGTTGATGTTCTACTTGTTGTCATCTTCAGCTGATTCACTCGTTTCCCAGCGACTCGGTACAACTACTCAGCCACGTCACGAGGGGTCATCAGTGAAGGTCATCACGGAGGTCCACACACAAAACAGCTAGCCTGTCCATCAACATTAAATTCGATTTAGCTTTCCAAGCATCCGACTAACCTTAGTTGATTGAATCAAAAGCGTCGTAATTCGAATAATGCAGATGAATGGTGTCGGCAAACAATTTTGGCTCACTTTCATGCATGCGTGAATTTTGTTGTAATTTTTGCTCACCAAAAGGATTCTATTTTATTAAAGCAAACATGGCGGGAGACTTGTGCTTTGCTTTTTCTTATTACTTCAATGAATGTACCAATTATTACAAAGGTCTTGGGAATCTAAATGTTTGGTGGCTTGATTATTTGTAATAAATAAATTGAGCAATTATTTAAAGGAGCATTATGTCAGATTGATGGCCAGAAATGGTAGTGCAATCATAACTTGACATGCATAAAAATCCCCTTTGTGTTGCTAATTAAGTGCTTTGCAATGAAGAATTTGCGCTATCATACCAATGTTGCATTTCAATCCAAAACTTTGAAACGCAGTTAGCTTTGCTGTGCTTGTCTGTAAACTTATAGTACAGGTACACACAAGTACACACATTTGTAGTACTAGAACAGTTACTTGTAGTACAACTACATGCAAGTACACATACTTTTAGTTCAAGTACACGTACAAGTACACATGCTTGTAGTATTAGAACAGGTACTTGTAGTACAAGTACACGCAAGTACACGTACTTGTAGTACAAGTACACGCGAGTACACGTACTTGTAGTACAAGTACACGCGAGTACACGTACTTGTAGTACAAGTACACGCAAGTACACGTACTTGTAGTACAAGTGCACATACTTGTAGTACAAGTGCACGCAAGTACAGTACACGTACTAGTAGTACAATCGCACGCTAGTACAGGTACTTATAGTACGAGCGCACGCAAGTACAGGTAACTTGCAGTGCAACTGCGAGCAAGTACAGGTAAGTTGCAGTGCAACTGCGAGCATGTACAGGTAACTTGCGGTGCAACTGCGAGCATGTACAGGTAACTTGCGGTGCAACTGCGAGCGAGTACAGGTACTTGCGGTGCAACTGCGAGCGAGTACAGGTACTTGCGGTGCAACTGCGAGCGAGTGCAGGTACTTGCGGTGCAACTGCGAGCGAGTGCAGGTACTTGCGGTGCAACTGCGAGCGAGTGCAGGTACTTGCGGTGCAACTGCGAGCGAGTGCAGGTACTTGCGGTGCAACTGCGAGCGAGTGCAGGTACTTGCGGTGCAACTGCGAGCGAGTGCAGGTACTTGCGGTGCAACTGCGAGCGAGTGCAGGTACTTGCGGTGCAACTGCGCGCGAGTGCAGGTACGTGCGGTGCAACTGCGCGCGAGTGCAGGTACGTGCGGTGCAACTGCGCGCGAGTGCAGGTACGTGCGGTGCAACTGCGCGCGAGTGCAGGTACGTGCGGTGCAACTGCGCGCGAGTACAGGCACTTGTAGGGCAACTGCGCGCAAGTGTACGTACCTGCACTACAAGCACGCGCAAGTACACATGCCTGCACTACAAGCACGCGCAAGTACATGTACAGTACAGGCCAAAAGTTTGGACATACCTTCTCATTCACACGTTTTCTTTATTTCCATGACTGTTCACATTGTAAATTCTCACTGAAAGTAAAACTATGAATGAACACGTGTGGAATTATGTACTTAGCAAAAAAAGGTGAAATAACAAAAACTTTTCATTAGTGTTGCATTGAATGGGGGGTGTCCAAACCTTTGTCCTGTACTGAACACTGCAGTACAAGTCTACCCGAGTACACGTACGTTCAGTACAAGTCTACGCAAGTACACACTGTCGTAGGACAAGCACAAGTGCACTACATATATGCATATCCTTGTCCTATATCTTATTTCTCAGTACCTTATTTCACAAAGCCTTCAGATCTCTGGCAACCTGGACGAAGTCAAAGATCAAATCCGAATCAAACAACTTAAAGGGGCTGAGTATTGACTTTTAAAATGGGAAAATCTCAGCTTGACTATTGAGAACTGTGTTAGAAGTATTTCCCTTAAACATGTTTCTTAATTTGTATTGAATTTTGGGGTCATTCAATGAATAACTGAAGTACAACTTTTACATACTGCTACTTTAATGAGATACATGAATACATACAGTACATTTCAATGAACCGATTTTAGGCTGTTTTGAGACTACCTGTAGCAATAAGCTCCATAAATATGCGATGTCTTATTGGGGAACCCGAAGGAGCGCACCCCCGGCGCTGGGACACCCCCGCATCGCTCCCTAGGGGCGCCGATGGGGAAGCGCACACTGCCGTCCCTCAACCAGCCGCCGTCGCATCGGTCGTAGCCTCGGAAGCGCCAGGCGGCGTACAGGTGCCCCACCAGCGCAAGCTTGGCCGAACGTCGACCACAAGCGCCACTTGCCGCCTCGAGGGAGAACGCGCCCGGGATGTAGAAGACGGAACCTGCCGGAGAAATTTTTCAGGAAAACAAGTAACGTCTTTTTCCTTGAAAAAATGAAGCAGGAAAAAATCTTTTTTCAAGGAGAGAGTAACAATAAAGTGGAACTTGCTTCAGAGAAAAACTTGTGGTGACGTCATTGATATCAAATCTCACCTGCAGTCAAAGAGGTGAAGCAGAATGCGTCGAAACGGTCTCTCTTCTTGTCTTTGGGGGAGTAGGTACGAATGCCGGGTCGGGCTTGCGCTCCGCAGGCGGGCCGAGGGCTTATGATGGGGTAGCGCACGCTTCCGTCCTGCAGCCAGCCCACTTTGCACCAATCCAGACCCTCCGTCCAAGCTATCGGACACAACAAGCTAAATTTTTCATGACTTTAACGACTTTCACGACACTTCATGACCTTAAATCCATGAGTGTGGTGTGTTTGTTGTGCGTGCCTTGACCACTAGGGGGCAGTATAAAAAATAGACTGAGCTAGTATCTCGGATTTTTGCAGCGTCACTCATGTTGCTCCTCGAAATTAAAGCTGTTTTAAAAGAGTTCATCACTAGTAGACTTATTTCTGGTAAAAAAAAACAAAAGGTTTAGATCAGGGGTGTCCAAACTTTTTGCAAAAGGGGCCAGATTTGGTGTGGTAAAAATGTGGGGGGCCGACCTTGGCTGACCTCCTTTACGCAAAACAATATATTTAAGCAAATTTTAGCAAGCCATTCTGTGTGTCACATTTGCTTTATTATTATTATTTTTTTAATTAATAATTTCAACAATCTCGCAACTAGCGTTCTCTTTCGACTCGGGCTCTTGCGAAATACTAATGCTGTAAAATTAAACTAGCTTCAAAAGTTGCTTCAATTTCTCGCTGCGTATCTTCCCTGTAATTTTGTTGTGCATGTCAGCGTGTCTTGTTTGGTAACATCACCTCACATTGAATTATTTAAAAACAGCGACTGTCTCTTTGCAAATGAGGCAGACACAGTTGTTGCGTATTTTATTGAAGAAATAGTCCAATTTCCACCTATCCTTGAAGCGTCAGCCGTCGCAGTCAACTTTTTCTTTGTGGATTGTCGCCATTTTAGAAAATTGGAAGTCAAGGATCACACGGGGTAATGTTGCTTAGAGTGCTGCTGCCTTTTAGTGGGTAACTGAGGAGCAGCATTTAGTGTGTAAGCTACTTCATATGCTGGTAGCAGTACTGCTGACCAATTTATTAAGTCTGTGTGCGGGCCAGACGTTACTGATCTTATGACAGAGGCTGGGGACCGAATGAAATTTGACCGCGGGCCGCATTTGGCCCCGGGCCGCACTTTGGACATGTCTGGTTTAGATGGTCTTCCTACGGAATTTTTTTGACCGATTGTATGAGGTTATGTAATTTATGAGCAGGGGAATTCCTGTAATTTTTGTACTACAGATTATAGTCCAGTGCTGTTAATAAAGTATATGGATTTTTACAGGTTTAAGGCTGTATGTCTTTAAAGAGTTGTCAAAAGTATCATCGTATCGATACGTTGTCCTTGGACCGAAGGTTCAACGGTTCGATTCCTGGCTACGACAGCCCATTATTGAAGTGCCCCTGGGCAAGGCACTAAACCCTCACTTGCCCTCCAATGGATTGGCAACTACTCTCAAGGTAGCAGCACCATTGGTATACATGCGGGTTTGGGGACCACTTGTGAATTCCAAATTCCCTTGAATCGACCCATGTCAGTGGGTGGAGCCGGCTCAAACGGGATCAGGATAGCTTTATTAGTCATTGACACCAGCTTTCACAGATGACAACGAAATTGCGTTCAATGAGTGAGCATCAGGCTGCTCCAGACGTTCCGCGCCGCCAACTTCTCTCTCTTCTTTTGGAATTACAGAGCAGCTACAGAAGTTACAGTGCACACGTATATCATACAACATAGCAGGGATATGACACGACGCACAGGTCACGTGCAGGGATTTTTTTGTTTGTACAAAAAAAGGAAAACTACCAGTCATGGCTGGAGGAAGGGGCGGTCAGTGATAGTAAGAAAAAGGCTGTAGCAGACTGGAGGGGGTAGGTTGTGTGTGAGTGTGTGTATGCACAAGTGTATCAGTATTTGTACATGTCTGTAGACAAAATAAGAGTTGCAGGGGCCTGCGACTGGCCTTGGGAAGAGAATCAAGGGCAAGAGATAGGGCCATCTGTGTGGTTCGCTCCAGGACAAGGGATGGGTGGGATAAGGGTGTTTGGGAAAAGGGAAAGGAAAATTATAATCGAATTAAGCCGACTAAGTAATTTAATACAGTGGTACCTCTACATACGATCACTTCGACACACGATCTTTTCGACATCCGACGTAAAATTTGAGCCGCCATTTGTTTCTACATCCGACGAGTTGCTCGAAATACGACGACATGACAGCACTGCAAACGAACGCACGGTGGATTTTCTTGTGTGAGAAATCAACACAGTTTTCAAAAAGTTGATACAGTTGGAGAAACAAGGAAAAAAGTGATGCTTACCTTTGAAATGAAGATGCAAGTTATAGAAAAATATGAGCTTGGGGTGCGCGTCCCTGAACTGGCTCAACAATACAGCTCCATGGTCCTCTTCCGACCACCGTTCGCCACTATTTATAAGTTAAGGTGACAATTATTATTGTGGTAACATTGCCAAGGAAATCGCCAGCTTCGTCACGTTTTTATCATTTATTTAAGAACTTATCCAACACAAAACGCCCATTGTCTTAAGCAGTTGACCGCTCTCAAGAAAACGAAAGTATTATCTCTACCGCACCGACCTATCTCACTGAGACGTCACCTTCGCGGTGCGTTCAGGGACAGTAAAAAGTGTCCGCCATATTAGAATCCGATTCGTTACATTATTTACAGGAATAATTATTAATTATTCTTCTTATTATTATATTATTCTGAATTATTTATTTATAACTTATTTGTTTTTCTATGTTTAATCGCCATTTGTAACAGTGCCAGCAGTATTTATTAAGAATTTAGTGTATGTTTTTAGGCTTTGGAACGAATTAATGGAATTATAATGTATTCCTATGGGAAAATCCTGCTCGACATACGACCATTTCGACTTACAAACAAGGTCCTGGAACGAATTAAATTCGTATGTAGAGGTACCACTGTATGTCCAAATACAGTTGGTCTTCGGTCTAAATCGTACTTCTCAGGGTGTAAGTGAGACCTCAGGTCCCTTAAGTCATTGCCAATAGTCGCGGTCTGCCTCCTCAGTTCCACCACCTGGCACCAGGTAGCATCCACTTTTCTCCGTCCTTCCTCGGACTGAACCATGAGTCCATGGAGCCAGTTCTCAATCCGAGCCTCGACGGGGTTCTCCAATGTCTTGAATCGCACCGTTTGATCCGTGGTCAATTTGTTGACTTTCTTGAAAGCTGCCGTCTTGGAAACTTTCCGGTAGGGCAGGGTGCCTCCTAAGCCAAGCAGAAGGAACCCCACGACCGTTACGCCAAACAGCCACATATCCCCGATATCTTCCACAGATAGGACAGTGAGACAGGCTGGCTTCCAATGATCCCATGAATCTCTCACGTAGCCAGCAGTAAAGGTCCCATTTGGACAAGACGACTCTCCTGGTGCACCGTGTCTTGTTGGAAAAAAATCTTGTCAATTGCACTGAGAGACCAACTAATCAAATTCATTTTCGTATGAGAGACCAGCAACAGTTGATCCACAGAGGAAAAATACAAAAAAAGCAGACAGACTAGACTGACGAAGATGGCAGCAGCAGGAGCAGGGAGGAAACACGTCCGCCCCCGTCGAAGGGAGGAAGAAAAAAGCCAATCCAAGAAACCAATCCATGGTGATAGCCAAAACACACACACACTAGCAGCAAATTTTTGCATTCGCTGCCAACCTCCTAGTTCAAATGGATTGGACATTTACAAGTTTAAAACTCATTTAAAGAGCTTTAATTCAGGTTATCTGTCCATCATCGTCGATGGTACCTCATGATTTATTTAAAAAATAACATTTATTTATTTATTTTTATCAGGAATAGAGTATTTTTTAAGGATCGATACAGAGTTCAAAACTTTTGCATTTTGATAACAGTCGTCTTCAAGTGTGAATATCCCTCCCTGCAGCTTATAGTAGTCGAGTGCGGCTTATGTGAACAAATACTGTTTTCTTGTCGAATTGGGTGGGTGCGACTTATAGTCCAAAAATTGTGGTAGTTCTTGCTAGTAAACGGTACCTCTGTAGAGTTGCTCATAGGATGCCAGCATTCCGTCTTGCTCTTCGCACGCCACCTCGGCTTCGTGAAACGTCATTGCGTAGCGGCCCTTTGGGCTCTGATACGGGAAAACCACGCCTGAGAAGAAAAACCATGCATCAGCCAATCTATCGACTTGTCGGGACTTCCATTGGTTACCTTCGATCCTCAGCGTGACCACCACACTCTCATCGTCGATATCGTTGATGAGCTCGCACCTGTATCGGCCGCCGTCTCCCAGTTGAAGCGTTCCGAGCTGCAAGGAGGCGTCCATGTTGTGGGCCCGGCGGAGGTTTGCGCGAGGGCCCAGCCGGCCGTGCCGCTTGAAGGCGTGCGCGTTGGAAATCATCACGATGTTCTCCGGGCCAATGCGACCCGGCTCTAGCTTGGTCCACTTGACTTTGTAGTGGTCGGGCTTGAATTTCAGGATGCACGGCAATGTGGCGTTCTCACCCCGTCGGCCGACAACTTCGGCGTAAACAGGCGGTTCCAGGAGATACTTCAGCTTGGAGGGGCGGTGTGTGGGGGTCGGGATCTTATTGGCTATCGAGGAGGATAAGTAGCCAAAAATTACTCAACAGTAGCGTTACTTCAAAATGATATTACTCAAGTAAAACTTATCAAGTACAGGGAAAAAAAAGTATTCAGTGAAAAGAATCCCCATGTATTGAGTAACTGTGTCATCAATATGAACTGTTGATACGATAACCTATTACATAGCCATATTAGGCTCCCCCAAAAATACACAAAAATCATAGAATTCTGCCAAGAAATATCTATAGAAATGAAACTTCACCTGTCCAAAGAGCATGCAAACCTTCTCTAGTGTAGGAAGCACATTTCCTGCCATGAAATTATAACGATCATATCTCCGGTTTTCCATAGTCCATGGTGCCAAATAAAAACTGGGAAATAGGTTCAAATCTGCGCTTTCGAGTAATGTTGACAGCAGCGTTCTAAGTCAAATAGTTTATTTTTTACAATGCTTTAAAGATGCCATGTGATTTTATTGGCTGGCGTGATCATAGGACGTCTAATTGGTATAATGCAGTCGTGTGATCAGGGGCCCTCGAAGTCACTCACAGCAGGGATTGTCCCCCTCTCATCATCTCATGAGAACCTAACCTGCTCGGAACTCGCTTCTATTTTTGGGGGCGATTAGAAATACATTAACACACCTCAGAGAAAAAAAACCTTATTGAAGAAGGTCCCACAAAAAAGGAGGCGCCACTGAGCTGTGTAGCCACGTCCTTATTGAAAACCAAAATGAATCTTCTAATTGGGCCATTTCGACCAATCTCAAATTTCGTGGCTCTATAAGCTTTCTAAGTCCCTGAAGAAATTCTACTTCCTTTTAATGGTGAACACAGGGTCGTCACAGCAACAGACAGAGACATATGGACATGAGCAGGGGTGCACATAATTTTTTTGCCCAGGTTCTCAGAGGAGGACCTGGAGATGTGACTTGGTCCTCATTGAGCTTGAGAGCCGACCCGCCTGATGTGATAAATTTATGACAAGCTTTACTTAGAGCCAATTAACTTTAATTAATTATATTAACAATTAATGCTTGATTAACATCAACTGGCACAACAAAATTGCCATTACTTTGAAGTGAAATGTAAAGAAATAAGAAGCACCAATTCAAAATAAAGGGCATTATGCGGCTCCCACATTAACTCCAAGCCTTTTTAAAAGTGGGATATCCTCCTCATAAGACCTCATTGAACGTGCATGTTTAGCTTTGTAAAATGCGAGCAAAAACACGTTTGTCAGTGCATGTCGCTGTTCATTACCTTTATTCCGCCACTTGTCCATAGGGCGAGTGGGGTCCTGTTTGACATCGATAGTTTGCTTAATTGCCACATGCTCTCTGTTTTTTTCGTGCTTTTCAAAGTTTGGATGGCTGAAATTCTTTGACCCTACATAAAATGCGCTGCTCTTATCGGCGACATTGGGATTCTCACGGCACATTTTGTACCGCATTTCCGTGCGAGCATCATTTGCTTCTAGCCATGGTACCTCCTGTAGCCACTTTTCAGCAAAAGTCCTTTTTTTCGGTAGCTCCGGTGACGTCTCTGTCGTCTGTCTGTCTTTTGACGGGGGTGGGGGAACACGGAAGTAATTTAGTGATGGCCAAATGAAGCCTCATGAAGCAATGAAGCTTTGCAGCCAATTGGTTTGCACATGTAGCAAAGCTTCATGGTGCTTCATTTACCCTATGGCGCCATCAAGTGGTCTAGAAGCCCAAGAGGTCAACGTTGTTAAGAATTCAATGGCTATTTGCTTGGGACAAAGATATGAATGTGCTTGTGTTAGTAATTTAGTATGTGAACAAAATACAACAAGTGCTAAGGGTAATTTGTTATTCATTTTTATTTAGAAATAATAGCTTTCCCACAGTGGCTGGCTTTAAACAGTTTTTTTTTTTTTTTTTTTTTTGTGGAAAATATTTCACCAGCTTTAGAAAATATTCTTTCACAAGGCACAGATGAAGCTGGGGTGCAGAGAAATGTGAGTGCCAGTTTATATAAATTTGGGTAGGTATTCTTTTGTGCCTCCCAGTACACTAATGGATTGTTCATTCTGTTGATGTTTGGTTCAGATAGGTACACACACACACTCACATTTATATTAAAGTAGTTTTTCTCCCTTACCTTATTGAAAGCAATCAAATCAAAATGTTCCCATACAGGGGAGGATCGCTCTTTTCGCGCAGGTTCCATCGCAAGCAAAGGACAAGGCTCGAAAAAAGATTGCACTGGTTGCACTGTTGCGCACAGATGTAACAAGTACAGGAGCCCGAAATCCACAAAATGTGAGATAACAGGCGATCGCCATTGCGTTTTGCAACCAATTTATACCGTAGTCTGTCCTGTTTTTGCAATGTGCGCCAAACGTTGGATCACTTCCGAAGCACTCACGAGATTCAGCCTCGCCGGCGGCCGGTGGCCGGCGGCGAGGCTTCCCACGTCATCATTTCCGGGTTTTGCCGAAATGAAGCACGCCTCGCTACAAGCTTCGTGGAAACCCCCCTCCCATTACTCGACACAAGCTTCGGAACCTCGGCTCATTTCGTCCCATCACTAAAGTAATTACTCAGTGTGGCCTGCCTCTTCAAAATTTTTGAGAAGTTATTTTCTCGTGTCTGCCGCAAATCCAGTGGTCAGCCATCGGTACGCAAAAGCGTATGGAAGCCGTTGAGGGCCAGCGCATTTGTCTACGTCCAGTACGCATGCGCGCATGCGGACCACGTACGTGCACCCCTGGACATGAGCCTTAAATTGTTGTATTTAAAAAGTTCTTGTAACTACAATGACCAACCTGAAAAGAACTAGGCATGTATAAGTAAAATGAGTGACTTTCTTTTGCCACTAGTTGGCGCTGTAGGGTTGATGCTAATGACCCCTACAGGACCCTCCATGGTACGACTCTCACCAAGCACAGGAAGTTTAGTGCATTTAGGTTGTGTATCTGACAAGTTATGACTGTTCAAAATTTGTGGCGAGACAAAATGGCGATGGTCATTTTCATTTTCCTGTTTGGACCACTCTGCTTCAACAAAACCTCAATATTTTTCATCAGGCACCTAAACACCTGTCTTAATGCTCCCTAGATGCAGGTTTGAGGTCAATTAATATGGTGTTGGTAAATGGTGTTATACTTGTATAGCGCTTTTCTACCTCTCAAGGTACTCAAAGCGCTTTACACTACATTGCCATCTACCTACTGGTGACACAGCACCAGGAGCAATGCGGGGTTCAGTATCTTGCTCAAGGATACTTAGGCGAGTTCATCAGGGTGGAGAATCGAACCCACAACCTCTGGGTTGGGGGACAGCTACACCACCGCTGAGCCACGCCATCCCCATATGTTTACAATATGTTTTCCCTTGAAGGAGAGCCCGTCTCGTAAAAAAGGGCGTTTCCTGTTCCCAGCAGGGGTCGCCAGGCCTAATGGGTAATATTTCAATGTAGTCGTGTTCAGGCTGGGATACCTCTCATACATGCCAAATATGAAAAAGACTGAACCTTTTATCAGGGAGTTATTAGTCATTTAAAAAATTTGGCATTTTGCCAAAATAAGGGCCGACTTTGACACCCCGACCCGATCAGGCCCATGAATGAAAACTCACCGTTCTTTATAACTTAAGATCTCATATGTCTTATGAACAGTCTCACTAATTTTTAGGAGGATCCAACTAACCTTCTAGGTGCCAATGTCACAGATATGCACCCTGTAACATGATATAAATTTCACATTCAATCCAAATCACCCGATTTCCTGTTGGGTTTGGAATATGGATGCAAGAGATTTTTTGGAGCAGTTACGCACAAGGTATCAACTCCCCAAATTTCATCGCTCTATGTTGAAAGAACCTAATAGGAGAGGCCTTTTTGAAAAATTCTCGGTAAGGCAAATTTATTTGTATAGCACAATTCAACATAAGGCAATTCAATGTGCTTCAAATCACATTCAATCAAAAGAACGTTAAAACAAAGGCAATCGAAACAGGAAATGAAATTATACATTAAAATCACAATAAATTGAAATCAGAAATGGAAATAAAGCAGAAAAATAAAATTGCTTGAAGTTTGAAATATGTAGACAGTTATGGATATGCTGTGGTAAACAAAAGCGTTTTTAGCCCTGATTTAAAGGCGCTAAAACAGTTTCAGCACACTTCTAGGGGGCGCCACTGAGCCATTTTATTACGTTTTATCGCAAAGTCACAAAATTATCCAAATTTACGCCAAGACACATACTGTATATGTGCAAATTTTGAGTTTTCGAGCATGTTAAAACCTCCGAATTGGCCATTTTAATTTGCCATTAAAAAATACAGGTAATAATAATCCTTTGCATTCCGATAGGACTCTCGCACCACTTGGTGCTCGGGCCCAAACAAGCATTTTGTACTTGGCGGAATCTTCCTTACAGAAGTGGTTTGATTCAGTGACACTGGAGCACACAACATTCAAACAAATTCAAGTCCATTCTTCAACAAGGCCACTCCAAAAATCTTCATTCTGGTAGATGTACCAATTCAGAACCAGAACCATTCTGATCAAGAGCAGAATTCATGGTTCCATCAGTCAAGTAGTCCAGGCCCTGATGAAGCAAAGCAGCCTCAGAACTGCTGCGTTACATAAAAGTTGAATTTTGGTTTCTTGAGTCCATAGATTATTCTCTAGTCATTCAGATGTTTCTACAAAAGTAAGACAAGCCTTTTAATATTTTTTTTAGTCAGTAGCGTTTTCAGAGATGCTTATTTTGCTGAGTCGCTTCATGATTAGCTACATGAAGTGAGGCAACAGAGGTCTGCATTTCTTAAGATGTTGTCCTTGTTTCCTTTTTGACCTCCTGGATGAGTCGTTGCTGTGCTTTTGTGGTCATTTTTTGTTAGCCTGTCACTCTTGGGAAGGTTCCACGTGGTTTTATTTTCCGTCCATTTATGGATCCTGGCTTTGACTGTGGTCTGCTGTAGTCCTAAATTTAAGAGATTGCTTCCTAACCCTTTCCATGCTGATAATCATGTGCATTCATTAATTTCTCATCTGTTCTTGAATCTCTTCCGATGGTAGCATTTTGTTGCAGCTTTTGGTTGACTTCATTTCGTTTCTGACAGCCATTGCTGCTCTGACAGTTCAAGTTGTGTAAAAAGTTCAACGTTGCTCAAAGCATCTACAGAAGATGCGGCAAAACAAATCGCTCACTCAAAGCTCATTCATCTTGTTTCGAAAGCGTACCTGAGTGCAGAGCCATGGTGTAGGACAAGAAGCTCACGAGAAGAACCAAAGGAACCCTCATGTTGATGGATAAGCCGTGTGGTACTGCTTGAACTCACCTTTTAGTACACAAAGATGAAGTTTTAGGGAAAACAGTATCATTAGAGGTAGACTACGAGAAGATATCTTACATGATGTTGGAAATGGTTTCTGGTTAAGTTGTTGCAATTGTCGAAGTTTCATCCATGATGGCTCAAGGGTTCTCTCTATGTGTCTTGCCACGTAGACTTTTCTCGTCCTGCAACAATGAATTTTTTTGAAACCGAAGCAATTGCCAACTAACAAAGAATGGAAAGAGCTAGACATATATGGAGAATTTACAATTCAAGTACTTGGATGAGTGGCTGGATGGATGGATTACGAAAGCAGCACTCAATCTCAAATAGAGGTTTTATAATTGACAGTCTTACCCCAAATATGCCGAGTCTTCTGAAAAAGTGTATTCCTTGATCTGATTTTGGACTTTCAGCTTTCATCCAGCATCAGCCCTCTGACTCGCTCCGTCTCTTGCTTTCTCGCCTCACTTTGGTCATGTGGTCACTTGTGAGCCATTGTTGTCCTCTGCTGTGCTCCAGATGTTAATGACCATAATGGGCGTGACTTCGCTGTGCTTCTGTTGTTTCATGCGGCAGTCGAACTAGGATTTTAAGCGCACAACTCAAAATTTCTAGCATAAAGCTTCTCAGGGTGTGATTTTGATGTTTGTTCGGCTGTGTTGATGTTTTTCCAACGTTTCTGGATGTTGGTACTCTTTTGTAGTACTAGGACTGAAAAAAGAATTGGTTCAAGATCAGATTTTGGTGGTCGTAATGCACTGTCTCTTTACTTGATAGGGACTAGTATTCTCAAGGTTTTATTTACAGTTTTATAGACTTCTCTGTCTGTTAGTTTTATTGACTACTCTGTCTTTTACAGAGTTTTTTAAATTACGTACAGGACACCGTCGCCCTTAAAATTAGTCAGCCGCACAAATCGTATCACTCGGCTTCAGTCCTTTGGCTTTGCTTCAACCTTCGGTCCCCAGATGCGTAGGCGAGGCCAGTACCTCACAAACCAGGGCCATGCACGGACTCGACTGGATGTCGACTCTGCCTCTGGGAACTCCTAGTATTTCGCAATCCGGCTCGAAGGACCAAATAAATGTCAAGTTCAAATACACAGTAAATCCTTTGGGTTACATTTATAAAATTACCCAAAATAAGGAGAGAATGCCCCTTGGCGTTTTTGGAAGTTGGCAAGGAGAATGCAATATTAGACTACCTACGTAATCCAGTTTCCAAGATCGTTCTAAACCTACCCTTC
Organism: Corythoichthys intestinalis; assembly: GCF_030265065.1. Classification (NCBI taxonomy): domain Eukaryota; kingdom Metazoa; phylum Chordata; class Actinopteri; order Syngnathiformes; family Syngnathidae; genus Corythoichthys; species Corythoichthys intestinalis. Next base: position 3,576,288 of record NC_080398.1, on the reverse strand, counting down.
CCGTGAGCTTTCGTTTTATTTGGGTTGGCCCTAGCAACAGATAGGTGTCTTGCCCTAAGGGGCATTGGGGAAGCAAGCTAGTGACACCACGTGAACTTGTTTTGCTATGTGTGTGCGTGTAGGTGGAATTAGTTCATGTGTGACAAACCATCTTCATTTAGGAATATGCATTTAACAACAGATTAAATGTGGCAGTTTGAGTTCTTAATTTCTGCGGCTTGTCACAAGGCTGAGCAGTGGCGTTATGACAAGGCAGTTTTATTTTATATTCTTATTGTGAGCTTATACCGAAGCATATTTATTTATTGTAAGCGATCGATGATTTGAGTGTATGAGTATGAATTTAAGGGTCAGGGTTAAAGAGTGAGACTAACTAATCAGATTTTGTAGTTGATGGATTGGTTTGTGAGTTTGTAGGGAAACTGCTTTGCTAGTTATTAAAAGCAGCAGTTTTTCCATTGCAATGCATATTTGACACAAAGACACTTTTAATAGTTTTTGAGTGCTTGCTGTAGTTGTACATTAGATATCATCAGAATGGCTGAGAACTCTGTAGGGTTGTGTATATAAATATACTGTATATGTATTGTATATAAAATATGAACTTCCGGTATCGATATCGGATCGGGATCGCAATATTTGGCCTTCGTATTACTTGGTATCGGATTGAATCCAAAATCACTGGTATCGCCCATCACTACTTCCCAGTGACTTTACATCAGGGGTGGGCAAACCGGTCCTAAAGGGCCACAGTGGGTCCTAGTCTTTGCTCCAACTGATCCAGCACAGGCAGTTTAAGCAATGAGAGGTCTGGGGAAACAAGAAGCCCCTGACTGCAATCAACTGATTCCACTTGTAAGACACCAAATTGGTGAAAAGGTGTCCTCTTAATGGGTTGCAACGAAAACCCGCACCCACTGCAGCTCTTTGTGGAATAGTTTGCCCATCCCTCTTTTACTTAGTTCACTTATGCTGGTAATGAATTCACCAACTATGTAAAGTCCCGGTTGTAACTCTAAACGTGTACCCGCAAACCTCTGCACCATTCTTAGGCATGATCTCTTCTGTGGAAATCAGGTTGAGATGACTCTTTAAGTGTTAAAGGTTACCAACCCCTGGTCTTGACTATCAAGCATACAATGGTGACGTTACAGTCCATGCCATAGCAAGATGCGGTTTATTGACACAGGTGGACAACAAGTCATCCTGTGTGTCCGGTGTATGTGTGCGTTCCAGCCTTTGGCAACCAGAACTGAAGCTGCCATTCATGCATCTTAATGGCCGCTCGGCAAGAGGAAGCAGTGTTGGCTCGGTGACACAAGGACAGCATTGTGACACTGTCATTGTGTCGACACACGCACACAAACACATATCTGAGGTGGACACAAGACGAAATAGAAGAGTTTTTTTGGTGTAGCTTAACCATTGTTTTCTTGATCAATGAACCTCTTTATCAGCCTCCAATTAGTATTCACCCCAAAACATCCTGCTGCACTCTATCTACCCTGTTTTTGGGACTATTAGCTGCTACTTTTAAATCTTCCATGCTGTTTTGTATGGATTTTTATGGGCTAGCTAACATTGTTTTTTTTTGTTGTTGTTGAAAGGCAAACATCTCCTGGGGATGTAGTAATAGTTTCTACCTACGACTGTCAGCGTTTCATTCTCCAGCAAAACGTTTATGATTGTAGCTGTGTGCGCTTGGAATGCTTTGTTTAATACACCCTCACCCTGCCTTCATGTGGTGCCATCCAGGGTTAACGCGGGGTCTTAAAAAGTCTTGAAAGGACTGAATTTATGAATTGGGAAATAATACCTTAAAAAGTATTGAATTTTCATATCTGGGTCTTAAAAAGTGTTTTGTTATTTTTATTAAATAACGTAGCCTAAATAAATAAACGGGGGTGGACGAAAAAATTCAACTGGGTATAGTGGGCATGAAGGCGCTAGAGTCCCATGCTAAATCGTCCAAGCACATAACCTCAATGGGAGGAAAGAAACACTCCCTCCATTGCCGGCATTTTCCAATCTGCCTGTTTAAGCCAGCCAGCCTGCTCACGAGCCTGAAGAGACAAAAGCTAAAGCCCGCTAGCAAGCTGCTAATGTAAGTGAAGCGACAGCAGCTATCACTAGCCAGCTGCTAGTGCATCCCAGCTGAGCTACGATTAGTGGTGGATTTGCAAGAGTGGATCTACGCTAGGCATGTGCCGGTTACCGGTTTCAAGGTTAACTGTGGTATGAAAACGTCAATTTCAAAACCACTGAAATTTTCTGTCATACCGTAGTGCGGTATTTGCTGATTTTTATATCCCAAAAATGCAGCGAGAAATCCGTTGCTTGGAGCTGCGGCGCTCACCCCTCCCCCTCCAGCTGTTGCTCTGTCCTGTGTCTATCGGTGATACTACACCTTAGTTTTTTTTCTACCCTCAAAAATGACAAAGTCTGTAGTATGGGAGTACTTCGGCTACCGAAAAGAAACAGATGGCCGCGGCTTAGAGGAGGAAGGACAGCAGGACCTCCAACATGATTTCACATTTATGTAACCATCATCTGTCACTTTAGACGAGGAAGGACAGCAGGACCTCCAAATGATGTCACATTTACGTAACCATCATCCGTCACTTTACACAAAATTTAAGGTAAGTAAACATTCTCATGAGTGTTTCCCACCTGCTATGAGAGTTCATTCCAGCTGTTTTAGTATGCCTATTGATGGTAAAACAAATATTATAATTAGGGCTGTCAAACGATTACAAATTTTAATCGAGTTAATTACAGCTTAAAAATTAATAAATCGTAATTAATCGCAATTAATCGCAATTCAAACCATCTATAAAATATACCATATTTTTCTGTGAATTATATATATATATATTCTGTAAAATAAATTGTTGGAATGGAAAGATAAGACACAAGATGGATATATACATTCACCATACGGTACATAAGGACTGTAGTGGGCATTTCACTCTACTGTCATTTAAATCTGTCTATGCTGTCCTCACTCCGAAGCGTCTACTTTTTCCAAAGCTAGACAGCTAGTGAACGACGCCTTAATAATCAGACTTTTTCCTTTTTCATTTGATTTATTAATAAAATGGCCTCAAACCATTGTCCTCTTTAGACCGTCTTAAAACTACAAAAAAAAAGTACACAAGCATTGCATTAGCAACATTGTTAGCTTAGCACGCTATACAGGTTAACTAAACATAAACAAAAACCGTCTCATACAAAAAATATAACATTTCGCTTATTAACATAATATGTACATTCTTTACAACAACCATACTTACGGACAAATCTTGTCCAAGGATCATATAAGCACAACAGAGACCTCGTGCAGCCATATTGAACTGGCAAGAAAAGAATAAACCATGTCGCAAAGCGACCACAAGAGTTCGCTGTTAGACAGCACAAAAAGCCTTGCTGTAACACTTAACAAAAGGCAGAATACTGTCTGAGCGGGACATGTGCGTTAATTGCGTCAAATATTTTAACGTGATTAATTTAAAAAATGAATTACCGCGCGTTAACGTGTTCATTTTGACAGCCCTAATTATAATGTAAGCTTGTTAACAAGGCAGATAACATGGCTAGTTAGCTTGCTAGTATGGCTAACTACTTTCCTCTCTACCATTAGCCTAATTTTTTAAAGTCTTCCACCATTGTAAACATCTGTTCAAAATTTCATTCATAATACAGCCTGTGGTGTTATTTTTCTCTCGGTTGATTTTCCGTGTTGAGAGAGGGTGTGTGTGTGTGTATATAATGTGTAAATAATGATATGAGTCATAGCACTGACAGCTTCTAGTTCCCGAGTTATAAAAAATTTAGGACGACTTTCTCTGCTGCAAACTAACACGTCAAGGTAAAATGAAAGGTAATTTTTTCTTAGATGTGGCGACTTTTGATTTTCAAAATGGCGGAGCACAAACAAGAAGTTTTGAATGGTAACAAACTACATCAATTTTTTTTTTTTTAAATTAAAAAGTTTTTTGTCATGTCAGTTTGCATGTTTTTTAATTATCATTTTTAAGCCACAATAATGACATAGTGTACATATTTAAAAACATTTTTTAACCAAGTGTTTGCTGAAATGTTAATATAGAAACAAAACCTCTCGTATTGTTGTTGTAGATTATTTAATAGGTCGAAAACAGTTTTGGCCATGCAACGCTAGCATGCTGCTGGCTTTGTTCCCAAGTGATAGCATTCCTGAGGCTACATTTTGGTGAGGAAAAGTTATTCACAAGTCAAGGTAAAGTGGAAATTTGTCTTATTTTTTTTTCCCTTTTTTGAAATAATGAAAAAAAAAAAAAAATCAATGAGAATTGGAAGTTTTGGATATCTACTGCACTTTTTGATTAAAAATAAATATTTAAAAAAATACAATGAAAAAAAGGTATTTATAATATTTTTCCTGTTTTGAAAAAAATATATAAATAAATTTTTTTTAAAAACATACATAATGAATTAAAAAAAATACAATATTCATAATTTTTCCCTTTCTGCTGAAAACAAGATTTTGAATAAATAAATAAGAGCATTTATTGAATTAAATAATTTTCAAATAAAATAGAAATAAAAGACTAATTTAAAAAAAGAAATGACAGAATATGCTTTCCTTTTTTTGTTGGAATTTTTAAAGCCCTTTAAACCAAAATATATATTTTTTAAAATTAAGATTTGAGAATCTTTTACGAATGTAGAAGGAAGATTAGATGCTAATTCAAGTTGAGAAAGTTAATGAAAACTACAAAGTAAAGTAATATAAAAATATATAATTTGCTGTATGATGCAAATTAGCGCCATGGTAAAAAAAAAATTTCAGCTGTTTTGATCTGTGCTAATTCAGTAAAGTTGTCATTAAGATAAGATTTTACATTCACATTTTTATGAGTGTACCTGAAAAGGTCAACCCCGATTTGTAATGACCGCATGTTTCTAGTATCAATACAGGTTAGGAAGTGCTGCCTCAAAGCACTCCAGTTCAACAAAAGGCCACAACGGCGCTGCTGTCGCTTGGGGGGCCGACAGGGGAGCGCCTGCCGGATGGAAGTGGTGCGTGACTGGCCTGATGAAAGGCGTGACGAGCATCGAGGTCACGCTGGCGCTCAAGTACCAAAAGTATGTACAAGTGTGACGGCTAATAAGTCAAACATTCTTTTCTTGGGGACCAGTAGCAACATTTTACCTGTCAAGGTGCTGCTGACAGCTTGAGGGCGCTCACCTGTTTGAATGCTTGACGCACTGTACGCTTTCCTGCCGCTACATGCGAATCCTGTGCTTGTTTTGACATACCTGAAACATAGGACTCCACTCATGCTAAAAGTCGATAAGAGTTACTAAATACAGCAGAAGTCAACAGCTGAAATCCAGCAAGCTTTTCTGGCCTCATTTCTTCATCATTTCACTTCAGAAAAATTAGCGGCGCATGAAACGTGCCATCAAAGGTGTTTTCAATTTCAATGTCAATTTACTTTTTTTGCTAGCTACAACGACACATACTGGCAGTGAATGAGTTAAAAGGGGTTGACAAAGTGATGAAGTTGGTATTACACAAATAAAAAGTTTAATATAGATACATATTTGGATAGATGATATAAATAAAATAAAACAACAATTAAAAAAAAAACTGTCTAATTGAGTGTAAATTGTTTTAGAAATACAGATCGTTTCAAATTGAAAATTTAAAAAAAAAAACTTTTAAAGCAGGGGTCCCCAAACTTTTTCCTGTGAGGGCCATATAACTTTTCCCTTCTCTGATGAGGGGCCGGGGTCAGTTTGTAACAGAAAAAGTGTGATGATTGCAGGAGTGCCTAAATGTAAAAAAAATATTTTTCAGAAAGCCACAAATAACCCTTTCTGTATTCTTCATGGAACAAAAGTAAAAAAAAAAAAAAAAAAAAAAAAAAAAAAGATATAATAATAAATAATAATAACACTATTAATTAAATAGATAATAACCAAATAACCCTCTCTGAGTTTTTCACAGAAAAAGTCCAGGAAATAAATAACAGTGTTGAGGGAAAAAAAAAAAAAAAAATTCAAAATGCTCTCTTGTATTGTTCAGGAGGCCGGACCAAATGTGGAGGAAGGCCGTATGTGGCCCGCGGGCCGTAGTTTTGGGTACCCCTGTTTGAAAAGGAATGCACACAGGAGCGTTGGAAGTCACTCACAGCAGGGGGTGCTGAGGATCTTTTTTAGTTTTCCACAATCAAAAAACAGCCATTTCGGTCCAAATTTGCCATGCTCGCACATTTTCTCCATACAACGCATGCACAATGGCAGTACACACACATAATGAATAGTTTACGTACTACTACTAGGCTACTACAAAGACAGCATTTTATTTCACCCACAGTGTGTGTTGGAGTTTTTTTATTGGAAATAAAAGCGCCAGTGTATTATAATGAAAATCCCCATAGCTAGACAGCGCAATGACATACAAACACATTTGCATTATCTTATATCTTATATTGGTGTGTATGTTCACTGGTAAAGGTTTACAGTTATCGTAACTGTGTTTAATGAAACACTGATAATGATAGCGTCTTACATTTTTGATTGTTTTTAATTTTTTTATTTTAATTTTTAATTTTTACAAAAAAGTTACTAAAAGGGCCAATAAGCCTCGGTTTAACACAACACACACTCACAACACTCAAATAAATTAATTGCACACGGCTATTCAATAGTGCTCTGCACGGCGGAAGCCCAACGGCAACAACAAACAATAATACGGCTACAATGCAGGCAGTTCTGACCTATTTGAAAACACCAAAGGACAATCATCTTCATTTTCGACCTCAAATTGAATTTTAGAATTTATCGCTGCTTTTGTAAAGAAAAAAGTCGCTAATTTGTTTTTGTGTCAACAATTTACTTTTCAGTTACAGTAGCGCCTTATTCAACGTGACATGGTAAGCAAGCTAGGTGACACGTGGTTATTTACAAAAAAAACAACCTTTTTCAACATGTATATTTAATCCCGAAATTTAAATATGCAATTGTTTCAATATGTTTTATTTATTGATTTTGTTTTAATGTTTTATTTATTTATTTTCAACACATACAAAAAAGAATCTGCCAAAACACTATTTTTCTCACTAACACCAGGGGGTGTTGCAGCACCCTCTGTACCCCACTTCTCGCGCCACTGAATGTGCATAAATCAATACATTTGCTAATAACTACCTTAGGTTATTTAGGCAAATAGTAAATTACTAAAATACAACTGAATAGTCCTGGTGATGATAATCAAATTAGAAGTAATTAAAATTTCAGATAAAAGACACATAGAATTATTTATTTTAGCTTATTATGTAAATTTAATTATAAAAAAAAATAAAAATAAAAAAAATCCTCGTGAGGAAAAAGCGGCATTGAAAATTAATGAATGAATGAATGAATAAAATTTAAAATTACCTAAATATTATACACTCCTATGCTTTTTTTTTTTTTTAATTTGTTTTTTTATTATGATATATTCTTTTACTCTATATATAGATAAAATTTAATAATTTATTTTGGAACTAATTAAACCATATTTTCCAATATATTGATAATATAATAGCAATAATGATAATAATACGTTTTTGCTTCCCAAATATCTATACCGTATTTTTCGGACGCTAAGTCGCACCTAAGTATAAGTCGCACCAGCCATAAAATGCCCAACGAAGAGGAAAAAACATACATAAGTCGCACCGGAGTATAAGTCGCATTTTTCGTGGAAATTTACTTGATAAAATCCAACACATAGAACAGATATGTCATCTTGAAAGGCAATTTAAAATAAAAATTAGGGCTGTCAAAATTATTGCGTTAACGGGCGTTAATTAATTTTAAAAATTAATCACGTTAAAATATTTGACGCAATTAACGCAGATGTCCCGCTCAGACAGATTTAAATGACAGTACACTGAAACGCTCACTTGTTGTTATGGAGTTTTGCCGCCCTCTGCTGGCGCTTGGGTGAATGACCATCTCGCATATTGCCTCAAACAGATTACAATGAGGCCGTTTATGGACATTAAGAGTGAAGAGAATGCCACCGGCCGCTTGGGGGCAGCGCCGTTCCATACTCATGTTATTTCTTCTAAACGTGGGAGAATTAGTAGTTGTGAGACGTTTATGCTGTATTCACAATGCAATGCAAATTGCTATTTGTGCTCCACACATATTTCGGTAAGTTTTCTTTCTTTTAGTGGCAATTATGTGTCTCTTGTTGTATTTTGGGTAAGATATGTACAGATATATGTTATACAGTAGCGGCGAGTGGACACAGGCGTTCTTTGGACCGCGCCTTTGGCAGTGTATCAAATACTTGTTCTCCCCACTGTAAGTATCTTTTAGTGAAAGCACAACAAAAATAATAGTCCTATCTCTCCCAAAAAAACATAATGTTCACAAAAAGAAAAGCACTTCAGTCTATAGTAATGAGGCCCTATTCTGACACAAAGTTAAACAACAATGCAAAATGAACTGGCATTCCATATCAAAATAGCTCTGCAAAATACACGTAAAACTTAGACTTTGGTCACTCTATTTTTATTATTGTTATTTTTATTCTTCTTATTATTATATTAACTCTACTTTTGATTGAAAATTTTACAAATTTTATTAAAACGAAAACATGAAGAGGGGTTTTAATATAAAATTACTATAACTTGTAACTATAACATTTATCGTTTAAGAACTACGAGTCTTTCTATCCGTGGATCACTTTAACAGAAAGAATGTTAATGCCATTTGTGGATTTATTGTTACAATAAACAAATACAGTACTTATGTACAGTATGTTGTATGTATATATCCGTCGTGTGTCTTATCTTTCCATTCCAACAATAATTTATAGAAAATATGGCATATTTTAGAGATGGTTTGAATTGCGATTAATTGCGATTAATTACGATTAATTAATTTTTAAGCTGTAATTAACTTGATTAAAAATTTTAATCGTTTGACAGCCCTAATAAAAATATAATAGAGAACAACAGGCTGAATAAGTGTACAGTATGATAATGTTACATGATGCATGAACAACGAAATGCGAACGGTATGTTAACATAACATAGCTATTAAGAGGTATTCAGATAACTGTAGCATAACGAACATGCTAACAAGTTTACCAAACCATCGGTGTCACTCCAAAACACCAAACTAACATGTGAAATGATATAATAATGTGGTAATAATTTCACATATAAGCAGGGGTGAAAGTGGCTAGAATTTCTTGTCGGAACTCCCCGACGTGAAGGTCGCCACGGAGCCAGAAATTTTATTATTTATTCATTTTTTCCATTCAAAATTGTATTTTTTCAATGAGTTGCAAAATAAAAGTAAAAAAAAAAAACAGCAATTAGCCCAACCTCCATCTCCTAATTCTTATTTTCCCTCATTTTCTCAAATAATAAATGCCAAATCTCAATGTTAACTACGTAAGAACATAGGATATATATTAAAATTGAAGTTAATGCAAACATTCACTTTTTTTTAATGATAAAGTTATAACATACATTCAGAAGAATAAGTACAAATGACTTATATTATGCAGAGTGAAATGGAATATAGTTTGAAGATCGTGCAAACATCGACTTTTTTAAATCATAAGGAAATGAATAAGTAGCCTAACATAAATGAACAAATATAAGTCCAAAGTGCACATTGACAGCTAAGATGTTCTGAACCTCCCCATCAGGGCAAATAAAACTAAATGTGATAAATAAGCCTCCTCAACTCTTTCCCTGCTTTTAAAGATTTGATCCATTTTCTGTTACATTGCCCTTTTTTGTCGCATCAATTCAACAAGCTTTTTTTTTTTCTTTTTCTTTTACAGAAAACATGCACATTCGAACCAATCAGAGCTAACCATCTCTGCTGATCACATGTCAGTATGTTAGCCAATTGAACGGATAAATGAGTCCAGACGTTTTGCTTTGCCGCGTGCATTCGCACATTGACGTGACTCATCATTGTCAGACTCGGAAAACTGCAGCAGCTGGGGAAACTTCCATGCCGTCCGTGGAATAAAATAAATAATGAATATCTGTGGAAATGGATTATGCTACACAAGCACTTTATTATGCTTGTTGTTAACAACTGTGTATGTAAATCTGATGTTGGTAGATTGTTTTCTTCTTGGAGCTGAAATGCATGTGTGGCAGCTTAGCATCTTTTTTTTGTTTTGTTTTGTTTTTTGTTTTTTTACATAGCGTTTTGACAGTTGCTGTCACATTTTTGGAATCAAAGCACCGTGTACCGGAACAGCATTCCGGCACTGAATCTTATACCGGAACTGCGTTCCTGACCGTTCTGGCCCACTTTGACTTGACCCTTGCATATAAGTCGCTCCAGAGTATAGGTCGCACCCCCAGCCAAACTATTAAAAAAACTGCGACTTATAGTCCGAAAAATACGGGTAAATTTCATTGGGGAATAATTTTATTCATTTTATTGATTTTTTAAATTCAAGCACTAAAATTTGAGGACACAAAAATAATTTGTTATGAATTAATAGTATCAGTTATACACGGAAAATAACCAATTACTTTGGGAAATGATGATATATATTTTTTTACGTTTCAGTACTAATTTAAATTTGCGAAACAGACAAAAAATATTTTTACATCTATTTACTTCTTTTGAACATGATGCTTGGCCCATGAGGCTGTTATGATATTTTTTGTATTCAATTTATATGTATGTTGTGTTACAATGCAAAAATATTATAGTGTAATGCCTTTGTTTTTTTTTAATTTTTATTGATAACTATGTTCAAATTAAAATTCAAATCAATTATTGTTGTTATTTCTAATAACAATACACTGTTGCGTCTCCCAAAAAATAATACATTACTTTGGAAAATAGTTTATTTATTCATCCAATTATTTATTTATTTACATTCCTGCACTGATTTAAATTTGATAACAACACAAAAAATATTTTGCTAATAATTACTTTAATCCAAATTGCAAAGATTTCTTTAATAGAAAGCCTTTATTGTCATTATACAGTGCACGAGATTTAAAGCTAATCTGAAATAATTTAAAGATAAACCTGCTAATTTCTAATAAAAATAAGACCACCTATTTCCATACATTTTCACAACACACACACACACACGCACACACACACAATACTAGTATAAAACCCCTGTTTTATTCTTGTGTTCTTTCACAGAAACATGACGGGCAGGTTTCAACTTGCCTTTATCGTTTTTCTTTTTTTTGCCATCATCTGATGCTGTCGATGCCTCAGACTGTCTTATCGGCAAAGACGCCCCGCAGGCGCCCCCCTGGTACTGATGCTCCGATTACCACTTAAGCTATGCTAGCGCCACTTCAATTTAAGGACGCCGCATATTGACTTTGTTCAAGTTGTGAACTTTTTGTTGACATTCCGGGTAATGACGATGATCTGAACGCAGAGCTTCTATTAACAATTATGTATGACTATCATGAAGTATTATAACAAATACTTTAAGTTATCTACAGGTATGATCAGTCATGTGGGGCAGGTGAGAGGAATGCACTGTGTGTGTGTTCGTGTGTCATCACAAGACTAACACGAGGTGTTAGCTATGTGCGATCATTTTATGCCAAACTTGTTAGCTTTAGAACAATGATTTCAAATAAATAATCAGCTTGACTTGAATGTAATTGTTTTCAAAGGAGCCATCTGTTCACATGTTTCTATTCCTGTATCTGATTGGCTGAAAGTCAGGGTTCCAGCAGGTCCTTAAAAAGTCTTAAAATGTCTGGAATTTAAAATCCGGATAATCAAGGTCATAAATTGGCTAAAATTTAATGGAAACTAATTTAATGGAAAATACTGGCATTGCTAAAATGGGAAAAGTAATTAATTAGATTACTCACTACTGAAAAAAAACGCAGCTATGCTCTAACACCGTTATTAACAACACTGATTGTAAAGATATTATTGAATTACATGCACATCGTCACCATTACATTGTCTCGACACGCACTGGAAAAAATAGTGCGGAAAATACTTAAAACCGTACAGTTGTAGACTACAGTTCTGTCAGGAAGCTCTGATAAAATATTATTTTTGAAAAAAATTGTCATCCATTTTGGCTTCATTGTTACTTACAACTTGCCTAAAATAACTTCAAGTTAAATAATGAAGGTAATTGAAATGTGACATTTATCTACGGAGCCCCTAAAGGGAGATCAACAGAAATGAAATAAATTTTACAGGGCCCTTAAAGGAACATCAACAGAAATAAAATAGGTTTAAACATACTGGTGCACACCAGATACTATGGGATGCACGCTAGAAACTATGTGGTGCACACCAGATACTATGTGGTGCACACCAGATATTATGAAGTGCGCACTAGAAACTTTCTGATCTGCACTTTCTGGTGCAGACCAGACACTATCTTGTGTACACTAGATAATATGTGGTGTGAACTAGAAACTATCTGGTGCGTACCAGATATTTTGAGGTGCGCACTAGAAACTATCTGCTGCGGACTAGAAACTATCTGGTGCGCACCACATAGTATGTGGTGTGCACAAGATAATATGTGGTGCGCATTTGATAGTATGTCTTGCGCACTAGAAACAATCTGGTGCACACCAGATACTATGCGGTTCACACTAGAAACAATCAGGTGAGCACCAGATACTATGCGGTGCGCACTAGAAACTGTGGTGCACACTAGAAACTATCTGGTGCACATTAGGTGGTATGGGGTACACACTAGAAACTATCTGGTGTGCACTAGAAACTATCTGGTGCACACCAGATATTATGAAGTGCGCAGTAGAAATTATCTGGTGCGCACTAGGTGGTATGGGGTACACACTAGAAACAATCTCGTGCACACCAGATGGTATGAGGTACACATTATAAACTATCTGGTGTGCAGCAGAAACTATCTGGTGCAGACCAGAAACTATCTGGTGTACACCACATTGTATGTGGTGTGCACTAGATAGTATGTGGCGCGCACTAGAAACAATCTGGTGTGCACCAGATACTATGCGGTGCACACTAGAAACAGTGGTGCGCACTAGAAACTATGTGGTACACACTAGAAACTATCTGGTGTGCACTAAATAGTATAGGGTGCACACTAGAAACTATCTTGTGCACACCAGGTAGTATATGGTGCGCAATAGAAACTACATACTATGTGGTGCGCACCAGATAGTTTCTAGTGCGCACCTCATGCTATCTGGTACACACCAGATAGTTTCTAGTGTGCACCTCATACTATCTGGTGCGCACCACATAGTATGTGGTGTGCACTAGAAACTGTGGTGCGAACTAGAAACTATCTGGTGCACACCACTTACTATCTGGTGTGCACTAGATAGTATGAGGTGTGCACTTGAAACTATCTTGTGCACACCAGATAGTATGTGGTGCCCACTAGAAACTAGCTGGTGTGCACCAGATAGCATGAGGTGCGCACTAGAAACTATCTGGTGCGCACCAGATAGTATGAGGTGCACACTAGAAACTGTGGTGCGAACTAGAAACTATCTGGTGCACACCACTTACTATCTGGTGTGCACTAGATAGTATGAGGTGTGCACTTGAAACCATCTTGTGCACACCAGATAGTATGTGGTGCCCACTAGAAACTAGCTGGTGTGCACCAGATAGCATGAGGTGCGCACTAGAAACTATCTGGTGCGCACCACATAGTATGTAGTGTGCATTAGCTAGTATGTGGTGCGCACTAGAAACTATCTGGTGTGACCTATCTAGTATATGATGAGGACTAGAAACTTTTTGGTCCGTACCAGATAGTTTCTAGTGCGCACCAGATAGTATGAGGTGCACACCAGATAGTTTCTAGTGTGTACCACACACTATCCGGTGCACACCGGATTGTTTAAATTTGTTTTATTCCTGTTGATGTCCCTTTAGGGGCTCCTTAGTACAGAACAAGATATCTTGTTGCTGAGCAAATTTAAAGACCCTCATTCTTTCACTTTATTTATTTTTGTATCTGGTTGGATTATAAGAGGGTATGCACACTTGTGCAATTACGTTTTTCACTTAAACAGCATGTAAAATGTTTTGCTTTTTTTTTTTTTTCAATATAAATTTTGAAAGTTTTTCTTCATCTCTATCCCTTCAGGAACTATCATGTCTCTTACATAAATTATTTTCATGAAGGCCTCTGATTTTTCTCTTTGCGAGTAATAGTTGACATTCCGCCCAATCATAACAACATTCCTCCTTTAGCCTCTGGGGGGAGATGAGGAGGCCGATATCGGCGTGATTGACATCTCTTATCGAATCTCTGCTGTCTGCAGGAAAAAAGGAAGAAAAAAGAAAGACATGAATGTACTGTATGTATGATTCATTGTATGCTTGTATTTACCCAAATTCCTCTGTCAAGCTCTTGGTTTGTTAGCCGTATGACCAGAGGTGAGTAATAACACGTTACATTTACTCTGTTACATTTACTTGAGTAACTTTATGAGGAAAAATGTACTTCTAAGAATAATTTTAAGCACACTTAAACTTAAATATACTTTTTACTTTTATTTTAATAGATTTGTGAAGAAGAAATACAACTCCTAACCTGCTACTTCGCGCTACGCTAGAGTCCTTAGATTTTTCCTTTTTATTCTACATATCAGATTTGACATTAGCCAGCACAGTGGCTATACCTGTTTCACCAATGAGACGTCGTGACAATAATCACATCACTCCATGATACCAATCAGACGTAACAATACAGTCACATGACCACACACGAGCTTGCAGTCGCAAGTACTATGATCACATGTGCTGCCTTCAACATTACTCGAAAGCGTAAATTTCAACTAGTGTTGTTTTTGGCAGCCCTATTAATTTTCGTCTTGGTGTAACAGGGGTAGCTCATGTAAGCAAATATTGTATGTTTATGAATCGCAATGGACTGGACATCTAACACTGTCAGTTGTAGCCAATGAGTTAAGAGATACCATACCATTTATTAATGCAAATATTAAAGATGTCCTGATCGATCGGGTCCGATCACGTCATTTTCAAAGTATCGGAATCGGCAAAAAATGATCGGACATGCCTTTTTTAAATATATAAATATATTTTATTTAAATCGCTTTGTAATTGTATTTAACTTTACAGACAAAATGTCTTACACTCATCCAGAGTAGTTTTGTCATAAAGTAAGGCTATCAAATTTATTGCATTAAAGGCGGTAATTAATTTTTTTAAATTAATCACGTTGAATAATTAACGCATGCGCTGCACGACCCACTCACGCATTGTCGCGTTAAATCTATAAAGGCGCCGTTTTACCTATATATAAACCTAAAAGGCAGCGTATAATGAGTAGGGAGAATTTTGACAGCCTTTGGAGCCTTTTTTTAATTTGGCTAAAGCTTTACAATCTCTCTCTCAGCAATTAAAAATATCGTGAGAGGCAATGTGGGGAAGAAAGGTAGTAGTTGTTAATTTTCTTAACACCCAATGTTATTTCCCAACGCAGAGAAGATATATCAATTGGTGCCCCTACGCACAGTCATGGTTGCACTTCCCATCATGCATGTGGGCAGCACAGTTAAATGGGTGCAGTATTATTTTCTGAAAGCTCAACAAATACACTAGATGGCAATATTTAGTCACAACATACAAAGTCACAGTTATCCTTTAAGAATTACAAGTCTTTCTATCTATGTTAATAATGTAAATGCCATCTTGAGGATTTATTGTCATAATAAACAAATACAGTACTTAAGTACTGTATGTTGAATGTATATATTCGTCCGAGTTTTATTCATTTTTTTCTTAATGCATTGCCAAAATGTATATGATCGGGAAAAATTATCGGGAATGATTGGAATTGAATCGGGAGCAAAAAAAAAAAAAGCAATCAGATCGGGAAATATCGGGATCGGCAGATACTCAGACTAAAACTATCGGGATCGGATCGGGAGCAAAAAAACATGATCGGAACAACCCTAGCAAATATATTAATTTGCCATAATATTCCAACATTGTTTTTTTCACAAAATATTTTAATTGGAACAAGCAACTCCACATTAAGGATGACCCATTTTCAGGCTGTAAACAACATATTGTATTTGTTAAGGTTCTGGGGTAACGGGAGCCAAGCTCAGAGACGCGAGGCAAACTGGCAGTGGTAAAAAGAGTTCATTGACGGTTGAAGGGAGTAGCAGATAGTGTCCAAAGAATCCGGTGGGCAGTTTCGTAACTGAACAGGTGAACGGGCAGGCAGGTGTTCAGGCAGGCAAGCAGTAGAGTATCTAGAGAAAGAAAACAAAAATGAGCTCAGTATCAGGATTGCTGGATTCTTTGTAAACTGAAAGCTGGAGTCACAAACACATATAGTTCAGTTGTTGATCTGGCGATGATGTGAAGCAAAGAACCGGCTTAAGTAAACTGCTCACGATGATTACTGGCACCTGGTCCCAATCCGGCAATCAAGGCAGTGACACGCATACACAAACCCAAGGTGGAGGAGAGGGACTCAGGGGGCAGGGGCCCTAACAGTATTCCAACATTGACATTCCAACATTTATTGCAATACAGAGTAAATGCTTTGTCCTTCCATATGTTGTTCTGCAACAAATTTGGAATTACTTAACTTGCAGAGATACAGTGGCGCCTCCAGAAATTTTTCATAGGGGTGGCCAGATGGGGCCACTTAAAATCTTGGGGTGGCACACCAAAATTAAAAGCCATAATTTCAGGTTTTCGTTATGTTATTGCAGTAAAAAGGTCAGGGAAAACTATAAGAAAGACTTAAAGACACGGCTACTGATATACTTTGGTGTATTGTGTAATATTTGATGTTACTAATGATTTAATGTGCATAGTCCATAACCGTCCAGTCAACATTTTGAGTTCCACAACAATTCTGTTTTATTGTGTTATGTATATATTAAGCATAAGGTGTACATTTAACAAAACAAATAATTACTGGGGAAAAGCAGGTGCTGGCAGATTTGCCTTTGGGATGAAATGCATAACTGATGCTACAACAATCTAACGATATACTGGCAAGTAGAGGTGTGCAAAATTTCCGATTCTTAGATTATTCGCGATTCGGCTGTGGAAAATTCGAGAACGATTCACAATCATCCAAATTCCGATTATTGAAATATGCCAAGTAAAGCGGAAGTACAACACACTAAGCGCGCCGCGGAGCGAGAGTAGCTAAACATCATGCTTCTCATTACCCGGCCCCTCGGGTAATGCCAATGCTCAACTCATGCCACGAGATAAAAAAACGCAACAACATACCTGACTGCTGCCGAAAAGCTGCTACAAAGTACATCCATATAATGTTACAGTGGATATCATTTATATAGGACTAGATGCAATATCGATTTGGTAGTGTTAGCAGCACATCTACAAAAAGCTAGATGCGGGCGTTAGTAAACAGCCGCCATCTTAAAGCAGTACACTTCCCTGCAAGGCTGCCGTTGCGAACATTCCAAGCACACCTAATTAACTTTTTATCTAAAATACTCCTAAATCGGTAAAATATTGACTTGAATCTATCTTTAAAATAGTTTTAAAACTTTCACATGTCGAAAGTAGACAAAAGGGAAATTATGGAATAACGGGAGCAATTTTAACAAATTTAACAGTTGATTCACAACATTAAATTAATTGAATGTAGTTTAAAGCTGCTGATACAGAATGGGGACTGGAGTTTTTTATTTAATGTTATTTTTGTATACAGTGGTACCTCTACATACGATCACTTCGACACACGATCTTTTCGACATCCGACGTAAAATTTGAGCCGCCATTTGTTTCTACATCCGACGAGTTGCTCGAAATACGACGACATGACAGCACTGCAAACGAACGCACGGTGGATTTTCTTGTGTGAGAAATCAACACAGTTTTCAAAAAAAGTTGATACAGTTGGAGAAACAAGGAAAAAAGTAATGCTTACCTTTGAAATGAAGATGCAAGTTATAGAAAAATATGAGCTTGGGGTGCGCGTCCCTGAACTGGCTCAACAATACAGCTCCATGGTCCTCTTCCGACCACCGTTCGCCACTATTTATAAGTTAAGGTGACAATTATTATTGTGGTAACATTGCCAAGGAAATCGCCAGCTTCGTCACGTTTTTATCATTTATTTAAGAACTTATCCAACACAAAACGCCCATTGTCTTAAGCAGTTGACTGCTCTCAAGAAAACGAAAGTATTATCTCTACCGCACCGACCTATCTCACTATGACGTCAGCTTCGCGGTGCGTTCAGGGACAGTAGAAAGTGTCCGCCATATTAGAATCCAATTCGTTACATTATTTACAGGAATAATTATTAATTATTCTTCTTATTATTATATTATTCTGACTTATTTATTTATAACTTATTTGTTTTTCTATGTTTAATTGCCATTTGTAACAGTGCCAGCAGTATTTATTAAGAATTTAGTGTATGTTTTTAGGCTTTGGAACGAATTAATGGAATTATAATGTATTCCTATGGGAAAATCCTGCTCGACATACGACCATTTCGACTTACAAACAAGGTCCTGGAACGAATTAAATTCGTATGTAGAGGTACCACTGTATTTGTTTACTGCTATATGTTAACTTGATACTGAAATAGTAGTTTGGTTTAGCCTGAGAGTATTTTTGAACAATTTTGGAACTAATGTACAAAACATAAAAAAAAAAAGAAAAAAAAAAAGGTGGGGGTGCATCAATAATCGTTTTATAATCGAATCGGGGCCTCTGAATCGTAATCGTAATCGAATTGTTAGGTGCCCAAAGATTCCCAGCTCTACTGGCAAGCGGGGTGGCCAGTGGGGTGGCCAACAAATTTATAGACAGACTCCTGCGTGTTCTCCTGTTTAGTGTCGCAGCGCGGATGCCCGTTTTCAGGGTGCGCGCTGCCGGGACGTCAAACATCGACCGTTAAATTTCAGATTTTTGAGCACGTCAGGTCTGCACGGTTTGCCCCAGGACTGTGCATAACCTATTATTTGGACTGTCAGATTGATGATCCCGGCCGCATCTGGCGTACTGATGTTCAGCAGGCGTGATTGCTATGTGAATCTGGCGAGCTGACGCCGGATCCGACACAGTCACCTGCTATCGGGGAAGTTTTTTTTTTAAGCTAAATATCAAATTTAAGACTTTTCAAGACATCCTCAACTAAGTTAAATGCAAATACTGAACATAAACTCCACTAAATAAACATTCACACATCTTACGTAACTGCAAGTTATATATCGCCCTTACCTTAGGGCCAAGTTGCCATTTACCTGGAGGTAAGGGGCGTGGCTAAAGTTGACCCTGCCTCTTGTTTGAGAAGGCATGCGAGTTTAAAACCTCACTGTTCTATTTCCCTTCCAGAACCTCTCTCTCTTGCAAGCACGCGTCTGTTCTGGCAACAATGACGGACGCGTCCACCAACATGCGGCTGAAGCTGCCTGTGGTCTGCTTCATCCTGCAGATTATCCTCATCATCCTCTTCGGCGTGCTGGTCCAATACGACGACGAGGTGGACGCGAGGAAATGGCACGAGCACCAGCAGAAGCACAACCTCTCGGAATATGATAACGACTTCTACTACCGCTATCCCAGTGAGTTTGTTGTGGAAACACTCTTATTTGTGTGAAAAATGGTCCACTGAGCATCATTCTGGTGTCTCTAATTCCAGTTGGAGCTTTTCCAGTCTTCTGAAAGTCTTATTTTCTTCACTCTTTTAATAGAAACAAGATGATCTATTGTTGCTTAAGGTTATTAGTTCCATAATGACATTTTAATTAGATCCAAACTGCTTGGCATGACAATTTTGTGAGGCAGATGTGCTAACCACAAGTATGTTAGCCCCAAAAGCATGAAAACCATCTCAAGTGTTATTGCGTTCACTTGTTCGGTGCCGAAAAGGTGCAGGTTATAGCACAGGTGTCAAACCAGCGGTCTAGGGGCTAAATCTGGCCCCGGACATCATTTTGTGTGGCCCTGCGAAAGCCTTTGCGTGTGGACTTCATGTATTTAACTAAAATAAAATGCAAATAAAATCACAGAATATTTACTGTCGTAAAAAAATGTACCGTAATTTTTGGACGATAAGGCGCACGTGACTGTAAGCCGCCATCCACCAAATTTGCCAAAAAAAAAAAAACGGCATTTGTTCATGGATAAGCCGCACTGGACTATAAACAGCAGCTGTCCTCACTGTATTAAGTATACATACATACATACATACAAAGTATACACCAAACGATATTAACCGGTATTACATTTTTTTTATGACAGCGGCATCACAAGACTGTCATAAGACCAAATGAGCCACCATGAATCGTTTAACCAATTAGCTGGAAAGCTTCAAAAAGCTTCATTTGGCCATCTCTGCTCCCTTGTGGGACAGTCAACCTCTGCTCTGAACACTGTTGTTATCCAACATGCCTCCTAGCATGCATTGCAGCGCTAAAGATGTAAATAACAATCAAAATTCATGTTCTGTGCTAATTATTTCTTCAGTTACTGTTCCAGTTGTTTCATTAATTGCTAGTTCTGGTATTCGGTAACACTTTATTTGACAGTGGCGCCATAAGACTGTCATAAGACTATCATAATTATGACATGACACTGCCATGAGAATTAATAAAGGCTTATGGCAGATGTAATTTGGGTCATCCGGCAAATTATCTTACTTTTGAATGGATGTAAAAGATCTGAGCTCGACATAAATTGAGTTTGTGACATAATTTGCCAGATGACACTTAATGACATCTGTCATATGCATTCATTAATGCCCATGATAATGTCATGTCATAGTTATGACGGTCTTATGGAAGTCATATGATGCCGCTGTCAAATAACGTGTTACCTATTAACCAAATAAATCAACAATAAGCAGCAATGGACTATAAGCCGGAGGATTCAAAATGAGGGGAAAAAGTAGCGGCTTATAGTCCGAAAATTACGGTAAGTAAACATTTAGAAAAATCAAATAGGAGGAGGAGGAAACTTTTTTTTTTTTTAATTAGAAATTTATTGAAAAATTATTTAAAAAAATAAAATAAAACTAAATATTTACTTTTTCCTTTTTTGTTTTAATTTCAATAAAAAATTGTACATAAAACTTTATTTAAAAAAAAAGGCACAAAAAAATATAATATTAAATCCATTCGACCTATATCTAAGTTATCATTTAACCTCTTATTCACGGATATCTAATCCATAATTTGACCTCTAAAGATACAAAGTAAACATTGAAAGCAACACTAGGTAACTTTTCAACCTTTAGAAAATATTTTCATAACGGTTGTGATAATATGTCAACTGACAACTGGTTGAATGACACCTCTTTTACATCTTGAGGGTCTCTGTGTTGCTTTCACCGGCACTAATAACTTTGAGGAGGGTGGCAGGAACCATGCCACAAAAAAAACTACAAATATGCTGGCTGCTTTATGGCATACGTCACTTCCCCTGACCCCATTCGTTATAAAGACGGAAATCGATGCGAATGCTTTCGTGCGAACTCTGCAAAGATGGCAGAGCAACAAAACAGACAAAAAGTTTTGTCTGAGGATGAAAAAAGGGAGGCTACCAGAATACACAAAATAAACATTGGCGTGACAACCCCCCTCAACTGGATGGGTTTAGCAACACTAAGTCACACGGTTGCTAACTGTCATATGTAGGGCTGCAGCTATTGATTACTTTAGTAGTCGATTGATCGATGAACTAGTTCGCTCGAATAATCTAGTAATCGGATAAGGAAAATGAAAAATTAAAATACCTGAGCTGAGCCTCAAACGGTATAAACAACAACAACAAACGAACAATTGGCTAACTGACATAGCAAATGTCCGCGAGCATAAATGCTATAAAACGCAAATGTTTTTGTTTTTTTCTTAAATCCTCTTAATAAATGGTTCAGACACATATTTTCACAAAAATTGGCTAAATATACCTATAAACTAAATCACGAATGCATTTAAAAAAACATTAGCTCAAACAAAAACTTATGTTGGTCTTGCCGCGGAGCAGCTGGATTTAGCCATGTGAAGTGAGGCAGTCTAGAGGGCAGTGTAGCGACCCAAATCAATAAAACTAAATGCAAACACTTTCAATATAAAACATTATGACACCACTTTAATTAAACGATTACTCGAAGCAGCAAAATTTAACTTGAATCTTTTTTTCTAACCAAATACTCGAGTTTATCAATTAATCGTTGCAGCACTAGTCATATGCTACTGTTTTGCCACAACTGGATTACACTACCGCTATTGTCCACCGGCGTCGCTAAAATCGACCAAAACTGGCAGTGAATAAATTAATGATAATTTGAACAATTTTTAGGTTTCATCGACCAACATCAAATAGTTGTTAATCTTGTGATATATTAGTCAATTAACTGTGTCAACCCTAATACACACTTTAATCACATTAAAGATGACATTTGCTCATTCGCAACTCCCAGTCAAAGTGGATTAAACGCCTTGCGCCATCAATGGCAATCAATGGCAGTCAATGAATTAAGCTCTCATACCATTAACAACAATGGACTTCCAATCTTTTGGAGTCATGTGACGTGCAAGCAGTAAGTGACCCGCAGACGCCCCCGCCGCTCCCTCGAACTCAAGGTGTCCGTCAAAGTGACGAGCGAGTGAGCGCTTGTCGTTTTCTGACTTTCCTGCGGGCGAGAATGATGAGAATGCCGATAGACAAATGCTTTCCTCTTATCCGAAGTCTTCATCTACAACGCGGAGACACTTAACTTTCAGCCTCACAGTTCCAGTGTTGGGTTCATACAGTCAGCTAAAACAGCATAAAAAGTCTGGAAAAGAAGCACAGGCTAAGAAAAGACTAAAAATGTGACAGCAGTGTACTACAAAAAAAGTACCCTAATTTTCGCACTATAAGACGCACCTGACTATAAGCCGCCACCCACCAAATTTGGCACGAAAACAGCATTTGTTCATAGATAGGCCGCACTGGACTATAAGCCGCAGCTGTTTTCACTGTATTATGGGATAATTACACCAAAAGATATGAACCGATAACACTTTATTTGACAGCGGCATCATATGACTGTCATAAGACCAAACGAATCACCATGAAACTTTGAACCAATTGGCTGCAAAGCTTCATCGCTCCAAGAAACTTTATTTGGCCAACACTGCTGCCTTGGGGGAGACAGGCAACCTCTGCTGCCACCTGCTGTCAACACTGTTGTGTTCCAACATGCCTCCTAGCATACACTGCAGTGCTGCAAATATCAAAAATCATGTTCTGTGCTAAACATTTCTTTAGTTACTGTTACAGTTTTTTTTTTTTTTTTAATTAATTGCTATTTATGGTATTTGGTAACACTTTATTTGACAGTGGAGAGATAAGACTGTCATTAGACAATCATGATTATGACATAACACTGTCCAAAGCATTAATGAATGCTTATAACAGATGTCATTTAGTGTTAACCGGCCAATTATTTCCCTTTTGAATGGATGTAAAGGATCCAAGATGTACTTAAATGGAGTTAGTGACATAACTTGCCAGGTAATACTAAATAACATCAGTCACAAGCATTTATTAATGCCCATGATAGTGTCATGACAGAATTATGACAGCCTTATGACACCGCTGTCAAATGAAGTGTTAAATATTAACCCAAATAAATCAACAAATAAGCCGCATTGAACTATAAGCCACAAGTATCCAATTTAAAAAAATATATATATATATATTAATTGCTAGTTATTGTATTTGGTAACACTTTATTCGACAGTGGAGACATAAGACTGTCATTAGACAATCATAATTATGACATAACACTGTCCAAAGCATTAATGAATGCTTATAACAGATGTCATTTAATGTTAACCGGCCAATTATTTCACTTTTGAATGGATGTAAAAGATCCAAGCTGTACTTAAATGGAGTTAGTGACATAATTTGCCAGGTAATACTAAATAACATCTGTAACAAGTATTTATTAATGCCCATGATAGTGTCATGACAGAATTATGACAGTCTTATGACACCGCTGTCAAATGAAATGTTAAATATTAACCCAAATAAATCAACAAATAAGCCGCATTGTACTATAAGCCACAAGTATCCAATTTAAAAAAAAATAAAATTATTAATTGCTAGTTATGGTATTTGGCAACACTTTATTTGACAGTGGAGACATAAGACTGTCATTAGACAATCATAATTATGACATAACACTGTCCAAAGCATTAATGAATTCTTATAACAGATGTCATTTAGTGTTAACCGGCCAATTATTTCACTTTTGAATGGATGTAAAAGATCCAAGCTGTACTTAAATGGAGTTAGTGACATGATTTGCCAGGTAATACTAAATAACATCTGTCACAAGCATTTATTAATGCCCATGATAGTGTCACGACACAATTATGACAGTCTTATGACACCGCTGTCAAATGAAGTGTTGAATATTTACCCAAATAAATCAACAAATAAGACGCATTGGACTATAAGCCACAGGTATTCAAATTTTTTTTTTTTTTAATTAAGTGCTAATTATGGTATTTGGTAACACTTTATTTGACAGTGGAGACATAAGACTGTCATTAGACAATCATAATTATGACATGACACTGTCCAAAGCATTAATGATAACAGATTTATAGATAGTATTAATGTAAAAGATCCAAGCTGTACTTAAATGGAGTTAGTGACATAATTTGCCAGGTAATACTAAATAACATCTGTCACAAGCATTTATTAATGCCCATGATAGTGTCATGACACAATTATGACAGTCTTATGACACCGCTGTCAAATGAAGTGTTAAATATTAACTAGGGCTGTCAAACGATTAAAATTTTTAATCGAGTTAATTACATCTTAAAAATTGTAATTAATCGCAATAAATCGCAATTCAAACCATCTATAAAATATGCCATATTTTTCTGTAAATGATTGTTGGAATGGAAATATCAGACACAAGATGGATATATACATTCAACATATGGTACATAAGGACTGTATTTGTTTATTATAACAATAAATCAACAAGATGGCATTAACATTATTAACGTTCTGTTAAAGCGATCCATGGATAGAAAGACTTGTAGTTCTAAAAAGAAAAATGTTAGTACAAGTTATAGAAATTTTATATTAAAACCCCTCTTAATGTTTTCGTTTTAATAAAATTTGTAAAATTTTCAATCAAAAAATAAACTAGTAGCCCACCATTGTTGATGTCAATAATTACTTACACAATGCTCATGGGTGCTGAAGCCTATAAAATCAGTCGCACCCAAGCGCCAGCAGAGGGCGGCAAAACTCCATAAAACACAACAAGTGAGTGTTTCACTGTACTGTCATTTAAATCTGTCTGAGCGGGGCATCTGCGTTAATTGCGTCAAATATTATAACGTGATTAATTTAAAAAATTAACGCCCGTTAACAGTATAATTTTGACAGCCCTAATATTAACCCAAATAAATCGACAAATAAACCGCATTGGACTATAAGCCACAGGTATCCAAATGAAGGAAAAAAAGTAGCGGCTTATAGTCTGAAAATTACGGTAGATTATAGAAGCACAGACGGAGAAAAATCATCAAGTGTGACATGTTGTTTGTGCTTCTTTTTCAGGCTTTTGTGCATCATACTTTTCTCACTCCTTTCATTACATGCTTCTTTTTCAGGCTTTGTGTATTCACAATGCAAACTGCTGCCAGATTTTCCATACTTCGCACTTCATCACTACTCTTATGCTGTGCTTCTTTTTCTATTCACAACTGTCATATTTAATGTCTTCTCTCACGCTGTGCTTCCTTTTCAGGGTAGGGTAGCATATCACTCATGTTTTGTTGGCCTTCTTAACTCTGTCCTCCTTTTTCAGGCTTATTTGTAGTGCATTTGTGTTGTACGTTGTCACTTCATTCACATTGTGGTTCTTTTTCAAGCTTTTGTGTAATATATGATTTACTATATACCTGTTCTCTCTGTACATACAGCTAATTTGTGTTGCAATTCTTCAACTGTGATTCTTTTTCAGGCTTTCATGCCATAATTTTTTGTTATGTGCTTCTTTTTCAAGCTTTTTCCCCCAAGATTTTGGAAGTTATCACGTTTTGTCCTTTTTCGCAACATGCTTCTTCTTCAGACTTTTCCTTGTCAAGCACTACTGTCTTGACTTCCCATTTCTCTGTGCTTCGTTTTCTGGCATTTATGCCACAGATTTTTGTAATTGTTTTTTCACTCTGTATGTGATTCTTAATATTTTTCAGTTTTGTTCTCTGTTTATAATGCATACCAATGATTTGTTGCAATTCTTCAAATATGATTCTTTTTCAGGATTTTATGCCTCATTTTTTGTCATTGTCTGTTCACTCGGAATGTGCTTCCTTCTCAAGTTTTTTTTTCTTTCAAAATTTTTTTAAGCACACTTTTGTCATACTTCTTTGACTCAGTCCTTTTTTTCCCCCTCGAAAATCCATGTTGAGCACTACTGTCTTGATTTCTCAGTTTTTACTCTTTGGTTCTTTTTCTGGCTTTTATGCTGTAAATTTTTGTCATTGTCTGTTCACTCTGCATGTGCTTCTTTTTCAAAGTCATTCCCCCTTCCCTCACGATTCTGGAAGTACACACAGTTTTTTTTCCAACATGCTTCTTTTTCAGACTTTTTTTTTTAGATTGCCTTGTTGTGTAAATTTCTCACAACGGTTATTTTTCAGAATTTTGTGCTTTTTTTTAGGAATCCTTGTTGAGCAATACTGTCTTGATTTGTAATTTCTTTCTCGATGCTTCTTTTTCTGACTTTTGTTACAGTGCCGCCACACTTATTTTAGTCATTATCAGACAGTTCCTTGATTGTGTTTTGACTTGTAGCATGCAATTTATGACTTTCTGTGTCCTACCGTTGCAGATAAGATCGCTTGATAATGACACAGCAGGTGTGATTGAGTTGGTCAGTTACGTTTTACAGTGTGCAGACAAGCCGACGCCCTTGCCGTCATGCAAAACAAAGGCCACTTTATTATTCAGCGTTTTTTTTTTTTTTGTATATACACTATGTGTGTGCAAGCATACAGGTCATTATGGTAAACAGGTTAACGGTCACTTTTTAACAGTCACGTAATAGCTTCGGGTTGGCTATGTTCCTACTTTTATTAAGTGTTGTTGATTCACGTGTATTGTTGTAAGTGGGCCACGAGGCCAACAAGGGTACGCTGGCACCACTTACGATTGTGTCTTTGCCAAAGAATGTCGCTATGGCAACAGTGGCCCTTGGACAGCGGATTATTTACACATGCAGTGAGAGTGAGGGGACATTTTTTTTCCTATTTTAACTTAATTTGTATTTGAAATTAGTTGTCAATAAGAAGCTGAGGGCTTAAGAATAGGTTGTCGGTTAGTTACTAATTAGGATATGAATAGACAGTGTTCGGATTCTGTATTCTGCTTCAAGTGAAAAGTTATAGGGCAAAGCATTGAGCCATGCGGAACGCCTCTTTTTATGCAGGCTTCCAGGACGTCCACGTGATGATCTTCATCGGTTTTGGCTTTCTGATGACCTTCCTGCAGCGTTATGGCTTCAGCAGTGTGGGCTTTAACTTCTTGATCGCCGCCTTCGCGCTGCAGTGGGCCACGCTCATGCAAGGGTTCTTCCATGGCATGCATGGGGGGAAAATACACATTGGAGTGGAGAGGTGACCAGAAAAACTGACTTTTCAATTGCAAAAGGAGTTTTTTTTTTTGGTTTTAATTGATATTTATATTGTTTTTATTCTTCAAAAAAAATTGTATTATCTTACTTGATTTTTTCCGTAGGATTTTTATTATTAATTCATTTAATATATAAATTTAATTTGAATTCCATTCATATTCTTTAATTTTTTCGTTTTTCTATTTTTTATTGAATTAGTGTTTTGTCCATTTGATTTTAAAATTAAATATAATATTTATGGTATTTATTTATGCATGAATATATTTCTAAATATTTCTTTGTTTATTTTTTGTTTAATTTGTGTCATTTGAAATTTTATTCAAACTAGTATTTTATATATTTGAGTTTTATTTAATTTTATTTAAATTTGTTAATTTTTTTTTTTAACATTTACTGTATTTATTCATTCATTAGTATATTTAGTATATCAAAATATTTATTTTATTATTTTAAATTTTATTCAAATGTATAAAATATTTAATATATTTAAATTTTATTTAATTTTTGTTTAATTACAAAAATCTTTTTAAAATTCACTGTATTTATGCATTAATGTATCTTAAAATATTTATTCATTTATTTCTCATTTTTTTAAATTTTCATTTTAAATTTGATTTCAATTAATAAAATATTGAATTTAATAGAGTATAATTATTATATTAGAATTTTTAAATGATTACTTTTAAAAAATTCACTGGATTTTTTAAATTATTGTTTTTAATCTGTATTTTATGTACTATACTACTAAAATATTTAAATCCATTAATTTTTTTATTCAAAATATTTTTCTCTTCCAGCATGATCAACGCTGACTTCTGCACCGGCTCTGTCTTGATCTCCTTCGGCGCAGTTCTGGGCAAAACCAGTCCTATCCAGCTCCTGGTGATGGCGCTATTTGAAGTCACGCTGTTTGCCGTCAATGAATTCATCCTTCTGTCCGCTTTGGGGGTCAGTTCTTTCGGTTCTCTATTCGAACACCGTTTCAAAACCATCTAGAACTGCTGGGTCCTTCCCAGGCTAAGGACGCGGGCGGGTCCATGACCATCCACACTTTCGGGGCCTACTTCGGCCTCATAGTGGCTCGGGTTCTGTACCGACCTAACCTGGATAAGAGCAAGCACCGGAACTGCTCAGTGTACCACTCGGATCTCTTCGCTATGATCGGTAAAAACACATTTTTAACTCATTCGCTAGCTTTTTCAATGCTAACGAATGAGTTATCCTACGCTTCTTGTCGCAGGTACCATCTACCTCTGGATGTTCTGGCCCAGCTTCAACTCTGCCATCACGGCGCACGGCGACGACCAGCACCGCACGGCTTTGAACACATACTACTCGCTAGCCGCGTGCACGCTAGCCACGTACGGCATGTCGGCCCTCACCGCTCATGACGGAAAGCTGGACATGGTGAGGTTTGGAGCGGATAGTCGCGTGGCGCCAAGTTGACGCCGATTGGAATCCGAGTTTAGTGATCGGAGATGATAAAGGAGCCGCCGTAGTAGGCTGGCGAGACGTGAGTGAGGTTTATCTGATCTGGATGTTATGAAAGGCTGAAGCATGTTGGCGTAGTGTTGTACACGCGAGACTGGTTTCAGTCTTGATCTTGGGTTTGACTCGCAAAAGTCTTGATCTTGACTTAATCTCAGTGACTCTGACTGATAGAGAAGTCCACCAGTGGCCCACCATAATTTTTTATGGGAAAAAGATATTCATTCTTCTGTGACCTTTGACCTCATGACCCCAATCAATAATCACCTCTTTCGTTTCAGATTAAAAACACATCCTGCAAATTTGATCATTATTAGTTGTCCGATAATGACTTTTTAACCGATATCCCGATATTGTGCAACTCCAAAAATCTGATGCCGATATCAAACCGATACCGATATATGCGGTAGTGGACTTAACATTTTATGGCTAATTATATTGTGATGCCCTACTGGATGCTTTAATAATTATAATAATGCTCACATAACATATCCCAAGCATCTTAATTTGGAGACATCTAATGCTCAATAAGCATAACTGCTGTGCTAAGCTGTGACCAGTCCTTGTACAAACGCCTTTAATAACAATAAATAACTACAAACTACTATATATAATGAAAATAAGTAGAATAAACTTAACAATACACTGAGTTGCGTTTTAGCCTTAAAGCAACACTTGTTAACGTTTCAGTTTCGGCCAGACAACTCAAATAATTATCTTTTTTTTCTTCTTGTGTTATCTTGAACACAAACATACATTCATTTTGGCTCTGTGACCTTTGACCTCATTAAAAATTCATCACTCTTTCATTTTATATCATAAACATCTACAAATTTGACATAATCCCATGACTTTTTTTTTAGTTGTCTTGAACACAACAGACAAATTGAAATTTGGCACTACGACCTTTGACCTTACTACCCCAAAATGTCATCACCTCTTTCGTTTTTATGTCAGAAACATAGCCTGTCGTAATACCTGTGTGCTTCCTTGAGTTATTTTAAACACAAACATACAAATTCAATTTGACCTTTGACCTCAAAATTTAATCATCTGTTCCGTTTCATATAACAAATAAATCCTATTACTTTTTTTTTTTTTTTTAGTTATCTTGTTATCTAGTTTTCAGTTATCTTGACCACAACAGACAGACAGACAAATTCAATTTGGCCCTTTGACCTCTTCCGTTTCAAGGATTTTGAATCAGGCTTTAAGTGAGTTCATAAAACTAGATTACAGCTGCAAACTAGGGTTGCAATAATGGTATTAAGCAAAAGTTAGTAATTGAAGACAGAATCAGGGTTTAGAATTTTGGCCTTCAGAAAATTTTAGGTTTCAAAATTAAGGCTTCAAGACGAAAGTGGATTTTTCAATCAAGATTATGGATCCAAGTCAGGAGGAATGATGGTATTGAGGCATGTTAGGGTTTAAAATTAGGCCTTGTTCAGCCTGGCAGCCAAAATCCAATTTTTTGCCAATCCAGATTGAAACCAGATGGCACTTTTGTAGTGTGAACAGTCACAAAGCGCATAAATCTGAATTTTTTCATGACTGATTGAAACCACATATGGGAGGTAGTTTCATTACTAACTTTAATATCAATATTGTGGTCCAGCCTGAACAGGCCCAGACCGGATTTGGACACTTGCTGAAAATAGTGTGAACAGTTAGCCCTAAAAATCAGTTTTCTGGAGGAATCCAATTGGAATAGGATATGCTTCACTTTCAAAAATGTTTAGGATTAAAATTGGGGTTCGGTGACAGCGTTATGGTTTCTAAATGGGTTTTAAGATGAGGTTTTGGATCAAATTAGGGTTGCAAACCACAGTTAAGGTTTCATTGGTTTCAAACAAGACACACGGTTTCAGATTAGAGTTTAAACGTTCAGTGCCTGAGGGTTTCCAAATGATAATGACAATGTTTTTGTGGTGGTACTGCGGTAGGTGCACATCCAAAACGCGGCGCTGGCCGGCGGCGTGGCAGCGGGAACGGCGGGCGAAATGATGCTGACGCCCTTCGGCTCCATGATCGTGGGCTTCCTGGCCGGAGTCATCTCCGTCCTCGGATTCAAGTTTCTCTCGGTACTGAAACGCCCGCCCCGTTACGTCCAATAGTTATTGGACCTCGTGCTTGTGTTCAGCCCATTCTAGAGAAGAGGCTGAAGATCCAAGACACGTGTGGCGTCCACAACCTCCACGGCATGCCCGGCGTCCTGGGTGCCATCGTGGGGGCTGTAACTGCCGCCGTGGCGTCCACCGACACCTACGGAGATGGGTGAGGTCACAGATGAGGCGCAACAAGGCCGGAGTCGCTGATCTGAAGTTGTCGTGCACTTGCCTCACTCAGCATGGCCGACGTGTTCCCGGATGTGGCCACTGGCGACGTGGAAGCGTCCTTCCAGGGCGTCCGGCAAGCCATTTCCCTGGCCGTCACACTCGGAATCGCTCTCCTCGGGGGGCTCATTGTTGGTATGCTTTGCATTCTCATTGTTTTCAAACTATTTGTGAGATTGTTTCTAATCCAGATTACAGTTATAAAAAAAAGGATTACATATCAAAATAGTGTTTCTCAGATTACAGGGATAGTGTTTCTAATGAGGGTTTCAAGACTAGATTAGGCGTTTTGAAAAAAGTGATTTTTTCAAAATAAAGTAAAAGAATTTCAAATCTAGATTATGGTGTAAGAAACTTTCTGGTGCACACCAGAAACAATCTGGTACACACCAGATAGTATATAGTGTGCACCAAATAGTATGATTTGCGCTCTAGAAACTATCTGATGCGCACAGAAACTCTCTGGTGCACACTAGAAACTATCTGGTGTGCACCAGAAAGTATGTGGTGCGCACCAGAAACCTTTTGCGTCACACCAGATAATGTGTGGTGCGCACCAGATAGTATGAGGTACGAACCAGAAACTATCTGGTGCGGTGCGCCCTAGAAACATTCTGGTGTGCACCATGTGGTGTGCACTGGATAGTACGAGGTGCGGACTAGAATCTGGTGCGCACCAGACAGTATGTGTTGCGCTCCAGATTGTATGAGGTGTGCACCAGAACTATCTGGTGCATACTAGAAACATTCTGGCGCGCACCATGTGGTGTGCACTGCATAGTATGAGGAGCACACTAGAATCTGGTGCGCACCAGATAGTATGTGGTGCGTGCTAGAAACGTGCTGGTGCGTACAGAAACTCTCTGGTGCACACTAGAAACTATCTGGTGCGCACCAGAAACTCTTGTGCTATGCGCACTAGAAACATTCTGGTGCGCACCATGTGTTGTGAACAAACTATCGGGTGCACACCAGATAGTTTCTGGTACGCACCAGCACGTTTTTAGCGCGCACCACATAGATAGTATGTGGTGCACACTAGAAACTTTTTGGGTCACACCAGATAGTATGTGGTGCGGACCTCATACAATTTGGTATGCACAAGATCGTTTCTAAAGCGCACCACATACTATCGGGTGTGCACCCGATAGTTTGTTCACAACACCTGGTGCGCACCAGAATATTTCTAGTCCGCATAGCACAAGAATTTGTTGTGCGCACCAGATAGTTCCTAGTGTGCACCAGAGAGTTTCTGTGCACACCAGATAGTTCTGGTGCACACCTCATACAATCTGGAGCACACCACATACTATCTGGTGCGCACCATATTCTAGTCCGCACCTCGTACTATCCGTTGCACACCACATGGTGCGCACCAGACAGTATGTGGTGCACACCAAAAACTTTCTAGGTCGCACCAGATAGTATGTGGTGTGCTCCAGATTGTATGAGGTGTGCACCAGAAATATCTGGTGCGCACAGAAACTCTCTGGTGCACACTAGGAACTATCTGGTGCGCACCAGAAACTCTTGTGCTATGCGCATAAGAAACATTCTGGTGCGCACCATGTGTTGTGAACAAACTATCGGGGGCACACTCGATAGTATGTGGTGCGCTTTAGAAAATATCTCGTGCATACCAGATAGTATGAGGTGCGCACCACATACTATCTGGTGCGACCCAAAAAATTTCTAGTGCGCACCACATACTATCTGGTGCGATGCGCACTAGAAACATTCTGATGCGCACCTTGTGGTGTGCACTGGATAGTATGAGGAGCACACTAGAATCTGGTGCGCACCAGATAGTATGTGGTGCGCGCTAGAAACGTGCTGGTGCGTACCAGAAACTATCTGGTGTGCACACTACAAACTATATGGTGCACACCAGATAATACTATATGTGATGCACTCCAAAAACTTTCTAGGTCGCACCAGATAGTATGTGGTGCGCTCCAGATTGTTTGTGGTGTGCATACAGAAACTCTTTGGTGCACACTAGAAACTATCTGGTGCATACCTGAAACTCTTGTGCTATGTGCACTGGAAACATTCTGGTGCGCACCATGTGTTGTGAACAAACTATCGGGGGCACACCCGATAGTATGTGGTGCGCTCCAGATTGTATGAGGTGTGCACCAGAACTATCTGGTGCGCCAGAAACTCTCTGGTGCACACTAGGAACTATCTGGTGCGCACCAGAAACTCTTGTGCTATGCACACCAGAAACATTCTGGTACGCACCATGTGTTGTGAACAAACTATCGAGGGCACACCCGATAGTATGTGGTGCGCTTTAGAAACTATCTTGTGCACACCAGATAGTATGAGGTGCGCACCATATACTATCTGGTGCGACCCAAAAAGTTTGTAGTGCGCGCCACATACTAGCTGGTGCGATGCGCACTAGAAACATTCTGGTGCGCACCATGTGGTGTGCACCGGATAGTATGAGGAGGACACTAGAATCTGGTGCACACCAGATAGTATGTGGTGCGCGCTAGAAACGTGCCGGTGCGTACCAGAAACTATCTGGTGTGCACACTACAAACTATATGGTGCACACTAGATAATACTGTAGGTGGTGCACACCAAAAACTTTCTAGGTCGCACCAGATAGTATGTGGTGCGCTCCAGATTGTTTGTGGTGTGCACACAGAAACTCTTTGGTGCACACTAGAAACTATCTGGTGCATACCCGAAACTCTTGTGCTATGTGCACTGGAAACATTCTGGTGCGCACCATGTGTTGTGAACAAACTATCGGGGGCACACCCGATAGTATGTGGTGCGCTTTAGAAACTATCTTGTGTACACCAGATAGTATGTGGTGCGCACCTCATACTATCTGGTGCGACCCAAAAAGTTTCTAGTGCGCACCACATACTATCTGGTGCGATGCACACTAGAAACATTCTGTTGCGCACCATGTGGTGTACACCGGATAGTAGGAGGTGCACACTAGAATCTGGTGCGCACCATATAGTATGTGGTGCACGCTAGAAACGTGCTGGTGCGTACCAGAAACTATCTGGTGTGCACACTACAAACTATATGGTGCACACTAGATAATACTGTAGGTGGTGCACACCAAAAACTTTTCCTCGTTTGTGGTGCGCACTAGAAATGTGCTGGTGCGTCCCAGAAACTATCTTGTACGCACCAGATAATATGTGGTGCGCACTAGAAACTTTCTAGGTTGCACCAGATATCAGTTGGTGCGCTCCAGATAGTATGAGGTGCACACTAGAAACTATCAAGTGCGCCCTAGAAACTATCTGGTGCGGACCAGATAGTACGTGGTGCACACTAGAAACTTTTAGGTGCCCACCAGATAGTTTCTAGTCTGCACCACATACCATGTGGTGCGCAGCATATTGTTTAAATTTATTTCATTTCTGTCGATTTCCCTTTAGGGGCTCCGTATGTAACTGATTAATTAGTTGCAGCCCTACTTTCAAGCCTAGATTAAGGTTTTAAATAAGGGTTAAGGTAGAGTCTGGGTTTCAAATTATGATTTCAAATTAAGGTTTTAGGCCTTAGATTTTGAATGTACAGCGTTTTCAACCAGGCTGAGATTTTACATTTGGGTTTCAAGCACGATTGGGTTTAAATCAATCGGTTCTATTCATAATGACACGGTTCAATTGCAGGCTTCATCATGAAGTTGCCCATCTTTGGAGCTCCTCCTGACACCCTCTGCTATGAGGACAGCATCTTCTGGGAGGTCAGTGCAATATATTGACTAACCTAGTATTAGTACTAGTGACCCTAAGTAGAAGGAATTTGGCTGAGTCAAACAGGCTACAATTACTAGTACATGTCTGTCATGTACTAGTGGGGATAGAAGTGCTTTACAATTACTTGTATGGACACAAGGTGGCAGCAATGCATTAAACAGACACTTGTCAGTAGTGCCAATAAAAGCCTGCAGGTGGCGCCGCTGCACTACTTCGGGATGTGAGGCGCTACGTTCAGGAAGATGATATGACGTCATGTTTTTATTCATGGGCGCCTGAACTCTTCAATGGCATTGACGGGGACAGACGTCCATTTATCCTTCTGCTGTGAATTTAATTGAATTATGACTGGTAGATGTTCAAATTCATTTGAAGTGGGAGGGTGGATTGGACGTCTATTGCTGTCAAAGGCAGTCAATGAGTTATAATAAATCGCCTAAACCATTTATTCAGATTTTTCAGGAAATAGTAAAAACATTTGTTCAATTTCTGATATTTACTTACAATTTTTATGATCTTTTCTTATTTTATGATGGGTTACTGTATCTATTTTCATTACATTATTTTTATAGATGTAATATTTTGAAATGTATTTGAATAGTATTCTTGTTTTACGTGTTATTTTCAATAAAATCTGATTATTTCATTTTCACCGTAACTAATCGTATTTGCAATTATTGAAGGAAAATAATGTGTTTGGTAGTATTTGTATGAATCTACTATATTTGAATGTAATCTATTTAAGTTATTCATGTTAATGGCTTTTTAATTTTTGTTATTTAAATATGACAATTTTCAATTATGTGTTTTTGTATAAGTGAGTATTTGGCCACACAAAGAAAAAAAATAGTTAAAAATATTTATTTATAAAAATAGTTATATTTCGAAATTTAAGTTGTAATATTATAGATTTAATAACTTTATTCTTGTGATATAATTACTTAAATCTCACAACATTGTTTTATTTTGGTGTCTTTCTTTGCTTTGGCCTTGAAGTGCCATTGAATTTTTAAAAAATTTAATAACAGATATATTAAGTTTTAGTAATATATCCTTTTTTACATGATCTTTTTCAATGTTATGTATAATATCAATAATTAAATTAATTAAAAACACATTGCAAGTGGTTCTTCACCATTACAAAATATGTTGCAGCCTTTTATCATTTACTTGAATATTATTATACATTTTGTGTTTT
Source organism: Corythoichthys intestinalis (assembly GCF_030265065.1). Taxonomy (NCBI): domain Eukaryota; kingdom Metazoa; phylum Chordata; class Actinopteri; order Syngnathiformes; family Syngnathidae; genus Corythoichthys; species Corythoichthys intestinalis. Next base: position 3,539,865 of record NC_080398.1, on the reverse strand, counting down.
TTATCCAGTGATTAAAATTTTTTTTTTTTACATATTAATCAGATAAAAACACAAATAACAAATTAGATTCATGATATTTAATGTAACAATTTAAAACAACAATACATACACGTTTACTGTAAAAAAAATGTGTACTGCATTCATTTAAGTACTATTTTTATGGATTTATTTCTGCAGGTTCCCGGGGCCGAGGAAGGCCACGAGGACCAGCTGACCACTGTCGTATCCGCGGAAACCGAGAAACTCAATGGTTAAACACGAACACACACACCCCAACACACACACGTATAAAAATATACATAGTCTTGCGTGCGGTCCTCCGCGTGTCAAAGGAACGTTTCTTCTCCAAAAGGACAAGAAGATGAGCATCATTAGGCTTCCACCTGTAGGTGGCGCTGTGCTGCACACCTGCGTGGGAAGTGATGAAGGACGCCAGCACAATTTCCATACCAAAGAACAACCAACTTTCTTTAAAATGGCAAATTTTCATTCAAATATTTGTATTATTCCATACTTTGGGGTTTATATATGATAGTTTTTTTCTCCTGTTAAACAAGTATGGCTATTTTTGATTGGCCCTTAATGTTTTTTTTTAAGTCCCATTTGTATTCTCGTGTTTTTTAAGGCACGATATTGTATTATTTTTGTCCAAATAAACTTTTCGAGTGTGTAATTTTGGTGTTGTGTTAAATTATACACAAATGTGTTCATCAAAAGTGCAACGATACCGCTACTTACGAAATTAGCTCCCTCTGCTGGCTAGCAAAGAAAACTACAGACAACATTAAGGTTGCAATTAATTAATAAAATTAATCAAGCCTCAGAAGTAAAAAAAAATGAATATATGGTAGATATATAACATAGATTAAATATTAAATTGATAGGTTAAATACATTAGATTATATATATATTTATATGGAATTATTTTAAATATGACAACCCAGCTCCCTCTGCTGGCTACCTGAGAAACTACAGGCAACAATAATTTTTTGAAAAAAAAATATTTTTTTTTCCAAAAATATATCTTGTCCTACAATTTTTGACCAAATCACTTAATTTGGACATCAAAAATTTTGGGACAGTGAGAGGCATAATAGTTATATACAGAATTTGGAAAAAAATTACAGTTCCCGGAAATTTGCTAAAAACTTTCCCATTTATTTTTAATGGGATGCATCGTTGGTTGAAATTTCCCATTCACTTCCATTGGAATTTCGAACGGAATTTACAGTGCATTGATGCCAATGACGGCCATGTACGTCGAATCTATTGATGCCACTGTACTTGGATTCCATTGACACATATGTAATTCGATGCCATTGACGGCCTTGGATGTCCAAATTTCCCATTCATTTTCAATGGCATTTACTTTGTTTAATTCCATTGACGGCCATGTTTGTTGATTCTATTGATGCATATGTACTTGGATTCCATTGATGCAAATGTAATTCGATGCCATTGACGGCCATGGATGTCCAAATTTTCCAATCATTTTCAATGGCAAAAAAACAAATGTCCCCAAATCAACAGTAAATGACCAGATATCAATGGGACATGTCCACCAAATTTCCCCAAATGACCTGATATGACAAGGACACGCCCCCCAAAGGTCCCCAAATGACCTGGTATGACAATGACACGCTCCCAAATGTCCCCAAATGACCTGATATGACAGGGACACGCCCCCCCAAAGGTCCCAAAATGACCTGATATGACCAGGACCCGTCCCCTCAAATGTCCCCAAATGACCTGATATGACCAGGACACGCCCCCCAAATGACCTGATATGACCCGGACATGTCCACGAAATGTCCCCAAATCAACAGGAAGTTACTTGTTATGACCAGGATGTCTCCCCCAAATGTCCCAAAATCAACAGGAAGTGACCTGATATTGTCCCTGAAATGTCCCCAAACCAACCTGAGCGGGGCTAAGATCTGTATCTCCACACAGCAAAGACCCAGAGTAATTTCTCCAGAAATTGCAGTTTCTAGTTTAATGATAAATCTTTTTTCAATGAAACAAATATATTTTTGTACATTCAACATCATTTGGGAGGGTCTTAGCTTTCATATGAGCTATTTCTGAAACAATTGAATCATTAAAAGTCAGGTTATTAGCAATTTTTTCTACAAAATGGATAAGCAACAAGACTTTTGTCAGGGACTGTAGATGTGATGGCCGAAACACTCTATGAACTCAAGGTCTTCTTCTGAGGATGTGTCCGAAAAAGATCGTTTAGGAAATAGCCTAGTATAAATACAAATAAAAAAAGACCCAATATAAAGACGCTATGAATAATTGAATATGGTCTCACAAAATTATATTATAGACAAAAAATAGGCCTTAGCTCCAATATCACCTTGGCCGTTAGCCACGTACTGAACCGTAACCCACTAGACAGTAGGATGTGGTCGTAATACACTTGGGTAAATCAAGAATACCAACCAATTAAATACTCAATACTGTTCTGTCGGGAAGCAGACTAGAACCTGGAAGAAGGGAATTTTTCGAACGACCACGAAAAATTTTCCGTTCGTCTGTAAACGCCGATTTTGAAAAAAAAAAAAATTTTTTTTCAAAATGTATCTAGTCCTACAATTTTTGACCAAATCACATCATTTGGACTTAAAAAATTTTAGGTCGGTGAGGGGCATAAAAGTTGTATACAGAATTTGAAAAATTTTATGGTTCCCCGGAAATTTGCCAAAATGTTACCCATTCATTTTTAACTCTTTCACTCCCAGCCATTTTCACCAGAGCAAGGCCGTTCGCTCCCGGCCGTTTTTTCTGGATTTTGACTGATTTTGCAAGGCCCACAAAAAATTCTGTTCTATTGCTATATAAACTTTGAACCCACCAAAAGAAAGATTGGACTCTCTTCTTTCAGCAGAAAAAAAAAGTAAGTTCGTATCTTTTTCCATTCTTTAGAAATCAGCATTAGAAAATAGCTTAGTTTGAGCAATTTTCCAATTTCTGATGAAAAAACGGAGAAAATGAGCTTTTTGTAAACGCATACATTTCAAACATAACTTTGACTTTAACAAAGCTATTTTTTGCATTAGTTACATCCCAAACATCTGAATAATGTTTTCCTTTTACAAAATACTATGAACAACCAGACAAATAGAGCTTTAGATAGAATAGTAACAATTTATTCACACACAACGACTGAGAGATGACGGTTTGTCGCCGAGATGACGCCGTTGTCGCCACGTCAACTGTGTAAACTTTTCCCTCATCGTTGTCTGTCTCACAAAAATGGATTATTTTTGCATTTCTGCGGGGTCTGCTAGGCGAGCCGCTCCACGGGGGGTTTTACTCGTTTTGCACGATCGTCCAGCGCCTGGTGTCCCAGGCGTCCTCTCGTTGTTTTGTCCGGACGGAGCGCCGCCTGGGCTCAATCCGCCAGCGCTTTGACAATGCTGGCCGGCCGTTCACTGCTGTTGAATCGGCTTGTCTAGTCTTCCAAAATGCGTTACTGCCCTCCAGTGGCCAGTTTTATTGCTTTAAAATTGATTTGGAGCGTTTTTCTTTGTTTCTCAGGTACAGTGGAAGCTATATATGCTTCTTATAAAAAAAAACGCAAAAGACGTATAAATACGGTTGCGGGAGAGTTGAGCATTTAAAAATAAAACGTATTTATACGATTCCGGGAGCAAATGAGTTAATGGGCCATGGACGTGCAAATGTCCCGTTGACTTCCAATAGAATTGCCAAGGGAGTTTACATAGCATTGATGCCATTGACGGCCATGTATGTCGAATCTATTGATGCCAATGTACTTGGATTCTATTGATGCATATGTGAGTCGATGCCATTGACAGCCATGGACGTCCAATTTTTTCCCCCATTCATTTTCAATATGGCAAAAAAACAAAAAAACAAAACAATGTCCCCAAATCACAAGGAAATGACCTGATATCAATAGGACGTGTCCCGCAAATGTCCCCAAATGACCTGATATGACCGAGCCACGCCCCCCAAATGTCCCCGAATGACTTGATATGACCAGGCCACGCCCTCTTAATGTCCCCAAATGACCTGATATGACCAGGCAACGCCCCCCAAATGGCCTGATATGACCAGGTAATGTCCCCAAATGACCTGATATGACCAGGCCACGCCCCCGAATGACTTGATATGACCAGGCCACGCCCTCTTAATGTCCCCAAATGACCTGATATGACCAGGCAACGCCCCCCAAATGGCCTGATATGACCAGGTAATGTCCCCAAATGACCTGATATGACCAGGCCACGCCCCCAAATGTCCCCAAATGACCTGGTATGGCCAGGTCACTTCCCCCAAATGACCAGATATGTCCAGGACACGCCCCCTAAATGTCCCCAAATGACCTGATATGTCCCGGCCACGCCTCCCAAATGTCACCAAATAATCTCATATGACCAGGACACGCCCCCCAAATGTCCCCAAATCAACAGGAAGTGACCTGATATTGTCCGGCAAATCTCCCCAAACCAACCTGGGTTGTATCTCTACACAGCAAAGACCCAGAGTGATTTCTCCAGAAATTCTTGTTGGTCAGTGCACTACTTTTGGTTACCTACTGTGTCTTCGGACATGAGGGTATCATAACCTTAACAGGTTATGGTACCATACCATACCATAACCTTAAGAGGTTATGGTAGATATGGTATGGTTAGCTAAGGTTCGCTAACACCAGCGATTTAATTGATCCCAAACCCGATATTCCACACTAATACCCCCCCCCCCCCCAATTTGCTCATTTCCGAGTCGCTTTTTCCAGTGCCCTCTCCGATTGTTCCCCAGAACAAAAGCAGCTCATCAGCAGAGCGCCGGCCCACTGCGCGCTTGCCATTTACGCTGGCGAAACCGTGTTGAGGCACCGTAGTGGGTGGCGGGAGGCCTGCGTGTAGGGTGGGGGGCGCTTGACTAAACGCAGGAAGTTGTTCAGATGGAGAGCTTTTCTGCCACTTGACTGAAGGCAATTTGCCACCAGTGTGCCCCAGCACTCCAAAGTGCTTCACTGCGAAGAAAAAAAAAATCGACGAGTCGTGTGAAAGAAGTAACGACAATAGAGGCGACACCTCATTCGTGTTGCAAATATTCACCAACACCGTATTTGTCTGACAAGCAGACCTCCTACGAATTTTCTTCATTTCTGTTTATCCAGCAGAAAATAATACTGTAAACTAGGAACCGCAATTTCTGGAGAAATTACGATGGGGCTTTGCTGTGGTAGATACGGATCTATCAGGTCACTTCCTGTTAACTCATTTGCTCCCAAAAACATAAATACGTTCTATTTTTAATTGTTTCGTCTTTGGGACATCTCTAGGTTCTGATGCAACTTAGCTCCACAGCACAATGCTGAAAATCCTTTTTAAAGCAATAAAACTGGCCACTGGAGGGCAGTAGCGCATTTGGTAAGACCTGCAAGCTGATTCAACGGAATGAACAGCGGGGCCGCAGGGCCGGGGCGCCGGCGGAAGACGGCTGAATGAACGTCCAGGATGCCAGGCGCGGGAAGTCCGAGCAGGACGACCGGGATGCCAGGTGATGAACGACCAAGTGCGACGACCAGGAGGACGTCCAGGATGCCAGGCGGCGGACGACCGAACAGGACAACTGGGAGGACGCCCGGGATGCCAGGCGTTGGACGACCGGGCAGAATGACCGGGACCACCAGAGCAGTGGATGGTGGCGTTGAGTCCGTGCTGCTCGCCGAGCAGAGCCCACGGCGCCGTGCTCGGCCGCTCACGTCCCCCGCACCCTCCAGTGTCCCGCGACTCAGCCGGAAACGCGCACGGCCGAACCAGTTCCCCCCCAGGAACACTACCTGCCCCACACAAGTTCCCCAGGCAGACCAGGCAGTGGTCACCACTAGACGGCAAAACGGGCAAAAACATACCGTCGACGGGTAATGACGGGTTTTTTAAAAAATTACATGCGGATAAAGTTAAGAATAGCAGGCGCTCGCGATTCAAGCAGTTGTTACTGGCACCCCCAAGGGGGCCGCTGTTATTTCAATGTGACCGGCATTGTCAGATTGAGGAGCAAAGAGGAAGAAAGTGGGCGAGCGAGAAAGAAGGAGCAAGATCGGTGAGTTGGGAAAGTGCGCAGGTAGCGCAGAGTTCAGTGGCTGCATCCCCCACGTTTTTGTTTTGGTCAATAAAAGTATCCATGAAGAGCCATCCGACGCCTCTCGGTGTTTTTATGCACGCCGCTGCCTTCCTGAGGAGGAAATCGGACAAACCGACGACAACGAGCCAAGTGAATCACCGGTTCACTCCTAACTACAACGAGGAGTTGAAAACACCGCCAATTACCAAAAAGGGCAGAATTTGTGACACGTGAAAGTGGCATAAAGCCAAAAAAGCGGACCAGAATAGCCAGAGCCTGGAATTTTTTCAAGGAAAATATGGAGGGGGCCACTGTGTTTACTCTTAGCTAAGCTGAGCTCGCATACCACGTTAGCACGTCGGCTATGAATAAACACTTGAAGCGCCGTCACCCAAGTATAATTTTCGAAGACAACAAGAAACAACAAGCTAGCGGATTGTAAATCCATACAACTTTCTAACAATTTTTTAAAATGGAAGTTACCGTTATGTGCGTTGTATCAACGTGCAATTTTATTTAATAAAATAATTAATAATATTTTTTTAAATTATTATTAAATTTATTAGGATCATGGAAGCGCCCACTTGGGGAAAATATATACAGATAACCTGTATATACATAATATAATAAAAATATACACGGAAACAGCACTGGCCTGCTTACTGTAATCCATGACTGCACTAACGTTATTTACTTTATATTATAAAGTATCATTGTGTATATACATATAGTACTATACTATAAAATTATTACTATATATTTAATTTTTGTAACTGCGAGTACGTGTGCCTCTCATTCAAAATAATTGTGGGAATATTTCAGTGAAACAAACAAAAGTTGAACAGTTTTTCCCTTCCCCCAAAAATGCGTAACGCACACCAGAAAAAGCATCTGAACTCACACAAAGTATTCTGAAAATGGTTGTCCGAGACATTGCAATTCATTTTAACATTTAGAACAATACAGACAATGACATACCACAAAAAGAGTAAGAATTGTTTTGACTCCTATTAAACAGTCGCAGTCTCAGTGTTTCCGTTTACATTTTTTTGCACTAGTTAATGCCAGCAGCATTTCACCTCATTGTTTGTGATTTATTATTGATATTTATTAGGGCTGTCAAAATTATCGCGTTAAAGGGCGGTAATTAATTTTTAAAATTAATCACGTTAAAATATTTGACGCAATTAACGCACTTGCCCAGCTCAGACCGATTTAAATGACAGTAGAGTGAAAGGCCCACTTGTTAATTGTGTTTTGTGGTGTTTTGCCGCCCTCTGCTGGCGCTTGGGTGTGACTGATTTTATAGGCTTCAGCACCCAGGAGCATTGTGTAAGTAAATATTGACATCAACAATGGCGGGCTACTAGTTTATTTTTTGATTGAAAATTTTACAATTTTTATTAAAACGAAAACATTAAGAGGGGTTTTAATATAAAATTTCTATAACTTTTACTAACCTTTATCTTTTAAGAACTACAAGTCTTTCTATCCATGGATCGCTTTAACAGAATGTTAATAATGTTAATGCCATCTTGTTGATTTATTGTTGGAATAAACAAATACAGTCCTTATGTGCCGCATGTTGAATATATACAGTGCCTTGCAAAAGTATTCGGCCCCCTTGAATCTTGCAACCTTTCGCCACATTTCAGGCTTCAAACATAAAGATATGAAATTTAATTTTATTGTCAAGAATCCACAACAAGTGGGACACAATCGTGAAGTGGAACAACATTGATTGGATAATTTAAACTTTTTTAACAAATAAAAAACTGAAAAGTGGGGCGTGCAATATTATTCGGCCCCTTTACTTTCAGTGCAGCAAACTCACTCCAGAAGTTCAGTGAGGATCTCTGAATGATCCAATGTTGTCCTAAATGACCAATGATGATAAATAGAATCCACCTGTGTGTAATCAAGTCTCCGTATAAATGCACCTGCTCTGTGATAGTCTCAGGGTTCTGTTTAAAGTGCAGAGAGCATTGTGAAAACCAAGGAACACACCAGGCAGGTCCGAGATACTGTTGTGGAGAAGTTTAAAGCCTGATTTGGATACAAAAAGATTTCCCAAGCTTTAAACATCTCAAGGAGCACTGTGCAAGCCATCATATTGAAATGGAAGGAGCATCAGACCACTGCAAATCTACCAAGACCCGGCCGTCCTTCCAAACTTTCTTCTCAAACAAGGAGAAAACTGATCAGAGATGCAGCCAAGAGGCCCATGATCACTCTGGATGAAATGCAGAGATCTACAGCTGAGGTGGGAGAGTCTGTCCATAGGACAACAATCAGTCGTACACTGCACAAATCTGGCCTTTATGGAAGAGTGGCAAGAAGAAACCCATTTCTCAAAGATATCCATAAAAAGTCTCGTTTAAAGTTTGCCACAAGCCACCTGGGAGACACACCAAACATGTGGAAGAAGGTGCTCTGGTCAGATGAAACCAAAATTGAACTTTTTGGCCACAATGCAAAACGATATGTTTGGCGTAAAAGCAACACAGCTCATCACCCTGAACACACCATCCCCACTGTCAAACATGGTGGTGGCAGCATCATGGTTTGGGCCTGCTTTTCTTCAGCAGGGACAGGGAAGATGGTTAAAATTGACGGGAAGATGGATGCAGCCAAATACAGGAACATTCTGGAAGAAAACCTGTTGGTATCTGCACAAGACCTGAGAGTGGGACGGAGATTTATCTTCCAACAGGACAATGATCCAAAACATAAAGCCAAATCTACAATGGAATGGTTCAAAAATAAACGTATCCAGGTGTTAGAATGGCCACGTCAAAGTCCAGACCTGAATCCAATCGAGAATCTGCGGAAAGAGCTGAATACTGCTGTTCACAAACACTCTCCATCCAACCTCACTGAGCTCGAGCTGTTTTGCAAGGAAGAATGGGCAAGAATGTCAGTCTCTGGATGTGCAAAACTGATAGAAACATACCCCAAGCGACTTGCAGCTGTAATTGGAGCAAAAGGTGGCGCTACAAAGTATTAACGCAAGGGGGCCGAATAATATTGCACGCCCCACTTTTCAGTTTTTATTTGTTAAAAAAGTTTAAATTATCCAATAAATTTTGTTCCACTTCACGATTGTGTCCCACTTGTTGTTGATTCTTGACAAAAAATTAAAATTTTATATCTTTATGTTTGAAGGTTGAAATGTGGTGAAAGGTTGCAAGGTTCAAGGGGGCCGAATACTTTTGCAAGGCACTGTATATTTGGGAAATTATGGTAGATGTTTTGCGCCATCAATGGCAAACAATGAGTTAACAAAGACGTGACCCGGAAAAATGCTACCAATTAACAGGAAGCAGCATGGAAATGCTCGAATTTTATGGTGTATCGAGTATTTAGTAAGATGCATTCCCAGTCCAAATGGATTGGACGTTTATTACTGTCATTGGCACTGAATAAAGATCATTCACTGCCGGTCTTCCCACTTTAAATAGAATGGACGTCTATCATCATCACTGGCAGCTAATGAGTTAGGAAAACCAGAAACCCCCTCCACCGGTCACCTCTTTAGACCTCCAGCACTCACCCCCACTCACCACTCACGCATGCCCACAATGGATGCCTCTTGTGGGCATGCGTGCGCTGGAAATCTGGCCTCCCTGGTTCTGGCTTGCGGAGGTCAGTGAATGGCTGCTTGATGGTGTTACGTTTGAAGAGTGAAGGGGGGGTTTAGAGGTGGGTCAGTGCTCCTTTGTCACAGTGGTGTCCAGCGTGCCCCCCCTACACCCCTGGGGTCTTTCATAAGCAGTATGTAATGGCGGCCTTTGTTGGTTTTTCCTGGACTAATGACTCCACCGGGAGTCCTTGTTAGCGCCCGGGTGCGACGCCGGGGGACCTCGCAGGAACTCGGGGATTAGAGGCCGCGTTAAACGTGATCTGCCCCCGCCGCTAGTCATTCACACGTTGAGTCAACGTCCTTAGATCTTGTAATTGCCAAAGATTCCGTTTGTTCTCTCTGAATGTCGTCAATTTGGGGAGTTCCGTCGTCATTCACGCCTTCATGATATAATCACCTCCATCCAGCCCGGGTGTCAATCACACTTTTAATTGGCTCGTTACGTCTCGCATTGGCAGCCAATGAGTTAACAAGCAAAACTATCCTCCACTACTATCAAGAGTAGTGCATGGCAACAAATTTCTGATTAAAAATCAATGAGTATTAATACTTTGTAATCCAATATCGTATCTGTATTGAATATTTCAGCATCGATATTTATGAGAACCCTAATGTCTTGCAGTTTATATTAATAATATTTAGTATTTTGATCATTCAGCGTAACTGCATTAACGTAGCTATTTTACTTCGCAGTACTTAACTATCAGAGGTGGGTAGTAACGCGTTACATTTACTCCGTTATATTTACTTGAGTAACTTTTTGAGAAAATGTACTTCTAAGAGTAGTTTTGACATGGCAAAATTACTCCATAACGGTCAAAACTGTCGACTTCACCTTTACTGTCGCACCTCCCGAACAATATTTTATGCCACCGTACTTAGTCAGGCTTTTGTCATTTCCCTGCCCCGGCTTCGGAGAATGTAAACAAATCAAGAGGCGTGACAGCTAGCCGACATGCTAACCTAAAACGAGTGATGTTTCAAAGTCTTATTTTCGCTTTTCGAAGCGAAAAATCACACAAAACTAGCCCGGATCATGTCACACGGCGGCGGGGTTGTCGACTGTGTTTGCCGATCGGCAACCCGCCCGGCGGCTAGCAAGTTACAGCTCGTCCCATGCTGCAGGCACGAGAGCTCGTTTGCGGGGAAGCAGCTGGACAATGACCGCCAGACAAACCGGCCGACGTCGGAGGAGAGCGTAGCTGCCACATGGTCAACACGAATATGGCGTAAATTAATGCTTAACTACACAGCAAATACGTAAACAGTGGGAGAGCGGCGTGCAGTTGTTGTGTGCAGCTAACAAGGCAGGATGTGTCTGAGGAGAACTTTTCTACATGTCCGTCCATGATCAAACGTAAGTAAATAGTCATTTAATTAAAAAAAAGTTTGTAGTGTTTACTTTGCAATCGCTGTATTCGTGGCCATTTTAACAAAAAGTTGCAGTTTCTGACACGAAGAGGGCAATAAGCCGAGTATAGCGCTCTCCCGGTGGGGGGGGGGGGGGGGCGACCAGTGCCGGTCGTTGGCCGGGTGGCCTTCTCGGTGGACAAGGAGCACTGTCAGCCACAAAACGCAAGCCACCTCCGTATTAAAACGTGTGCCATCATCCCAGTATTTGACATAATACAAAACACGATGTTTACTCACCTCCTTGTAAGCCCAATGGTCCAACAGTTGTCAGAGTTGTTTTGGCCAATCTCCTTGGTGAACGGGAACTTTTTCAAATCCAAAAAGGCTCACACGCCTCTCCCTGGTGCAGCAACAAAACCCTGCATCATATTTGTCTGGGGTGATGCAAAAAATAAACGAATTAATCCGCAAAATCAGCTGAACCTGGAGTCCATCTGCATGCTATAAAGCAATGCTGTGCTGTGAGATGCTGACCCGGGTGACGTCACATTCGCATTCCTCCTCAATCCAGGAAGTCACTCATTTTGAAGGTGTGGGATTAAAAAAATGAATAAATAAATTGATCGCACCCACACACATCCAAGCGGTCCATTTTATTCAGGAGCATAAAATACCATGTGGAATATGAAATAAACATGCTTTTTGCCGTCATAGGCACTTTAAATGTAGAATTGGAACATTCTTATACTTTATTGGATTCAATGCAGTGGAAATATGTGCTTTATAACCTGTATTGACACACAAAGCTAACTAATTTTGGGTTGTTAAAGAGGACAGCAAGGTCGAAAACCAAAAGTGGTTTTTGCCATGTGGCAAAAATATTTTGCCATGTGGAACATTTTTTTTTTTTTGCCATGTGGCAAATTTTTTTTGCCATGTGGTGTTATTTTTTTTTGCCATATGGTATTTTTTTTGCCATGTGGCATTTTTTTGCCATGTGGCAATTTTTTTTGCCATGTGGCATTTTTTTTTTGTCATGTGGTAAATTATTTCAGCCATGTGGCATTATTTTTTTTTCCCATGTGGCATTTTTTTTGCCATGTAGCATTATTTTTTGCTATGTGGCAAAATTTTTATGTCACGTGGCATTTTTTTTTGCCATGTAGCATTTTTTTCGCCACGTGGCAAAATTTTTTTGCCATGTGGTCACATTTTTTTGCCATGTGGCCATATTTTTTTTGCCATGTGGCCACATTTTTTTTGCCATGTGGCATTTTTTTTGTCATGTGGTAAATTTTTTTAGCCATGTGGCATTATTTTTTTTGCCATGTGGCATTTTTTTGCCATGTAGCATTATTTTTTGCTATGTGGCAAAATTTTTATGTTACGTGGCAACATTTTTTTGCCATGTGGCATTTTTTTTGCCATGTGGCAAAAATTTTCTGCCACATGGCATTTTTTTTTTGCCATTTGGCAAATTTGTTTTGCCATGTAGCATTTTTTTCGCCACGTGGCAAAATTTTTTTGCCATGTGGCCACATTTTTTTTGCCATGTGGCCACATTTTTTTGCCATGTGGCATTTTTTTTTTTGCCGTGGCAAAAAAGAATGCCCCCTAACCCTAAAACCACTTTTGTTTCTCGCTGTCTCTCAAAAATGAAGTGACTCAAAATCAACAAGAAGCAACCTTTAAATACCCTAAAATGAACTGGAATTAAACCTGTAAAGGCCCACAAGACATGCTCTGCTTTCAGTACCATTGATGGCACTAGACGTCCAATCCAATCAAAATAAATTGGATCTCTAGCACCGTCAATGGCAGCCAGTGAGCTAACGTGGACACTCTTCTAATGGAAGATTTTGTTATCAACCTGTTGGTTTTAAAGCAATATTTCAATTCTTGATGGTAGCCAACCGCTAACCTTTTGGGCTACAACGATATATTACCTTTTCGATAAATTGTCACACCCCTAGTGGTCACATGACCTCATTCGCTACTGATAAAAGCATAGGCGACGAAAAAAAACTGGAGGGGGTTAATGAACAGTCGACTAATCTGGCCTAAATTAATAAGCGAGCGCTGGAGGTGACGTTGCGATGGGAATTCAGTGGCGGCCGTCTCCCCACAACCCCTCCTAACCTCTCCTATTGGCTTCCCAGCACAAACCCTCCATTGTGGCCCCTGCCAGAAAAAAACCTCAGTCGGGCGCTAATTTGCATAGAAGCGACAAACGAGCGCGCTTTCGCGCACACACTGTACGTTTGTGTACACACACGCACCAATGACGAAGTTCCCTTTTGAGCGTAATTAAAAGAGGAGGCGCGCCGACCCCCGAAAAAAGGGAAATAAAAAGCCTTTTGTCTTACGGCGCGGCGGGAGGAGGCGGACCCCCGCATATTAATTAGGAAGCCACCGAGTGAAAGCCAATCGGGCGTGCCGAGCAGATGACAAATGCGAGAGTTTCCGGGCCGTGGCGGTCGGCCATTAGCGGCAGGGTGCAAAGATGGGAGGCGGCAGTAGTGGAGAACACCTCTAGGGGGCTGTCTTGAGTCATTGTTGGAATTAAAGGTTGGCATTTGAAACGTATTTGGTTGAAATTCATTCTTAATTTATGTCAGAATTTGCGCTTATTCTTTATCCTCTGTAAAGAAAAAGCGAACTGGAGCTGATTAATCGACTAATCAATGATCAAATTCATCGGTAACTGTTATAGTAGTTGATTATTTATAGACATTGATGACTTAAAAATGATCCAAACTTTTTTTTTTTTTTTTAAGTCTTAACAACTCGTTAGCCGCCATTGATGGCGATAAACGTCCGCTTCAAATGGATTAGACGTCTATGAGTGACAAAGTTGTTTCAGTTTACTGCAAATAAATAGCAAATATTTTTGTAATTCATTTATTGGTCACAAAAAAAGGAAAAATAAAAACGGAAATATTCTCTTTTTTCTTTGATTTTTACCTTTTTTTGTCTGTAATGAAAAAACAGGAAATGCGCTATATTTTTTGGGTCTTTTTAATTCATTTTCACATTCTAAGTTTCTTTTGCCTTAATTGATTTATTTACAAAAATAAAAAAAGGGAAATGATAAAGATTATATTCATAGATATTTTTCATTTTAATCACGAAAAAACAAATTGGAAAAGGGTAAATATTGTCGTTTGATATTATTTTGATTAATTTTTGCTTTGCATATTTTTTCAAAATCAAAATAAAAATTTAAAAATATACAGTGGTATGGAAAAGTATCTGACCTTTTGGAATTTGTCATATTTCTGCATAAAATCACCACCAAATGTAATCTGATCTTTGTCAAAATCACACAGATGTAAAAACAGTGCCTGCTTTACCTAAAACCACACAAACATTTATAGGTTTTCATATTTTAATGAGGAATATATAATGAATTAAGCATGCAAACAATGACAAAATGGGGTAAAATAAGTAAGTGAACCATCACATTTAATATTTTGTGGCCCCCGACCAGGAATAATTTCAACCAGACACATTTTGTAGCTGCAGATCAGTCTGGCACATTGATCAGGACTAATCTTGGCCCGTTCCTCTCTACAAAACTGCTGTAGTTCAGTCAGAGTCCTGCAAAGCATCCTGATAAACTTCTGAATTCGTTCTTTCATTAATGATTGCAAGTTGTCCAGGCTCTGAGGCAGCAAAACAGCCCCAAAACATGATTCTCCTTCCACCATGCTTCACAGTGGGGATTAGGTGTTGGTGTTGGTGAGCTGCTCCATTTTTCCTCCACACGTGATGTTGTGTATTTCTCCTAAACAATTCAACTTTGGTTTCATTAGTCCACGAAATGTTTTGCCAAAACTTCTGTGGAGTGTCCAAGTGCCTTTTGAAAACATTAAACGATCAACGTTTTTGTAGACAGCAGTGGCTTCCTCTGTGGAGTCCTCCCATGAACACCATTCTTTGCCATAGTTTTACATATAGTTGATGTGTCCAAATAGATATTGGACTGTGCCAGTGATTTCTGTAAGTCTTTAGCAGACACTCTAGGGTTCTTTTTTACCTCTCTGAGTATTATGCGCTGAACTCATCTTTGTTGGACAGCAACTCCCTGGGAGAGAAGCAACAATGCCAAACTCTCTCCATTTGTAGACAACTTCTATGATTTTCGATTGACGAACATCCAGACTTAGAGATGGTTTTGTATCCTTTACCAGGTTTATACAAATCAACAATCCTTGATTGCAAGTCTTCAGACAGCTCTTTTGACCGAGCCCTGATGCACATCAGACAATGGTTCTCATCAAGACAATTCTTACCAGGTGTGTGTTTTATAGTGGGCAGGGCAGCTTAAAATCACTCATCAGTGATTGGGCACACTCCTGACTTAAATTGTTTTGTAATAATTAGTTTCAATTGCTCTTTAAGTCGTTTTGGGCGATCTAAAAAAGTTAATTTTTTTAGCTTCTTACTAGCAACTACTTTATTTATTCTTTATTTTTATTTAGAGACATTTTTCCAATTTATAAAAAAGGGTGAAAACAAAAGACTTCCTTTTTTTTTATAACTGACTTTACATTGTTTTTAGTTAACCCTTTAACACCGAACGTGTCGGCAGCGACGCGTTTGCGCATATCGTCTTTGAAGCTTCGTCACGCTGTAATTACATCACCCACGTGCCGCTGGTTGGGCTCATTTGAAAGTGCGGAAGTTGATGTCCACAACAGTTTTTTTTTAAGTCAATCGACCAAGAAAAACGGGAGATACTGTCATTTGAATTTTATAGTTTTATTGCACTCATAAATATGCATTCAAACGCTGCATGGACCATCTATCTATCGCCATATTTCCATCATTTCTTGTCCTTTTTCAAAACTAAAAGCAGCACAAAAGACTACATATCCCAAGATCCGTTCTGATGTCAAGAAGGACGAACCGAATGTAATCATTTTTAATAAATTTCCGAACGAGGAGCCAACTAATGAATGGGAGGCATGCGACGCAAGCCGGCGGTTGGTTTGAGCGAGCGACTTTGAAACGTGCAGAATGAATATAAAACTACATTTAGCGCAAGCTAATGCATTATTTCATTAACTCAAGGAGGAAGATGAGCCGTATTTGTCGTCTTTTTCTTTGCATGAGTCGGCGTCTCGGCGAATGGAAGTGACGGCAGCGCGCAAACGGCGAAAGAGTAGGCTGTGTGACGTTGTGTGTGACGCAGCTCCGTGACCTGTTCAAGCTTTATTGAGTGCGCAAAAAAAAAAAAGTTAAAAACTTTATTAGGTCCCAGCCTGCAAATTTCTCTCGCAAATTTTGAATTGAACTGAACTACTTGTCAATATTTTTTAAAATACTTTTTTTCAATGTTATATATATTTTTTCTTTACTATAATCTTTTCAATTTTTATGTAGATGTGTGTTCGAGAAGCTTGATTGCATGTAGGTATATACTTTTGATAAGGTGATAGGTACAACACCTAACTTCACAAAGAGATATCCTCCAAACCCTTTTTGTGTTAGATGATATATATAATGTTTTTCTCAATATTTTGCACTGTATATAACCTGTTTTGACCATAGTATGTGTAAAGGCCAAAAACGCCTATGAACATACCTGCTGTTCGTGTTGAATTGTCAAACATAAAACTATTCAATCTTATTTTTTTCTATTGAATGTTTATCCTAACAAGTTGAATAAATATGATCAAGCTTCAAAACGGTTGTTCGAGCATGTTTGGTTGTCAGTGGGACGTCAACATTACAAATTTTGAAAAAAGATTTGGGGATTTTTTTGTCTTTTTGGGTCCAAAATGTGGATTAAAATTGGTCAGTGAAGAAAACAACAGTTTGGACATGAAGTTCAAGGTGTCCTGAAAAAAGGGACCCAACTTGGCCATTGTAAACATTTTTTTCTTTGAAATATAAAGGCAACATCAAATGCATGCAAATTCGGGCAAAATAGGCTTAGGTGTTAAAGGGTTAAAAAAGGAAAAAACAGCCAACATTATCGTTTTTTTAAAATTTTTTTATTTATATATACATTATTTATACAATTTTTATACATTTTAAACATAAATTTTTCATTGACTTATTTAAAAAAAAAAACAGGTGGTATTTTTTAATTTAATTATATAAATGCTGATAATTATGAAATTCATATAAATGCAAACAAATATAATTATATTAAAAATATATTACATTTTTTTTTCAAATATGTAAATACAAAAATGCATTGTTGAAATATTGTTCATTTATTTTACATAAAAAAAAGAAATAGAACGGTAAATCCTCTCTAAATAAAGCAGAAAACAATGCACGTGATTTGCTTTCGTGGGCCACACAAAATGACGTGTGGGCCAGATGTGGCCCCCATGCCTTGTGTTTGACACCTGGATAAGTTTCATGCTTAAATCTGTTTTGTAAAGCAAAAATTTGTACTGAATTGAACAAAAAAAACGAAGTTTCAATTCTACATTTAACTTATTATCTGCCATTGACGGTCAACGATGTCAAATGTTCATTCGCTGCCAACCCTTCCAGTTCAAATCGATTGGACGTGTACTAGCAATAAACGCCTTCAAATAATTTTATTTTAATTCTTTCAATCGCTACAAACCCTCCAACTTCTAGTGACAAACATGATTGGACGTCTATCTCCGTCAAAGACTTCATCCTGAATTCCAGAGAAACAAAAGTAACCAAGCAGAATGCTGGCAAAGTAGCAGTAGGAAACGTTTTTTTGTTTTTGTTTTGTTTATCCTTGAATGCCCACAAAAGCCACACACACATGCAAAACGGCATTGCCCTGACAACAAAAACCGTTAGCTAAGATTTAGCGCCCGCGTCTTGAAAACGCATCTGTCCGATCTTCTAAATCAGCACAAAGTGCGCCACGTCCGCTTCTTTGTTTGTGGTCAACGTCGGGTTTCTCTTTTTGTCTTTGGCGGACGTTCCCTTCACCTTCTTTTTTTCCGAGATTGTCTAATTTGCTTAATCCAGCGAAACCAAATAAATCGGTTCGACATCTTGAAAGTAAACAAAACTGTTAAAAGAAGTTAGCGCAAAATTCCTTTTGCTATCTCTGCAATGAGTTATTAGTAAATATTCTCTTATTTGTTTTTCTAATTTTTAAACATAGTTTATTTATGTATACAGTGGAGAAAATAAGTATTTGAACACCCTGATATATTTTAAGTTCTCTCACTTAGAAATCATGGAGGAGTCTGAAATTTTCATCTTAGATGCATGTCCACTGTGATAGAGATAATCTAAAAAGAAAGATCCTCGAATCACAACAGCTATATCACACAAATAAATAGTTCACAAAAATCATAAATTGTGATTTCTGGACTTTTACTTTTAGATTTTCCCTCTCACAGTGAACATGCACCTACTGTATATATGTACCCTTATTTTAAGTACGACGATCCTCTGCTGGCTAACTAGGAAACTACAGGAAACAGTTTGCAATTAATTAATTAATATAATAAATCAACCCTCAGACAAAATTATTCTATGTCCTGATCCGATATTTGGATCGGATCGGACACTGATATGGGCAAAAAAATGCGTATCGGTATCGGATCGGAACACGGAAAAATTCCGATTCGGATCGGACACCGATATGGGCAAAAAAATGCGCATCGGTATCGGATCGGAACACGGAAAAATTCCGATACCAGACTTCCGATCCAGTTTTTTAAAAAGTCCGGTCCGGGTTTTCACCGATTTACATAATCCATTCCAGTTTTTGCTTCGGTTTCCCTAAAATCCGGTCCGCATTTTACAGCACACCTTCAACACACTACATTTACATTACCGTCTCCCAATTTACCGAGAGACTTTATCGGTAAAAATGTCAGCTGTGTGGGATCATTTCACCTTAAAGGATGACAAAGATGAAGAGGCAGAGTGCTACATATGCCACAATAAAGTCAAGCGTAGTGGTAAAGCTGTAAGAAGTTTTAATACAACCAACCTAATCAAGCATTTAGCGAAATACCACCACAAACAATATGAGGAGTATGTTAAGAAAACCGAAGACAAAAAGAAAGGTCCTACGCAACTAACACTGGCAGAAACTTTTGCTATGCGTGACAAACTAGCACTCGACAGTCCCAAAGCCCAGGGAATAACAAGAGTCATTGCCGAAGAATTCATTTTGGATGACGAGCCATTGTCTCACGTGAGTAAAGACGCACCATCCAACACTTGGAACCACGGTACAACATGCACAGCCGTCATTACATCCTTGAGCGATTCGGCTGTGGAAGATTCGAGAACGATTCACAAACATCCAAATTCCGATTATTGAAATATGTCAAGTAAAGCGGAACTAATACATAGCGCGGTCTTCGGGACGCAATGAGAAACTGACCGCATTGCGTCCCGAAAGTAAACATAATGCTTGTCATAGACCCGGGTAATGCCAATGCTCAACTCACGGCTTTAGCTCAACTCATGCCGCTGGATAAAAAACACAAGAATACCTGACTGCTGCTGACAGCCGCTACAAACTACGTCAACATCGTTTTACTGGAGATAATAGATATCATATGTATATAGAACTAGATGCAAAACGACAGACTCGACTGCGTTAGCAACATTGAAGTATTGAAAACCAGATGCGTTAGTAAACAGCCGCCATCTTAAAGCAGAAGACTTCCCTAGTAGGCTGTTGTGAACCTTCCAAGCGAACCTAATTAACGTTTTATCTAAAATACTCCTAAATCGGCAAAATCTTGACTTGAATCCATCTTCAAAACCGTTTTAAAACTTTCACATGTCATAGTAGACAGAAGGGAAATTATGGAATAACGGGAGCAATTTTAACAACTTTAACAGTTGATTCGCAAAATTAAATGAATTGAATGTAGTTTAAAGCTGCTGATACAGAATGGGGACTTGAGTATTTTATTTACTGTTTTAAAATGTTAACTTGATACTGAAATAGTTGTTTATTTAAACCTGAGAGGCTTTTTATACAATTTTTGTAACTAATGCACGAAACATTAAAAGCATCTAATAGCTTGGGGGATTTGTGGGATTTTCCACTGAGGTTGTTGGTGTGTTTTGCTTTTTTAAGACAGTTTACAATATTATTTGCACGTTTTACTGACTGACTTTGACATTTGTTTATTTATGTTTATTGTTTATTTATAATGTTTTGTGTTTGTCACTGAATAAACAGGTCAGTTTCTTGTTACCAACCGTTGTGTGTTATTCAAACTCACCTAATTCAGCTAGTTAGTTGTTATCAAGAGTACTAAAACCTTTTTCAACATGAGTCTGACAACTAAGTAAGGAGGCTAAATAACTTTAAACTTTAACACAAGTCGGTATCGGCCAGTATCGGTATCGGATCGGAAGTGCAAAACAATATCGGTATCGGATCGGAAGTGCAAAAACCTGGATCGGGACATCCCTAGTAGATATATAACATAGCTAAAATATTTAATCTATAGACTAAATATGTAATACAGTATTAGATTTTATATAGAATTATTTTAAGTACTATAACACAGCTCACTCTGCTGGCTAACTGGGAAACTACCAGAAACAAAGAATTGAATATATAATACAGTGCTACCTCTAGAAGTTAATTCGTTCCAGGACCTTGTTTAAGTTGAAGAGGATCCTTGCCAGTCCAAAGGCTAACGCGAATGCTACGCTAATGCTATGAGTTACATTTAGAGCGTAGGGATCACCCAATAAACATCTTGAAAGGCTAAAGTACCATTGCATATTCTCTCAAGCAAGATTAAAAATTAAATCTGTAATCAAAAGTTACTAAACAAGCAAGCCTGAAGCTTCTTCAGCTGCTGCAGGGTCCTTCCGGGGTCCTACCATCAGTCAGTGGCGGCTACACTTGCCCACACAGATGCCTGATTAAAATTCTTTTTTATTGTCAGATTTTTTTTTTGTTAATTTTGTTAATTTATTGGAAAAACATCCATATATCGGCCCGATATATCGGCCGGCTGATATAGCGTTCGAGCTCTTATTAAGACATTATTTTTCCAATTTTCTCTTTCTTTGAAAATTGCTTCATGTTGCAGGCCTTTGAGAGTTAAAATCAAAAGTGCCACAACTTGTAACATTCAATTATAAGCTCCCCTCTTCTTTTCGTAACTTGTGCCAGCCCCCAACCCTCTCCCCGACGACCCCCTCATGCACTTTCGGCCCGCACCCCATCCCTCGATCCTCCCCGGTCCTCACCGCTTTGGATCTCCGCTCTTGGCAATTGTTCATGAAACTGTGTGTGAGCAAACGGGGTGCCCACAAAGGGGGCTTTCTTCGCCCCTCAATGGCCTCCATTAACGCCCCCCGAAGAGGGCGGGGGGGCTCAGGAAGCTGGCACAAGGGGCGACACGGCGGTTGTGCCAGTCCATTTAGAGAGGACCGCGCGTGTGATTTGGAAGCAAAAAGACACGTTACACTTGTCTTTTTCCTTTCGCGTCACGTTCAGAAATGGAAATTGTGAACTTTCCTCCCCCGTTCAAATAATTCGACATCTATCGCCGTCAATGGTAGTGACTCTTTCAGGGCTATTGACGATGTTAGACGTCCATTTGTCCTTCTGCTATGACTTTATGGAAAAACAGCCACTTGATTAGACATGTATCATTGTTAGTGGCACTGAAAGAGTTCATTTTTGGGGTAGTGAGGTCAAAGGTCACAAGGTCAAATTGATTTAGTGTGTATGGATGTGTTTAAGACTGTAACTCAAAAATGAAGAAAAGGATTGATATCAAACAGGATGTGTTTATAAAATGAAACACAAGAGGTGATTAAATTTGGGCTCATCAGGTCAAAGGTCACAAAGGTTTGTATGTTTGCTACCAAAATCTTTCGCTACAATAGTGTATATGTTAGCTCATTGGCTGCCATTAACAGTGCTAGAGGTCCAATTGATTTTGACTCTGCCCTCCTGCTCATCAATTGGATGTTTAGTGCTGTCAGTGGCACTCAAACTAGAGGTGTGCATCGGCACTGCCCTCCCGATTTGATTCGATTACGATTCGATAACGATTCGGAGGGCCACGATTTGATTCGATTCGGCAATTTATCGCGCTGCATTAAAGCCTGGGATGCATTAAAATTCTAATGCAAAGCATATTTTTCGTGACTCATGAAGCAACAAAAGCGGTCAGACATTAACCAACTTTTTATTGGCTCTTGTGTCACTCCTGGTTGAAGTCAAATGAAAATACTTTCAGATATAAATATAAAAAAAAAAAAAAACAGATCACAGCATTTAATTAGTGCTTTGAATGAGACCAGGGCTTTCTCTTTTTTTTACACACAGTAGCAGCCTTTCACACAGTGCAACATCTGAACTCCTATGCAAAATCAGTAATAACAGTCACTGTATTTTAGTCACAACGACCCATCAATAAAAATATTCAAGTAAATAGTCAAGAAAACGACAAAGAAAATATTGTAGTGCAGCAGCATCTTTATCGCAATATCAATCCAGGGATCAGTTCAGATGCAAACAAAACATCAACTAAATTGCAATGTAGAACAAAAGTAAAATTTAGGCAAAGCCCACTATATATGTGCAATAGAGGTTGGATCGGGCCTAAAAAAATCGACCCGGCCCAAAATGTTAATCAGGTTCGGGCACAAGATCTAACCTCCAAGAGATTGGACATAACATAACAATGGCTGAAGCGGAGAAAGAGGGAGCGAGAAAGATTATTGATGTACCTAAGAGATTGAAAGCAGACATCTGGAGACATTTTGGCTTCTACGGGGTTGGTGGGAAACTTGACCAAAGTTATGCGGTGTGTAAAAAATTAAACATGAGAATAATAATACAAATGGTGAAACCAAATCCGTTGCATCAGCGGAATTGCGCAGGGAAGATTTTTGAACGTACTTATATATTTTAAAATGCGCTGAAGTCGATTCGGCTTGTTGCCCGCATCGAATCGAATCGTCCATGCATCGGGATGCATCGCCGCATCGATTATTGTTGACACCACTAGCTCAAACCAAAGCATTTTCAGCCAGTCTTCCCAGTTTTGGGGACATTCCCACATGTCCCAAAATCAACTTGAAGTGACTGAAAATCAACAGGAAAGGACCTGAAAACCCCCAAAATGAACTCACTGGCTGCCATTGACGACCATAGACGAATGTTCATTCGTGCCACCCTCCCACTTCAAACGGATTGGACGTCTTCTACTATTAAACTCATTTCATTTCACAGCAGAAGAATGAAAGGAGCTTGCGTTTCTAATCATTATTTGTATTGTAGAATATCGTAGACCAGGGGTCCCCAAACTTTTTCCTGTGAGGGCCACATAACCCTTCTCTTCTCTGATGAGGGGCCGGGGTCAGTTTGTAACAGAAAAAGTGTGACGATTGCAGGAGTGCCTAAATGTAAAAATGTATTGTTTTTCAGAAAGCCACAATCAAATAACCCTTTCTGGATTCTTCACGGAACCAAAGTAAATAAAATAAAAATGATATAATATAATATAGTATACTATAATATAATATAATATAATTAGGGCTGTCAAACGATTAAAATTTTTAAGCGAGTTAATCACAGCTTAAAAATTAATCGTAATTAATCGCAATTCAAACATCTCTAAAATATGCCTTATTTTTCTGTAAATTATTGTTGGAATGGAAAGATAAGACAAAGACGGATATATACATTCAACATACTGTACATAAGTACTGTATTTGTTTATTATAACAATAAATCAACAAGATGGCATTAACATTAATATTCTGTCAAAGCAATCCCTGGATAGAAAGACTTGTAGTTCTTAAAAGATAGATTTTAGTACAAATTATAGAAATTTTATGTTAAAACCCCTCTTAATGTTTTCGTTTTAATAAATTTGGTAAAATTTTCAATCAAAAAAATTAACTAGTAGCTCACCATTGTTGATGTCAAGAATTACACAATGCTCATGGTGCATAAAATCAGTCGCACCCAAGCGCCAGCAGAGGGAGACAAAAAACACAAGTAACAAGTGCACATGACACTGCTGTCATTTTAATCTGTTTGAGCGGGGCATATGCGTTAATTGCGTCAAATATTTTAACGTGATTAATGAAAAAAATTAATTACCGCCCGTTAACGCGATAACTTTGACAGCCCTTAATATAATATAATATAATATAATATAATATAATATAATATAATATAATATAATATAATATAATATAATATAATATAATATAATATAATATAATATAATATAATATAATATAATATAATATAATATAATCAGGGGTGCACATAATTTTTTTGCCCAGGTTCTCAGAGGAGGACCTGGAGATGTGACTTGGTCCTCATTGAGCTTGAGAGCCGACCCACCTGATGCGATAAATTTATGACAAGCTTTACTTAGAGCCAATTAACTTTGATTAATTATATTAACAGTTAATGGTTGATTAACATCAACTGGCACAACAAAATTGCCATTACTTTGAAGTGAAATGTAAAGAAATAAACATAAAAGCACCAATTCAAAATAAAGGGCATTATGCGGCTCCCACATTAACTCCAAGCCTTTTTAAAAGTGGGATGTCCTCCTCATAAGACCTCATTGAACGTGCATGTTTAGCTTTGTAAAATGCGAGCAAAAACACGTTTGTCAGTGCATGTCGCTGTTCATTACCTTTATTCCGCCCTATTCCGCCACATGTCCATAGGGCGAGTGGGGTCCTGTTTGACATCGATAGTTTGCTTAATTCCCACATGCTCTCTGTTTTTTCGTGCTTTTCAAAGTTTGGATGGCTGAAATTCTTTGACCCTACATAAAATGCGTTGCTCTAATCGGCGACATTGGGATTCTCACGGCACATTTTGTACCGTATTTCCCTGCGAGCATCATTCGCTTCTAGCCATGGTACCTCCTGTAGCCACTTTTCAGCAAAAGTCCTTTTTTTCGGTAGCTCCGGTGACGTCTCTGTCGTCTGTCTGTCTTTTGACGGGGGTGGGGGAACACGGAAGTAATTACTCAGTGTGGCCTGCCTCATCGACATTTTGAGAAGTTATTTTCTCGTGTCCGCCGCAAATAGAGTGGTCAGCCATCGGTACGCAAAAGCGTATGGAAGCCGTTGAGGGCCAGCGCGTTTGTCTACGTCCAGTACGCATGTGCGGACCACTTATGTGCACCCCTGAATATAATATAATATAATATAATATCATGTAATATAATATAATATAATAATACTGTATTAATTAAATAGATAATAACCAAATAACCATTGCTCAGTTCTTCACAGAAAAAAGCCAGGACATGATTAACTCTATTGAAAAAAAAAAAAAAAAAAAAAAAATTTTTTTTTTTTTTTTTTTACAATTTTTTTTTTTGTTGTTCAGGGGGCCGGACCAAATGTGGCTGCGGGCCGTATCCGGCCCGCGGGCCGTAGTTTGGGGACCCCTGTCGTAGACCCTTAAAGCCATAATTGTTGTATTGCCATATCGTATCAGAACGTACGTCGACTTTGGAGAAATGCATAGGCGGAGTTTGACTTTTGGGGCTGATGACCTCAAAACGCAGTGTCAGCAATAAAATTAATTTACAAGAATATTTAAAATAATAAGTTGACAATGAGCGTTTTTTGTTTCCCATCATTCTTGAGCGGAATTCTAAATCAGGCTGCTTAGGGAATACTTTTTGCCAAGATCGTCGTCCATTGAATTTGGTAGCGAGCCGGTGTCATGCTAATGTTGTTACCGCAGTCAAAAATTGTATCCCATAGGTGGAGCCATATGGAGGTAGTTTTGTGTCTTTATTATTCAATCCAAAAAAAGTTGCTTCAATCAAAATAAATATTTTCAACCCCCCAAAAAAGTCGCTTCAATCAAAAAAAATGTGTTTGAATGCAAAAAATAAATTTGAAACTCAAAAAACTCGAAAAAATGCACGTGAAAGCTATTTTTAATTTTAATTTTTATTTATTTCTTTGATTGAAGTCGTTTTTTTTTTGTTTGTTTTGTTTTTGATTGAAGTAATGTTGATTTGGATGAAAATAAGTACCTTAAAAAAATATAGATTTTCAAAAAGAAGAATCACTTCAATCAAAAAAAAGAAAATTTTCAATATTGGAAAAAAGTTTTTGAATGCAAAAAAAATATTTGAGATCGAAAAATTTGCATTTGAACACTTAATTTTTGATTGAAGCAATCTTTTTTGTGTTTGGGCCATATTATGATTAGGACATTTGTGTCTACTCTAAATAATTCAATCCCCCAAAAAGTTGCTTCAATCAAAAAAAAATATTTTCAATCAAAGAAAACAAATCAATAAAAATATTTTTTCCTCTAATCTATACATATATATATATATACATATATATATATATGTATAGACATTGTGACACTGTGTTGTCATTTTAATCTGTTTGAGCGGGGCATGTGCGTTAATTGCGTCAAATATTTTAACGTGATTAATTTAAAAAATTAATTACCGCCCGTTAACGCAATAATTTTGACAGCCCTAATATATATGAAAGTCAATTACATGCAATGACATTTTTCGGCCCGGCCCCCTGGCCCCTCTTAAAATCCGCTTATGGAGAAATGTATGAAAAATATATTGTTATGATCAATGGGCGTGTATTAAATATGCTTTCACACTGGATGGATAAAGAATTCCCATTCGTAGCGTGTTGAAAGCAGGAAGGTGTGACCGTCTTATATGTGTTGATAATGTACATCGTATGTGAGTGGGCATTGAGAGAGGATTAAGTCCATGTATGTTCACACGTTTGCTTTACATACATGTGTGCGATGGTGCCCCGGGAGGATTAAAAAGAGGCTAATCTCCTCTTCTTCTTCTTCTTCTTGGGCGCAGCTGCCAGCTTACACTTTATTCATGAGCGCGAGGGTCCGAGGTGGCAGCTGTTTGTTTACGCGTTCCCACGACTGCCGCCAATTAAGCATCTTCACTCCGTCAGCCGCTTGTCTGCTCCCATTAGGAGATCCCCGGCAGACGCCCCGGGCCTCCTCCTCTTACTTTTCTTCTTCTACTGTGAGGTCTTCTCTTCTTCTACGCTTCCACGGAGGTCCTCCAAACACTGCATCGCTGCATCTGCATCTTTGTCGTCACATTGTAGTTAGGGTTTGTTTTAGTGTGTCATTATGTTTGCCAGCTTGGTTGAATGGACAGGGATTTATTTATTTATTTATTTTTTATAGTTGGAGACATTGTTGACCTAAAATTTGTAAAGAAAAGAAGTGTTTGTAAAATGTTATTTAATAGTATAATAATAAGAATAATAGGCTATCTATCTACTTATTTCTAATGGAGGAAAAAATGGTAATATTTTATTTATATATTCTTAAAATTTTTAGTATTTTAAGAAAACAGTAAAAAAAAAAAGTTTAATTTAATTATGGAATAAATGTTAAATATTTTATTTTTTACATTTTATTTTTTTAAATTTGTATTAAAAACACCAAATATTTTTTAATACGTATTTTATTTTTTATTTAAAAAAAAAAAAAAAAAAAAAAAGGGAAAAAAACTATCTCTTCTCTTTATTTTTAATGGTTTTGAAATTTTTTTTTTTTTTTTTTTTTTTAATTAAGGCAACAAACAGTAAATATGACCTATTAAGGATGCCTTTTTTTATTTTTATTTTTTTATTTAATAAAATATTTATTTTAAATGTTTTTAATTAAGGAAAAATCTGAAAATATTTGCTTTTTATGTACATACAGTATGTTATTAAACAAATCAAATTCAAAAACATTTATCACTTAAAAAAAAACGTGGTCTTGGTAAAATGTTTTATTTATTTACCTTATTTGTTATTAATTAGGATAATAATGGTAAAAATCTTTTCAACTATTTTTTGTTTTGTTTAAAATTTATATTAAAAACACAAAATTTATTTTTTTAAAATCATTTTTTAATTAAAAAAAAAAAGGTAAATATTTTTTCTTTCTAATTTTTTAAACATTTATATTTAAAAAAACAAAATAGGGAAACAGCTATTTAAAAAAAAAAGTATTTTATTTATAATTAAAAAAAACAAAAAGGGTGGAAATAGTAAAGTTGTCTTCATTTTTTTTAATGTCCTAAAACAATATAATTCAGGAAAAAAATATTATAGTATTATATAAATACTATCTATTATGTATTTTGTCATTTAATTAAAAAACAAAAATGAAGCACAGTAAATTTCCTTTTTTAAAATTTATAAACTAAATATTTTTTATGTAAAATGTTGCAATCAATTTATTTTTAAATTTATATTCCAAAAAGCAAAAAGAGTAAAAACTAAATATCATCTATTTACTTTTGTATTATATTTGTTTGATAAAAAAAAAACAAAAACAACAACAGCAGAGAAAGAAAACAAAAGTAAATACTCTTTTGTTATTAATATTATTATTTTTTAAATTAAAAGGATTTCTTTAGCGCTTGATTTTTTAAATTGAGGACTACCCAAATTTTATTTCAGCGAAAGACGACATTTGCGGACCACATAAAAATGATGTGTCGGGCCAGATCTCGCCCGCTAGCCTTGGGTTTGACACCTTTGATCTAAAGGCTGGAAAAAAAAACTATTCAAGAACAATCTTTCATAGGCCATGCTCCTTAAAGACATCCCATAATGGTACGTCATGACTTTTGTCATTTTTTCTCCTTTTTTCATTCATTCCTTCAAACTTTAGTGCTTCAAAATGCTGACTAAAGCGACTTGTACAGATCCGGCGCGCTAATTTGACCTCCGAACTCCCCCTTTGTGCCCGCCAGACAGCAAATTGTCACCGCGGCTCTCCCCTCAGTCAAGTCATTTAACGGCAAAGTCAATTCCCATACATCCTCCCCCTCGGTCCAAAAGCATCCAACACGCTCCCACACTCCCAAACAAACAGGCCGCAAGACGCCCCCTCCTCCCGTGTCTGAGTTTTAATGAAGAGAGGGGCACCCGTGAAGGAACATTATTAGGGGGGACCCCGAAAGAGGCCTTCAGCGTCTGGACCAGAGTGGCTTAATCCCACAATTGCGGCGGAACGGGCGACATACGTTACGGGCACGTTGTCAATGGTGAAATGTTCAAAATCTCGAAAGGGTGATATACAGTGGGGCAAAAAAGTATTTAGTCAGCCACCAATTGTACAAGGAGGCCTGTAATTTTCTTCACAGGTGTACCTCAACGATGAGAGACAGAATGAGAAAAAAAAATCCAGAAAATCACTTTGTCTGATTTTTAAAGAATTTATTTGCAAATTACGATGGAAAATAAGTATTTGGTCAAGAACAAAAGTTCATCTCAATACTTTGTGATATTCCCTTTATTGATAAAGACAGAGGTCAAAACGTTTTCTGTAGGTTTTCAAAGGTTTTCACTAGAGATGCCTTTTTTAAATATACAGTGCCTTGCAAAAGTATTCGGCCTCCTTGAACCTTGCAACCTTTCGCCACATTTCAGGCTTCAAACATAAAGATATCAAATTTTAATTTTTTGTCAAGAATCAACAACAAGTGGGACACAATCGTGAAGTGGAACAACATTTATTGGATAATTTAAATTTTTTTAACAAATAAAAAACTGAAAAGTGGGGCGTGCAATATTATTCGGCCCCCTTGCGTTAATACTTTGTAGCGCCACCTTTTGCTCCAATTACAGCTGCAAGTCGCTTGGGGTATGTTTCTATCAGTTTTGCACATCCAGAGACTGACATTCTTGCCCATTCTTCCTTGCAAAGCAGCTCGAGCTCAGTGAGGTTGGATGGAGAGTGTTTGTGAACAGCAGTCTTCAGCTCTTTCCACAGATTCTCAATTGGATTCAGGTCTGGACTTTGACTTGGCCATTTTAACACCTGGATACGTTTATTTTTGAACCATTCCATTGTAGATTTGGCTTTATGTTTTGGATCATTGTCCTGTTGGAAGATAAATCTCCGTCCCAGTCTCAGGTCTTGTGCAGATACCAACAGGTTTTCTTCCAGAATGTTCCTGTATTTGGCTGCATCCATCTTCCCGTCAATTTTAACCATCTTCCCTGTCCCTGCTGAAGAAAAGCAGGCCCAAACCATGATGCTGCCACCACCATGTTTGACAGTGGGGATGGTGTGTTCAGGGTGATGAGCTGTGTTGCTTTTACGCCAAACATATCGTTTTGCATTGTGGCCAAAAAGTTCAATTTTGGCTTCATCTGACCAGAGCACCTTCTTCCACATGTTTGGTGTGTCTCCTAGGTGGCTTGTGGCAAACTTTAAACGAGACTTTTTATGGATATTGTTGAGAAATGGCTTTCTTCTTGCCACTCTTCCATAAAGGCCAGATTTGTGCAGTGTACGACTGATCTCCCACCTCAGCTGTAGATCTCTGCAGTTCATCCAGAGTGATCATGGGCCTCTTGGCTGCATCTCTGATCAGTTTTCTCCTTGTTTGAGAAGAAAGTTTGGAAGAACGCGGGGTCTTGGTAGATTTGCAGTGGTCTGATGCTCCTTCCATTTCAATATGATGGCTTGCACAGTGCTCCTTGAGATGTTTAAAGCTTGGGAAATCTTTTTGTATCCAAATCCGGCTTTAAACTTCTCCACGACAGTATCTCGGACCTGCCTGGTGTGTTCCTTGGTTTTCATAATGCTCTCTGCACTTTAAACAGAACCCTGAGACTATCACAGAGCAGGTGCATTTATACGGAGACTTGATTACACACAGGTGGATTCTATTTATCATCATCGGTCATTTAGGACAACATTGGATCATTCAGAGATCCTCACTGAACTTCTGGAGTGAGTTTGCTGCACTGAAAGTAAAGGGGCCAAATAATATTGCACGCCCCACTTTTCAGTTTTTTATTTGTTTAAAAAGTTTAAATTATCCAATAAATGTTGTTCCACTTCACGATTGTGTCCCACTTGTTGTTGATTCTTGACAAAAAATTAAATTTCATATCTTTATGTTTGAAGCCAGAAATGTGGCGAAAGGTTGCAAGATTCAAGGGGGCCGAATACTTTTGCAAGGCACTGTATATATATATATATATATATATATATATATATATATATATTTTAAATTAAATCGTTTTCTAATTGTAATTGAGCTGACCTCATTCGAAAATTAATGATGACACCTGTTACCACCTTTTGGATGACCAGATTGATGAGTACCATGATGACCCAACTGATAATCTTGATCCTGACCTCAACTTTTACAATAACATTTCGAACAACTGTAAGTACTACACAGCGGAACAGTACTACAATTCCATGGATGTGGACGGTAAACTGAAACAAATCCACTTCAACGCCAGGAGTCTATACAAAAATTTTGAAAGCATTGACGAATATCTACAGAGCTTCAATAACAAGTTATTGCCGTCTCAGAAACCTGGCTTCATGAAAACAAAGGAACTGACTTTAATTTGCACGGATACAACATTGCTGTGATATCACCGACCATCTGCCTATCTTCACAAACTACACTCCACGCAACCACTGCGTAAATCCGACAAAGACAGTGTACAAAAGAATCAGAACTGATCAAAACATTGAAAACATGCTTGCAAACGCTTGCAAAAAGAAAACAGCGCTGTATGAGTATTTTATCTCCCAAAGGACAGGGCCTGCTGAGGAGAAGTATAAGAAATATAGAAATGAGCTAAACTGGACATCAACTGATACAATGAACCCACTCAAATTGACAATATGTGAAATTCCATGGCAATCAATGACTTTTGAATGATATGTGAAAAAAAAAACAAAAAAAACTGATAATAACTGGACTGTAACACAAACATGCTTGACTGTGCGTTCCGGGCTGTTGGGGGACGGATATCGATAAGCATCTGCTTTTTCCCGTCTTTCTTTTGTCTGTCATCGTCTATCTTTCGGGCAAATTCCACACTCTGAAGCTGTCAATGATTATGATGATGATGACAATGACAATAAATTCATTCATTCATTCATTCATTCATTCATTCATTCATTCATTCATTCATTCATTCATTTAACGTTACAGACATAATATGTTACACTCATCCAGAGTCTTTAGTTTAGGCTTAAGGGAGGGTTATCAAATTTATCCCGTTAACGGCAGTAATTTATTTTTTAAAAAATTTATCATGTTAAAATTAGGGCTGTCAAAATTATCGCGTTAAGGGGCGGTAATTAATTTTTTAAATTAATCACGTTAAAATATTTGACGCAATTAACGCACATGTCCCGCTCAGACAGTATTCTGCCTTTTGGTAAGTTTTACAGCAAGGCTTTTTGTGCTGTCTAACAGCGAACTCTTGTGGTCGCTTTGCAACATGGTTTATTGTTTTCTTGCCAGTTCAATATCGCTGCACGACGTTTCGGGCTTACGCCTACGTTGTAATGTTGCGCTTATATGATCCGTGGACAAGATTTGTCCATAAGTATGGTTGTTGTAAAGAATGTACATATTATGTTAGTAAGCGAAATGTTATATTTTTTGTATGAGACGCTTTTTGTTTATGTTTAGTGAACCTGTATAGCGTGCTAAGCTAACGTTGTTGCTAATGCAATGCTTGTGTACTTTTTTTTGTAGTTTTACGACGGTCTAAAGAGGACAATGGTTTGAGGCCATTTTATTAATAAATCAGATGAAAAAGGAAGAAGTCTTCATTCGTCATTCACTAGCTGTCTAGCTTTGGAAAAAGTAGACGCTTCGGAGTGAGGACAACATAGACAGATTTAAATGACAGTAGAGTGAAATGCCCACTACAGTCCTTATGTACCGTATGTTGAATGTATATATCCATCTTGTGTCTTATCTTTCCATTCCAACAACTTATTTTACAGAATATATATATAATTTACAGAAAAATATGGCATATTTTTTAGATGGTTTGAATTGCTATTAATTGCGATTAATTACGATTAATTAATTTTTAAGCTGTAATGAACTCGATTAAAAATTTTAATCGTTTGACAGCCCTAGTTAAAATATTTAACGCAATTAACGCATGCGCCGCACGACCCACTCACGCATTGGCGCGTTCAATCTGTAATGGCGCTGTTTTACCTATATATAGAGCTAAAAGGCAGCGTAAAATGAGTAGAGTGAATTTTGGCAGCCTTTGAAACATTTTTTCAATTGGCTAAAGCCTTACAATTCCTCTCCCTACAATTAGAAATATCGTGGGAAGCAATGTGGGGAAGAAATTTAGTAATTGATCTTTTTCTTAACACCCTGTGTTATTTCCCAACGCAGAGAAGATATATCAATTGGTACCACTACGCACAGTCATGGGTGCACTTCCCATCATGCATTTGGGCACAACAGTTAAATGGCTACAGTATCATTTACTGAAAGCTCAACAAATACACTAGATGGCAATATTTAGTCATAATATACAAAGTCACATTTATCCTTTAAGAATTACAAGTCTTTCTATCTGTGGATCCCTCTCACAGAAAGAATGTTAATAATGTAAATGCCATATTGAGGATTTATTGTCATAATAAACAAATGCAGTACTTATGTACTGTATGTTGAATGGATATATTCGTCCGAGTTTATTATTCCGCATTTTTCCCTCATCATTATTCAGTATTATCCCACAATATTTAACATCACTCCACATTATTCAACATGATTCCACATCAATCCACATTATTCCAGATTATTCAACCTGATTTCAGATAGTTCAACATTCCAAATCTCCCAAATCATGGCATATCATTGAACATCATTCAACATAATATTTTGCACCGTTCCACATTTAGCCCCCACATTATTCAATTTCATTCCACATTCTCTAACATCTATCCACATTATTCAACGTCATTCCACATTTTCTAACATAATCTGCTTTATTCAACATGGTTCCACACGAACTTGAACGTTTCACATTATCACCATTCCACATCACCCGAATCATTCCACATTACTCAACATGATTCCACCTCATTCAACTTGATTCCAGATTATTCAACATTCCACCTCACCCAAAACATGGCATATTATTATGAGCATCATTCAACGTTTTACATTTTTCCACATTTTGCCCAAGCAATACCCAATTTCATTCCACATTCTCTCACATCAATCTACATCATTCATCGCCATTCCATATTCTCTAACATCAATCCACTTTATTCAAAATGGTTCCACACTAATTTCAACATTTCACATTATCACCATTCCATATCATCCGAATCATTTCACATTATTCAACATGATTCCACACCAGTCCACATTATTCCACATCAATCCACTTTATTCAACATGAGTCCACACTAATTTCAATGTTTCACATAATCACCATTCCACATCACCCGAATCACAATGTTTTATATTTTTCCACAAATTGCCCCCACATTATCCAATATCGTTCCACATCCTCTAACATCAACCCACTTTATTCAACATGGTTCCACACTAATTTCAACATTTCACATTATCACCATTCCACATCACCCGAATCATTCCACTTTATTCAACATGATTCCACACCAGTCCATATTATTCCACATTATTCAACCTGATTCTAGATTATTCAACATGCCACATCACCAAAATCATGGCATATAATTGAACATCATTTAACACAATGCTTTAGGTTTTTCCACGAATTGCCCCCACATTATTCAATTTCATTTCACATTCTCGAGCATCAATGCACATTATTCAACATCATTCCACATTCGGTAACGTCAGTCCACATTATTCAACATGGTTCCTCACTAATTTCAACATTTCACATTTTTCACCATTCCACATAACCCAAATTACTCCGCATTGTTGAACATGATTCCACATCAGTCCGCATTATTCAACATCATTCCATATTATTCCACATCAATCCACTTTATTCAACATGGGTCCACACTAATTTCAATGTTTCACATGATCACCATTCCACATCCCCCGAATCACAATGTTTTACATTTTTTCACAAATGGCCCCACATTATCCAATATCATTCCACATTCTCTAACATCAACCCACTTTATTCAACATGGTTCCACACTAATTTCAACATTTCACATTATCACCATTCCACATCACCCGAATCATTCCACTTTATTCAACATGATTCCACACCAGTCCATATTATTTCACATCATTCCACATTATTTAACCCGATTCTAGATTATTCAACATTCCACATCACCCAAATCATGGCATATAATTGAACATCATTCAACACAATGTTTTACGTTTTTCCACAAATTGCCCCCACATTATTCAGTTTCATTCCACATTCTCTTAACGTCAGTCCACATTATTCAACATGGTTCCACACTAATTTCAACATTTCACATTTTTCAACATTCCACATAACCTAAATCACTCCGCATTATGGAACATGATTCCACATCAGTCCGCATTATTCAACATCATTCCATGTTATTCCACATCAATCCACTTTATTCAACATGGTTCCACACTAATTTCAACATTTCACATTATCACCATTCCACATCACCCGAATCATTCCACTTTATTCAATATGATTACACTCCAGTCCATATTATTCCACATCATTCCACATTATTCAACCCGATTCTAGATTATTCAACATTCCACATCACCCAAATCATGGCATATAATTGAACAGCATTTAACACAAAATGCCCCCACATTATTCAATTTCATTCCACATTCTCTCAAATCAATTAACATCATTCAACATCATTCCACATTCTCTAACGTCAGTCAACATTATTCAACATGGTTCCACACTAATTTCAACATTTCACATTTTTCACCATTCCACATAACCCAAATCCCTCCGCATTATTTTGAACATGATTCCACATCAGTCCACATTATTCAACATCATTCCATGTTATTCCACATCATTCCACACGATTCAACATTTCACATCACCCAAATCATTCCACATTATTGATCATCGTTCAACACAGTTTCACATCATTCCAGATCCCCCCTCCACATTACTCAATTTCATTCCACATCATCATTCCGCATTAATCCACGTCAATCAACAGTTCCTATTCAAATCCATTCAATTCATCCAGAAATTCCTCCAGTTCTCTTTGATCGTCCCTATCAGTTAATCATGTGCACATACAGTGCCTTGCAAAAGTATTTGGCCCCCTTGAATCTTGCAACCTTTCGCCACATTTCAGGCTTCAAACATAAAGATATGAAATTTAATTTTTTTGTCAAGAATCAACAACAAGTGGGACACAATCGTGAAGTGGAACAACATTTATTGGATAATTTAAACTTTTTTAACAAATAAAAAACTGAAAAGTGGGGCGTGCAATATTATTCGGCCCCTTTACTTTCACTGCAGCAAACTCACTCCAGAAGTTCAGTGAGGATCTCTGAATGATCCAATGTTGTCCTAAATGACCGATGATGATAAATAGAATCCACCTGTGTGTAATCAAGTCTCCGTATAAATGCACCTGCTCTGTGATAGTCTCAGGGTTCTGTTTAAAGTGCAGAGAGCATTATGAAAACCAAGGAAAACACCAGGCAGGTCCGAGATACTGTTGTGGAGAAGTTTAAAGCCGGATTTGGAAACAAAAAGATTTCCCAAGCTTTAAACATCTCAAGGAGCACTGTGCAAGCCATCATATTGAAATGTAAGGAGCATCAGACCACTGCAAATCTACCAAGACCCGGCCGTCCTTCCAAACTTTCTTCTCAAACAAGGAGAAAACTGAACAGAGATGCATTCAAGAGGCCCATGATCACTCTGGATGAACTGCGGAGATCGACAGCTGAGGTGGGAGAGTCTGTCCATAGGACAACAATCAGTCGTACACTGCACAAATCTGGCCTTTATGGAAAAGTGGCAAGAAGAAAGCCATTTCGCAAAGATATCCATAAAAAGTCTCATTTAAAGTTTGCCACAAGCTACCTGGGAGACACACCAAACATGTGGAAGAAGGTGCTCTGGTCAGATGAAACCAAAATTGAACTTTTTGGCCACAATGCAAAACGATATGTTTGGCGTAAAAGCAACACAGCTCATCACCCTGAACACACCATCCCCACTGTCAAACATGGTGGTGGCGGCATCATGGTTTGGGCCTGCTTTTCTTCAGCAGGGACAGGGAAGATGGTTAAAATTGACGGGAAGATGGATGCAGCCAAATACAGGAACAAAACCTGTTGGTATCTGCACAAGACCTGAGACTGGGACAGAGATTTATCTTCCAACAGGACAATGATCCAAAACATAAAGCCAAATCTACAATGGAATGGTTAAAAAATAAACGTATCCAGGTGTTAGAATGGCCAAGTCAAAGTCCAGACCTGAATCCAATGGAGAATCTGTGGAAAGAGCTGAAGACTGCTGTTCACAAACACTCTCCATCCAACCTCACTGAGCTCGAGCTGTTTTGCAAGGAAGAATGGGCAAGAATGTCAGTCTCTCGATGTGCAAAACTGATAGAAACATACCCCAAGCGACTTGCAGCTGTAATTGGAGCAAAAGGTGGCGCTACAAAGTATTAACGCAAGGGGGCCGAATAATATTGCACGCCCCACTTTTCAGTTTTTTATTTGTTAAAAAAGTTTAAATTATCCAATAAATGTTGCTCCACTTCACGATTGTGTCCCACTTGTTGTTGATTCTTGACAAAAAAAATTAAAATTTTATATCTTTATGTTTGAAGCCTGAAATGTGGTGAAAGGTTGCAAGGTTCAAGGAGGCCGAATACTTTTGCAAGGCACTGTACTTCACAAGTCTAGTACTTTATGAGCAATTTTATTTTTAAGGGTTTACAAGAGGGCACTGTGATGTCGTCATGTTTGACTTCAGGGAGCCAGTATCCAATCAGACGCAAACAGTGAGGGTAATTAACACAAATGATAATGTCCACACTAAATCAAACTCCATTGACGTTTCCCGCTTATTGTTTTTCAGGAAGACCATTTAATTCAAACCGTGTCCATCAGGCTGTCTCCCTGTATTAGCAGGAAGTAAAAATCTCACCTGTTCGTAAATCAATCACCCTACAACGACGTCCCGCGTGTTCCCCGCGAGACGACGGATGTCAGACAAGGTCGGTGAAGTTCTCGGGGTCGAAGATTGTAATCATCAAGTCTTTTGCCGCTGATTGCTCATTGTGCCAACCTGCGGGAGGCCATCAAGATCCGTTTGGAGGTCAAGCGACTTCAACCTTGACCCTGTGATGTGATCCTAAGGGGGAGGGTCACCAGTTAACATATCTTTTTCGTCCAATTCATTCGAACTTCCCGGTTCGAATGGATTGGACGTCTGTTGTCGTCAATGTGTATATGATGAACTGTTACAAAGCTCCTGACCAGCAGGTGGCAGTACTCTGCAAATTTCTCACCTGTCAAAAAATCAGTCGGCTCAAGTACAAAAACACACGTTGTAATCCAATCAGAGCTGCTGAATAAAGGGGGAGGCGGGATCACGCGGATTAGGCTATACATACATGCACAACTTCGGCTCCCAGGCGTGCCGAGGGCCCCTTGACATTGAGAGGGGCCCCTGATATAAAGCCCTCCAACCCCGCCCACTTGTGTGTTGCTACGCCAACCGTCTGAGTTTTCAATTTTAGTACATGTGTGTGTCCATTGTACAAACATACATGCAGATATCTTGTTACCACGGCAACTAGAGTGCAGTGTGGTGGGGTGAAGTGTTTGTGTGTTTTGATCAACGTAAGATAATATACATTCATGAAACTACATCTAAAGTTCTTATAGCATAAAACTAACAGTTACTCAGCTTTAACAGAGTTTTTATAC
The DNA here is from genome assembly GCF_030265065.1 of Corythoichthys intestinalis. Classification (NCBI taxonomy): domain Eukaryota; kingdom Metazoa; phylum Chordata; class Actinopteri; order Syngnathiformes; family Syngnathidae; genus Corythoichthys; species Corythoichthys intestinalis. Next base: position 3,501,111 of record NC_080398.1, on the reverse strand, counting down.
TAAATAGCAATTTTTATTATTTTTTTGTAAATTGAGGTCTGACTACGACAGAAGGGAGAGATTAAATCCATACTGGTACAATGAGAATTAAAGTGGTATTATTACATAAGGTAAACTGCTACGCACTTTATGTACAGTGGGGTAAATAAGTATTTAGTCAACCAATAATTGTGCAAGTTCCCCCACTTGAAAATATTAGAGAGGCCTGTATGGTCAACATGGGTAAACCTCAACCATGAGAGACAGAATGTGGAAACCCCCCCAGAAAATCACATTGTTTGATTTTTAAAGAATTTGTTTGCAAATCATGGTGGAAAATAAGTATTTGGTCAATACCAAAAGTTCATCTCAATACTTTGTTATGTACCCTTTGTTGGCAATAACGGAGGCCAAACGTTTTCTGTAACTCTTCACAAGCTTTTCACACACTGTTGCTGGTATTTTGGCCCATTCCTCCAAAAAGATCTCCTCTAGAGCAGTGATGTTTTGGGCTGTCGTTGGGCAACACGGACTTTCAACTCCCTCCACAGATTTTCTTTGGGGTTGAGATCTGGAGACTGGCTAGGCCACTCCAGGACCTTGAAATGCTTCTTACGAAGCCACTCCTTTGTTGCCCTGGCTGTGTGTTTGGGATCATTGTCATGCTGAAAGACCCAGCCACGTCTCATCTTCAATGCCCTTGCTGATGGAAGGAGATTTTCAGTCAAAATCTCTCGATACATGGCCCCATTCATTCTTTCCTTTACACAGATCAGTCGTCCTAGTCCCATTTGCAGAAAAACAGCCCCAAAGCATGATGTTTCCACCCCCATGCTTCACAGTGCGTATGGTGTTCTTCGGATGCAATTCGGTTTTCTTTCTCCTCCAAACACGATAACCTGTGTTTTTACCTAAACGTTCTATTTAGGTTTCATCTGACCATAACACATTCTCCCAGTCCTCTTCTGGATCATCCAGATGCTCGCTAGCGAACCGCAGACGTGCCTGGACGTGTACTGGCTTCAGCAGGGGGACACATCTGGTAGTGCAGGATATGAGTCCATGCGGTGCATTGTGTTACTGATAGTAGCCTTTGTCACTGTAGTCCCAGCTCTCTCTAGGTCATTCACTAGGTCCCCCCGTGTGGTTCTGGGATTTTTGTTCACCAATCTTGTTATCATTTTGACGCCACGGGATGAGATCTTGCATGGAGCCCCAGATCGAGGGAGATTATCAGTGGTCTTATATGTCTTCCATTTTCTAATAATTGCTCCCATAATTAGTTTCTTTACACCAAGTGTTTTACCTATTGCAGATTCAGTCTTCGCAGCCTGGTGCAGGTCTAAAATTTTGTCTCTGGTGTTCTTCGACAGCTATTTGGTCTTGGCCATAGTGGAGTTTGGAGTGTGACTGACCTGAGGTTGTGGACAGGTGAGTTAAAACAGGTGCCATTGATACAGGTAACGAGTGGAACCTCGTTAGACCTTGTTATAAGAAGTTAGATCTCTTTGACAGCCAGAAATCTTGCTTGTTTGTCGGTTACCAAATACTTATTTTCCACTCTAATTTGCAAAGAAATTATTTAAAAATCAAACAAAGTGATTTTCTGTTTTTTTTTCACATTCTGTCTTTCATGGTTGAGGTTTACCCATGTTGACAATTACAGGCCTCTAATCTTTTCAAGTAGGAGAACTTGCACAATTGGTGGTTGACTAAATACTTATTTGCCACACGGTACATGTACCTTAGTTGGGAGTTATGACGAAGCATCAATATAAAGTCATCTATTGTTTGTAATTTTATGTAGAAGAGCCAAATGGTAAAGGATTTTCTTATTTATGAAGCAGATTCTAAAATACACACTCAGGAGATAAACAATATTATTCCAATTGGCTATGACGTCACGTCGTAAAGCTACTAGCTTTACGTACATGAACAGTGGTGTGAAAAACTATCTGAACCTTTTGCAATTTTTCACATTTCTGCATAAAATGAGATCTGATCTTTGTCAAAATCACACAGATGAAAATGCAGTGTCTGCTTTAACTAAAACCACCCAAACATTTATAGGATTTTATATTTTAATAAGGATAGCATGCCATGTAGCATTTTTTGTTTTGGCATGTGGCATTTTTTTTCGCCATGTGGCAAAATTAATTTTGCCATGTAGCAAAATAGATTCTGGCATGTGGCATTTTTTTTTTTTTTTTTATGGTATGTGGCATTTTTGGGGCATGTGGCAAATTGGATTTTAGCATGTGGCATTTTGTGGTGGGGGGGGGGCCTTGTGGCATTTTTTTTGGAATGTGGCAAAATGGATTCTGGCATGTGGCATTTTTTTATGGTATGTGGCATTTTTTTTTTGGAATGTGGCAAAATGGATTTCTGCTTTGGCATTTTTTGGGGGGTATGTGGTTAAATTGATTTTGCCATGTGACTTTTTTTTTTTTTTGCCATGTGGCATTTTTTGGCATGTGGAAAATGGATTTTGGCATGTGACATTTTAATTATTTTTGTTATGTGGCATTTTTTTGGGGTATGTGGTAAAATTGATTTTGCCAAGTGGAATTCTTTTGCCATGTGGCAAAATTGATTTTGCCATGTGGCATTTTTTGTTTTGCAACGTGACCTTTTTTTGCCACGTGGCAAAATGGATTTTGCCATGTGGCATTTTTTGGCATGTGGCAAAATGGATTTTGGCATATGGCATTTTTTTGGGTATGTGGCAAAATGTATTTTGGCATGTGGAACTCTTTTGCCATGTGGCAAAATGTATTTTGTCATGTAGCTTTTTTTTTATGTTTGCGGCAAAATTGATTTTGCCACATACCAAATACCACTTTTCGTTCTCGCTGTCTCTCAAAATTTTACTCCAAAAATAAATCAATAAATAAAGGTTTCCAACTATTTTGACCTGGAAGTGGGGCTCGAAGGTGAGCGTCTGGTGGCCGGGCCTGCATTCATGGGGCCCGGCTGGGCACAGCCCAAAAAGGAAACATGGGTCCCCCTTCCCATGGGCTCACCACCTGAGGGAGGGACCAAAGGAGTCGGGTGCGTAGGGAGTTTGGCAGCAGCCAAAGGCGGGGCCCCTGGCCGTCTGTCCACCAGCTACAGAATGTAGCTCTTGGGACACGGAATTTCACCTCTCTAGCGGGGAAGGAGCCCGAGCTGGTGTGCGAGTTAGAGAACTTCCAACCAGATAAACCCGCATTTTACACCAATAAAAATAAATAAATAAACAAAAATTCGAAACGTTACTTGTCCTACAATTTTTGGCCAAATCACATCATTTACACATAAAAAATTACAGGACGGTAAAGGTCATGAAGGTTGTCGGCAGAATTTGCCAAAAACTTACTGTTTCCTCAAAATTCGCCAAAAACCCAATCATTTCTAATGGGATGCCATTAACGGTCATGTACGTAATTCCATTCATTTCTAATGGCAAGCATTCCCCTTCATTTCCAATGATGGGAAAACATAAGTGGTTGTGATTTTTGACCGCTTACCATTACAGCCCATTGAAGTTCAACTGACTCTCATGTAAGGCTATGCCAATGACAGCCATTTATGTCCATATTTCCCATTCATTTTAAATGGCAGAAAAACTTATGTGGTTGTGATTCTTATCAAAAAACTTATCATGACAGCCCATTGACATTCTACTGGTGCTCATGTAAGTCTATGCCATTGACAGCAATGTACGTCCAAATTTCCCATTCATTTTCAATTCAGAAAAACCTGTGTGGTTGTGATTTTTAGCAAAAAACGTATCGTAACTAATCGTTACAGCCGATTTATATTCAACTGGCTTCCATGTAAGTCTATGCCATTGACGGCCATGTACGTCCATGCCTTTGACAGCCATATATGTCAATTCTATTGGATTCCATTACAGCATATGTAAGTAGATGCCATTGATTGCAATATATGTCAAAATATCGACAGGAAATGGGATCTGTATTCCTCCAAAAATTGCAATTTCTAGTTGTAATAAAAACAATCCATTCTGGGTGTACCCGTAGTCAGCTTGGACCCTCGTGAAGATAATCTGTACTTGAATGAATTAACATATGAATCAGCAGTAAGGAAAGCATCATAGGATACAGCAATGCACAAAGTAAATGCTCAGCGTTTGTCTACGAAGGAGTCCACATGTGACTATGTCGTCCATCTCAGAGGGTCGAAAGGGCATGTTGGCCCGACACGCTTCCAGCCCTTTGACCCACCCCACTCGATCGGGGTGATGAACGAGGGCGGTGGCCATGTTGAGAGGTTAAGGGCTCTTTTATTGGGTAGGATGAACTCTGGCCTGAAGGTCACACAGGAGAAAACAAACACGTGTTCAGCTTCAATGGAGACTAAACTGTGCGTGTGTGTATTAGTACTGTATGTGTGTGTGTTTAGGTTCATTGTAAGCATTTGAACTTTTGATCCGCGTTCAAGCTTAGTGCAAGCAGCCTGAAACATGAAGGTCACACGAAGGTCATACACTTGATCCGCTCAGTGATTACTAAGCAGTGTTCACTACTTACGAGAACCCTATTCACCAATTCATAGACTTGTAGTGCTGCCAGGCCTCCAAGTTCTACTGGATTGGACTTCTATGAATGCAGCGGATGAGTTAAAGTGCCTATGACAGGATAAAAAAAAAGTCTTAAATAGCATTATTGTGAATTAGAATATTTTGAGATTATTTGACTTTATACAACAATTTGGCAAAGTGCAGATGACGAGAAATGAGTCTTTTAATTTGCCGTTTAGCCACGCCTACCATTATAGGGCTCTAGCGTCCCCAACAGGAGGTTGACGTCGGCAGGGTCATGGTTTAATCTGATTGAGAATTCAGCCCATTTAGAGGAAATTATTCAGAACGAGGAAAAGGGACGAAGAGAGCCACAAAATGTTATTGTTTCAATCTCTCTAGTCCGATATTTTTACAGGATATTCTTTTTATCTCAGTATTTTCCCCCAATTGCTAAATAAATGGTATGGTCATGACAAATAACAGTCTTGTGCTAAATGGAATATTAAATATTAAATGGCAAAATTACTCCATTATGGTCAAAACTGTTCACTTCTTGCACGTAGCACGTCAACCATTAGATTTTTAGCGCGTCCGTTCTGCACAGTCCGCTCCGGATAAGTTAGTAACAAATCATTTGGACTGTCAGATTGATCATCTGGCGCACCGAGGCGTTCAGCAGACGTGATTCCTATGTGAACCTGGCGAGCTCGCACCCACGCGGCATCTCCACTCGTCTGCTGGACAATCACGTTAGATGGGACTCACGCATGACTAGGTAAAATTAGACACACTCAAGTAGAAAACCTCGGAGTCAGGATTAGCGATGAGACAGCATAGAATAGGATGCCAACATACTCACATTCACAAGGGATTCACACAAATACTGGGTTCTAGACCACATGGCTGATTTGTGTACACTCCACCCCTCCGAATCACTTATCTCTCAGCCCCCCCCTCTCGCCTCCCCCTCTTTCCTTGGTTATCAAGCCCCCCACATGGTGTCAACCAGAAATACAACTAGCTAATGATAGCACCAACATATTCATAGTTAGTGTACAGTGGAGCAAATAAGTATTTAGTCAACCACCAATTGGGCAAGTTCTCCTACCTGGAAAGATTAGAGAGGCCTGTAAATGTCAACATGGGTAAACCTCAACCATGAGAGACAGAATGTGGGAAAAAAGCAGAAAATCACATTGTTTGATTTTTAAAGAATTTATTTGCAAATCATGGTGGAAAATAAGTATTTGGTCACCTACAAACAAGCAAGAAATCTGGCTGTCAAAGAGGTCTAATTTGTTCGAACGAGGTCTAACGAGGCGCCACTCATTACCTGTATTAATTGCACAAGTTTTAACTCATTATCGGCATAAAAGACACCTGTCCACAATCTCAGTCAGTCACACTCCAAACTCCACGATGGCCAAGACCAAAGAGCTGTCGAATGACACCAGAGACAAAATTGTAGACCTGCACAGGACTCGGAACTCGGAGAGTGCAAACGTAGAACGTGGACGAGCGTAGACGGCGCGCGGCCGTTGGCCGAAACCTAGACCGCGGCCCGCCTCCTCCTCGTGTCCTAGAAAATCCCGCGCCGCCGTTGGCCGAAACGTGGACCGCGGCCCGCCTCCTTTTTTCGGCCGCGGCCAATCGGCTCTCCTCGCCTACGACCGCGGACGCCCGTGATTGGCTCCGCGAACGCAGACCGCGGCGGCCCGCCTCCTCCTTACGACGCGCCTGCGGTTGGCCCAAAAGACGCAATCGGCGAAAAGACCCACGCGCTCAATCGACAAGCCGAAAAGGTAAATATTGTGTATGAAATTCGCCAAAAACGATGCAAACCGAGTGTTGTTTTTCAATTACCGATTCGAGCTAACGCTAGCTAGGCTAGCTGGTGTGTGTGTGGATAAGCCGTGTTGTGCGCGTTGCGCCGCGCTAATAATAATTAGCCATGTGCAGGCACGCACGTAAAGTTAACGTTCAATGACTCCGTGTGCTATACGTCTTGTATTACTTGTAACTAGTCACAAATTTAACCAATAACTCATTCATTTCACTTGTGTTCAATGCATTTTTTGTTGTGACGTGATCCTCCCTAGCATGATGCCCACACTGTAAATGCTCCCTATTTGGATTACAAAAAAAAAAAAAAAAAAAAAAAAAAGAAATACTGTACTACATAGACGTCATCATTTTGTAAGTGGGCCAATTTTGCATTTTCCCCAATAACTTCGGTTTTATTTGGAATTTGGGAATTAGATGAACTCAAGACACCCCTCTCAACATTTTAGCATCTCTGAACATCAAGTCATTTTTCTTTTTCTAATTGCCAGCTAGGAATGGAGGCATCCTCTTCAAAATCAACAAAAACGCAATTTTATTATTACCATCATCTAGAATTTTTCCTCCGTGTCATGTCCTGCTTTTGTGTTGACACTTGCCTTTGTGTTTCTCAGTGTACATCAAAAGCGATGACCGGCCACCACGCTTTGCTGCCTAAACTGCACTTGAGAAGTACATGTACAAACAAGGTATTGTTCTGGATGCCTTTTAAACAAAAAAAAAAACATCTCCTTCATTTAAAAAATGAATTGAACTATATTATTACTTCTTGTCTGATTATTTTTTTTTATTTTATTTTTTATTTTTTATTTTTACACCTAACAGTTAGGAAAAACCGCCTTGCCGTCACCGCAGCTCCAACAGGCCAGCAGATCCCCGGCCAGCTCACGGTGACCTTTGGGAAATACAAAGGCAAGACCTTCATGTGGCTTACGGAGGAAGATGTCGGCTATGTCAAGTAGTGAGTATATATAAGAAATCGATAATAGGCAGTGGATTGTGTGTCTTTGTTACCCAAAATAAAAAAATCGGTTTAAAACAACTACTGCATGCTCTCTTAAAAAGTCTCCTCGATGGCCACAGGAGGAGAGGCGACGACAGAAGGGAAGGTGCGACACCAAAACTGGGGAGTGGAGGCTGAAGGAGCAGCTTCTACGCTACGTGGATATGTTCCCTCCGGTGTCATGCCACTTGGAGCAGAACATCGACCGGGCCATCTGCGGGCATGGCCGCTTCCGGTCCTTCACGTTCGAGGATATGTGGCAGTGTTATGACTTCTCCAAGCTCATCCGTAACGATCTCCAGGCCGAAAGCGCAGAAGAATGGAAGATGGCCCTGGAAGCCTTCTGGTTTGTGCGTCAGTGGCTACTGATGACGGAGTAGGACATCAATGTCACGTTAAGAGATTTCGATTGTACATCCTCACAAAGGAGGAGGAGGTTAGTAGGTCGATTAAAAAATAACATAATTTCCTTTGCCAGTGTTTTAATGCATTTCAGGGCTTACCCGTGATATTTATTTTTTGTTCTGTAGCGAGCTAAAGGCAAAGTTGCACCAGCTACGCCCCTCACGTCAGCTTGTGCATCAGCATTAGCAGCATTATCAACATGACCTGCTGTAGCAAATACACCATCATCAGCAGCAGCAGTAGCAGCAGCACAACAACAAGCACCACCACCACAAGGTGATGATGAAGACTGGCAATGTAAAATAGTACGCGCCTGGGCCGCTTTGTGGCCAATCCGCACAGGGTCACAAAAAATATTCCAAAAAAAAAAAAAAAAAAAAAAAAGGCCTACACGGTCAAGGCGTCCACGTCCAAAGGACTTTCTGGCAGGTCTTTTGAAAACTTTGTAAATTTTAAGGAGGCAGTCAATGACCTTATAAAATAAAATACATTGATATGTACTTCATGTCTCAGCTACTTCTTTTTACACACACAAATATGCAGTATGTTCGGCATAGCATATAGTCCTGTATATTGTGCACTTTCCCAATGAGTGCAGACAGAAAATTAAAAACCTAGTCCTTATTTCTCAACACTTCAATATCTGCAAAACACTTGCTTATCATTAAACTTATTTAAGACTCAATACAGGCTGCTTAACTTTTACTGTGTACTATAGCTCCTGTATTTAAATACAAGAAAAAAACTGGAATTTGAGTGTAATAACAAATACATTTAAAGCATACAGAGATTGGGAAAAGTCCTAATGCCCTTAATTGAAAGTGGGGAAAAAATAGGCCAAGACAACACAACAGCTAAAACACAGTAATGATGAAATCTATAATGCTGCGCTTCGGACCACGACGTCACTTGAAGGAAACAACGTCAAACTTTGGTCCCGCCCTCCCGCAGCCTCTGAACAGATGCTCAACCACCCTGCGGAATGGAAAGATGCCAAGACCACCCAGAGTTAACTTGTTACCTGTTGGGCAGAATGACCTCGTGAATGAAAATTTAAAACCTAGTGACTTACTTCTAATGGAATACTAGTTTCTTAACACTTGTATATCTGATTAACACTTGCATATTGCAGTTTGCTATTGGCGTAGTTCAGGAGTCAGCTATCATTTTATTTATTTCAACATCATCCTTCGTACACTGCTTAGTTTAAATTTATTTTTAGGTAGTAGTAGTGTATATTATTTATTTATGTATTGACATTAATTTATTGTGTGATGCACTGATAGGGTGTTGCTATTTTTAATGTCATTGTACTATTTGAATGACAAAGCCTATTCAATTCTAACATTCAAACAACCGTATTCAACCGCTACCACAGAAAAGACAACACACACAAATTGACATAAAATATGAATGAATCTGCTCATCTGTGAATACGTATTTTATATATTCTGCGGGGAAAAGTTCACCTAACAAAGGCATTTAGGATTCTTTTACATTGGCCAAAAACACACCTCCTTAAAATAAATTCCTATATTTAATATTTAAAAAGCTTTGAAATGTCATAAATATTCTTAATTCCAGAATAAATATGGTTCAAAACATTATTTGAAAGCAATTTTTTTTTTAATTTACGTAAAAAACGAACAACTTTTTGATGTATGTGCTTAATAAGAACAAATGGCAATATTTACTGAAGTAAGTGGAATAATCTCACATTCATCTGTTAAATAGTCTTTAACGCGCAAAACAAGATGGAGAAAATGATTTGACTAGACTATGTGGGCCTAAAGTGCAGTAAGCAACCGGAATTAGTGCTCATTGTTTAAATACACTTTAAACTCATTCATAAACTATTTTACAAAAAACTCACAGCCAGGAGGGGATGTTCAATTGGAGTGGGTTCGGTCACACACAGATTGCAGACCGGAAGGAGTACTGGCCAATCAGAGCAGGGTTGGGGTTCCACCCCACAGTCTGGACTGATGACCAATCAGAGAGGGCGTATTTAATTGTAGGGCAGAATTGATACAAATCAGTCAACGTTTCGCGATTTGAAGACAGAGGCCGCATCGCGCTCGACCTTTGACCCTTGACTCTAAAGTTTGGCCCCGGACCTCAACGTTGAGCGCAGGTGTCGCTAGAGTTCGATTGCACTTCACGTGGGAGGAGGCCCCTGCACAGGACTCGGAACTCGGAGAGTGCAAACGTAGAACGTGGACGAGCGTAGACGGCGCGCGGCCGTTGGCCGAAACGTAGACCGCGGTCCGCCTCCTCCTTTTGCTGTAGATAATCCCGCGTCGCCGTTGGCCGAAACGTGGACCGCGGCCCGCCTCCTTTTTTCGGCCGCGGCCAATCGGCTCTCCTCGCCTACGACCGCGGACGCCCGTGATTGGCTCCGCGAACGCAGACCGCGGCGGCCCGCCTCCTCCTTACGACGCGCCTGCGGTTGGCCCAAAAGACGCAATCGGCGAAAAGACCCACGCGCTAGTGACGAGATTTGTCGTTCACTTGAGCAAACGAATCCATTCCGGTTCGTTCAGTAAAAAGATTCGTTCAAACAAATCGTTCAACGAATCGTTCGCCCCCCTCATCTCCCTCCCCGCCCAAACGAATCGTTCGGTTACTGAACGGGAAGTGACGTTGCCGAACGAATCACCAAAGACCGCTTCGCAGTATAACTGAACGGGAAGTGACATTGCTTGGTCCCTCCCTCTCTTCCACATTGACCACTCGTCGTAGTTTCAGAAATGAGTGACAGGCGGTATCATTCTGCTTTCACAGACAGCCTCGTCTCCCTCCTGCTGCTGCAAAAGCGAGGGAGAACTTCCGCGTCGTCTGTCCTAGTTCTATGGGCTCAAAGTCATGGCTCGTGCTTGCATTTCGATTTAGGACACGGTTAAACATTTTCCTTTTGTGAGGGGAGTAGGGGGCGGGGGCGCACGGACTTTCTTTAGCAGGTTCTTGATCACACATACAATCACATATACAGCATGTTTGCTGTCACGAAAATAAAAATACATCGAAAGTTTAATTTCTGAATATGGAACGACCAACACATCATATTTACATCTCCCTCTGTTGTATTTTTGTTTTTTAGTATTAAGATGATCGTGTTGAATTTTTGCACTGGTATTAATAAATAAAATAATCCGGTCAGCTCCCCTGTCTCCCCGCATCTCAGATCGTCAAATGCTGACGAGAAATAATTGTTTGCTCTTTACGATGTCGCCTTTCTACTCTCATTAGTCTGTTAAGAAAAATGTAGACATATTGCGACATCTCCCGTGTCCGCGTGCTTTGTTTTTTGGGCGCTTGAGTAGCACATGATGGACGGATTGACATAATTTGTCAAACCAACCAACACCTGACACGAAGAAAAAAAAAAAAAAAACACTCGGAAAAAAATTACATGTATATACAGTTTCATTGCAAATCAGTATTATGGTGATCATATTGTTTTTTTGCACTGGTATTAATAAATAAAATAATCCGGTCAGCTCCCCTGTCGTCCCCGCATCTCAGATCGTCAAATGCTGACGAGAAATAATTGTCAGCTCTTTACGATGTCGCCTTTCTACTCTCATTAGTCTGTTAAGAAAAATGTAGACATATTGCGACATCTCCCGTGTCTGCGTGCGTTGTTTTGGGCGCTTGAGTAGCACATGATGGACGGATTGACATAATTTGTCAAACCAACCAACACACGACACGCTGACACGAAAAAAAAAAAAATAAAACACTCGGGAAAAAATTGACATGTATATACAGTTTCATTGCAAATCAGTATTATGGTGATCATACTAAATATTTTTTTCTGTGCACATATGAGGTAAATATCGCTGCCATGAAGCCTCCATATAGTGACAGTTCTCTGCCCGCTTCACTGCCGTCACGCGACCGCAGCTCAGCTTTTGCTTGCCTCATAGCTACCCGTGTTTTAAATTACTGTAAATTTGATAGTATGTCGTCATAGGCAGTCACGAGTTTGTTGAGAAAAGTACTACTCTAAACAATGCTCGCTAGATTTGTGTGGTGTTTTTGTCTGTTTGAGCAGCATTTGATAGGCTCCACGTTAACAAATATGTGACAAAGTCATTTCCTTTCATTTTCTGATTCATTCACCGCATAGTCATTACTGGAAAATCAAGTTAGCAGCAAGCTAGGTCAGGAACCGGAGGACCGAATCACTGAACGGGAAGTGACAAAACTCAGTCTTGCCCCCCTGCCTGCACGCTGGCTGCTTATTGGCCACACGTGGACGTGAGTGACAAACGCCCTGATTCTGTTTCCGGTCCCTCCCCTGCCCGCGATGAGGCTGGCGTCTGATTGGTCGTGTGCGATGTCAGAAGACGCTGCCGCTTGCTCAACGCCCTCCCACGCAGCGAACAAGCACTACCTTCATAGAACGAATCAGTGCAGATGATGATTAGTTCGGTCTCGTTCACCAAAACAATTCGTTCAAAAAGAACGAATCGTTCGCGACCGATACAACACTACCACGCGCTCAATCGACAAGCCGAAAAGGTAAATATTGTGTATGAAATTCGCCAAAAACGATGCAAACCGAGTGTTGTTTTTCAATTACCGATTCGAGCTAACGCTAGCTAGGCTAGCTGGTGTGTGGATAAGCCGTGTTGTGCGCGTTGCGCCGCGCTAATAATAATTAGCCGACGTATGTAAAGTTAACGTTCAATGACTCCGTGTGCTATACGTCTTGTATTACTTGTAACTAGTCACAAATTTAACCGATAACTCATTCATTTCACTTCTGTTCAATGCATTTTTTGTTGTGACGTGATCCTCCCTAGTATGATGCCCACACTGTAATTGCTCCCTATTTGGATTACAAAAAAACACTAAACAAAACAGAAATACTGTACTACATAGACGTCATCATTTTGTAAGTGGGCCAATTTTGCATTTTCCCCAATAACTTCGTTTTTATTTGGAATTTGGGAATTATATGAACTCAAGACACCCCTCTCAACATTTTAGCATCTCTGAACATCAAGTCATTTTTCTTTTTCTAATTGCCAGCTAGGAATGGAGGCATCCTCTTCACAACCGACAAAAACGCAATTTTATTATTACCATCATCTAGAATTTTTCCTCCGTGTCATGTCCTGCTTTTGTGTTGACACTTGCCTTTGTGTTTCTCAGTGTACATCAGAAGCGATGACCGGCCACCACGCTTTGCTGCCTAAACTGCGCTTGAGAAGTACATGTACAAACAAGGTATTGTTCTGGATGCCTTTTAAACAAAAAAAAAACATCTCCTTCATTTAAAAAATGAATTGAACTATATTATTACTTCTTGTCTGATGTGTTTTTTTTTTTTTTTTTTTACACCTAACAGGTAGGAAAAACTGCCTTGCCGTCACCGCAGCTCCAACAGGCCAGCAGATCCCCGGCCAGCTCACGGTGACCTTTGGGAAATACAAAGGCAAGACCTTCATGTGGCTTACGGAGGAAGATGTCGGCTATGTCAAGTAGTGAGTATATATAAGAAATTGATAATAGGCAGTGGATTGTGTGTCTTTGTTACCCAAAATAAAAAATGTCGGTTTAAAACAACTACTGCATGCTCTCTTAAAAAGTCTCCTCGATGGCCACGTGAAGGAGAGGCGACGACAGAAGGGAAGGTGCGACACCAAAACTGGGGAGTGGAGGCTGAAGGAGCAGCTTCTACGCTACGTGGATATGTTCCCTCCGGTGTCATGCCACTTGGAGCAGAACATCGACCGGGCCATCTGCGGGCATGGCCGCTTCCGGTCCTTCACGTTCGAGGATATGTGGCAGTTTTATGACTTCTCCAAGCTCATCCGTAACGATCTCCAGGCCGAAAGCGCAGAAGAATGGAAGATGGCCCAGGAAGCCTTCTGCTTTGTGCGTCAGTGGCTACTGATGACGGAGTAGGACATCAATGTCACGTTAAGAGATTTCGATTGTACATCCTCACAAAGGAGGAGGAGGTTAGTAGGTCGATTAAAAAATAACATAATTTCCTTTGCCAGTGTTTTAATGCATTTCAGGGCTTACCCGTGATATTTATTTTTTGTTCTGTAGCGAGCTAAAGGCAAAGTTGCACCAGCTACGCCCCTCACGTCAGCTTGTGCATCAGCATTAGCAGCATTATCAACATGACCTGCTGTAGCAAATACACCATCATCAGCAGCGGCAGTAGCAGCAGCACAACAACAAGCACCACCACCACAAGGTGATGATGAAGACTGGCAATGTAAAATACTACGCGCCTGGGCGCTTTGTGGCCAATCCGCACAGGGTCAAAAAAAATATTCCAAAAAAAAAAAAAACAAACAAAAACTACACGGTCAAGGCGTCCACGTCCAAAGGACTTTCTGGCAGGTCTTTTGAAAACTTTGTAAATTTTAAGGAGGCGGTCAATGACCTTGTAAAATAAAACACATTGATATGTACTTCATGTCTCAGCTACTTTTTACACACACAAATATGCAGTATGTTCGGCATAGCATATAGTCCTGTATATTGTGCACTTTCCCAATGAGTGCAGACAGAAAATTAAAAACCTAGTCCTTATTTCTCAACACTTCAATATCTGCAAAACACTTGCTTATCATTGAACTTATTTAAGACTCAATACAGGCTGCTTAACTTTTACTGTGTACTATAGCTCCTTTATTGAAATACAAGAAAAAAACTGGAATTTGAGTGTTATAACAAATACATTTAAAGCATAGAGATTGGGAAAAGTCCTAATGCCCTTAATTGAAAGTGGAGAAAAAATAGGCCAAGACAACACAACAGCTAAAACGCAGTAATGATGAAATCTATAATGCTGCGCTTCGGACTACGACGTCACTTGAGGGAAACAACGTCAAACTTTGGTCCCGCCCTCCCGCAGCCTCTGAACAGATGCTCAACCACCCTGCGGAATGGAAAGATGCCAAGACCACCCAGAGGTAACTTGTTACCTGTTGGGCAGAATGACCTCGTGAATGAAAATTTAAAACCTAGTGACTTACTTCTAATGGAATACTAGTTTCTTAACACTTGTATATCTGATTAACACTTGCATATTGCAGTTTGCTATTGGCGTAGTTCAGGAGTCAGCTATCTTATTTATTTCAACATCATCCTTCGTACACTGCTTAGTTTAAATTTATTTTTAGGTAGTAGTAGTGTATATTATTTATTTATGTATTGACATTAATTTATTGTGTGATGCACTGATAGGGTGTTGCTATTTTTAATGTCATTGTACTATTTGAATGACAAAGCCTATTCTATTCTAACATTCAAACAGCCGTATTCAACCGCCTGCTACTACCACAGAAAAGACAACACACACAAATTGACCTAAAATATGAATGAATCAGCTCATCTGTGAATACGTATTTTATATAACAAACAAGGCATTTAGGATTCTTTTACATTGGCCAAAAACACACTTCCTTAAAATAAATTCCTATATGTAATCTTTAAAAAGCTTTGAAATGTCATAAATATTCTTAATTCCAGAATAAATATGGTTCAAAACATTATTTGAAAGCAATTTTTTTTATTTAGGTAAAAAATGAACAACTTTTAGATGTATGTGCTTAATAAGAACAAATGGCAATATTTACTGAAGTAAGTAAGTGGAATAATCTCACATTCATCTGTTAAATAGTCTTTAACGTGCAAAACATGATGGAGAAAATGATTTGACTAGACTATGTGGGCCTAAAGTGCAGTAAGCAACCGGAATTAGTGCTCATTGTTTAAATACACTTTAAACTCATTCATAAACTGTTTTACAAAAAACTCACAGCTGCCACCCTGGAGGGGATGTTCAATTGGAGTGGGTTGGTCACACACAGATTGCAGACCGGAAGGAGTACTGGCCAATCAGAGCAGGGTTGGGGTTCCACCCCACAGTCTGGACTGATGACCAATCAGAGAGGGCGTATTTAATTGTAGGGCAGAATTGATACAAATCAGTCAACGTTTCGCGATTTGAAGACAGAGGCCGCATCGCGCTCGACCTTTGACCCTTGACTCTAAAGTTTGGCCCCGGACCTCAACGTTGAGCGCAGGTGTCGCTAGAGTTCGATTGCACTTCACGTGGGAGGAGGCCCCTGCACGAGGCTGGGAAGACTGAATGTGCAATAGGTAAAACGCTTGGTGCAAAGAAATCAACTGTGGGAGCAATTATTAGAAAATAGAAGACATACAAGACAACTGATAATCTCCCTCGATCTGAGGCTCCATGCAAAATCTCACCCCGTGGCGTCAAAATGATAACAAGAACGGTGAGCAAAAATCCCAGAACCACACAAGGGGACCTAGTGAATGACCTATAGAGAGCTGGGACCACAGTAACGAAGGCTACTGTCAGTAACACAATGCGCCGCCAGGGACTCAAATCCTGCACTGTCAGACGCGTCCCCCTGCTGAAGCCAGTACACGTCCAGGCCCGTCTGCGGTTCGCTAGAAAAGGATGATCCAGAAGAGGAATGGGAGAATGTGTTATGGTCAGATGAAACCAAAAAAGAACTTTTTGGTAGAAACACAGGTTCTCGTGTTTGGAGGAGAAGGGATACGCAATTGCATTCGAAGAACACCATAACCACTGTGAAGCATGGAGGTGGAAACATCATGCTTTGGGGCTGTTTTTCTGCAAATGGGACCAGGACGACTGATCTGTGTAAAGGAAAGAATGAATGGGGCCGTGTATCGAGAGATTTTGAGTGAAAATCTCCTTCCATCAGCTAGGGCATTGAAGATGAGACATGGCTGGGTCTTTCAGCATGACAATGATCCCAAACACACAGCCAGGGCAACAAAGGAGTGGCTTTGTAAGAAGCATTTCATGTTCCTGGAGTGGCCTAGCTAGTCTCCAGATCTCAACCCCATAGAATATCTGTGGAGGGAGTTGAAAGTCCGTGCTGCCCAACGACAGCCCCAAAACATCACTGCTCTAGAGGAGATCTGCATGCAGGAATGGGCCAAAATAACAGCAACAGTGTGTGAAAAGCTTGTGAAAAGTTACAGAAAACATTTGGCCTCCGTTATTGCCAACAAAGGGTACATAACAAAGTATTGAGATGAACTTTTGGTATTGACTAAATACTTATTTTCCACCAGGATTTGCAAATAAATTCTTTAAAAATCAAACAATGTGATTTTCTGTTTTTTTTCCCACATTCTATCTCTCATGGTTGCGGTTTACCCATGTTGACAATTACAGGCCTCTCTAATATTTTCAAGTGGGAGAACTTGCACAGTCAGTGGTTGACTAAATACTTATTGGCCCCACTGTCGGCGTTCAATGTATTTCTCGCTGTTGTTTGTGCTTCTTCTGTCTCTCTCTCCTTCTTTTCTTCTGTTCCCTCATAAACCCTTCCTGTTTACTAAAAAAGGGGAAAAAAAGACACTGGGGCGCACTCGTTTCACTAAATTCGTCCGAAATTTGCAGTGCATCTGGCCCATGTCCATTCCAGTTATATTTTGCTATCTGTTTAGTGACTCGTGCAATTGTCCGTCTGAAATTGATGCTATTAAATGCTAACGCAGCTAACCAGACTCCACAATCCAGCCAATCACTTAACTGATTCCGCCTTATGTATTTGATTGACAGATCACAATTTATTGTGCTGGAAAACATGATGAAATAAAAAGGCAATTGTGGAAAAACACATTACCAAATTAAAAAAAATACTTCATGAAAAACGCTTTTTATCTTGTAAAAACTAGGGCTGTCAAAATTATCGCGTTAACGGGCGGTAATTAATTTTTTAAATTAATCACGTTAAAATATTTTATGCAATTAACGCACATGCCGCGCTCAAACAGATTAAAATGACAGCAGAGTGTAATGTACGCTTGTTACTTCTTTTTTGGTGTTCGGCGCCCTCTGCTGGCGCTTGGGTGCAACTGATTTTATGGTTTTCTGCACCATGAGTGAGCATGGTGTAATTATTGACATCAACAATGGCGAGCCATTAGTTTATTTTTTGATTGAAAATTTTACAAATTTTAATAAAACGAAAACATTAAGAGGGGTTCTAATATAAAATTTCTATAACTTGTACTAACATTTATCTTTTAAGAACTACAAGTATTTCTATCCATGGATCGCTTTAAGAGAATGCTAATAATGTTAATGCCATCTTGTTGATTTATTGTTATAATAAACTAATACAGTACTTATGTACCGTATGTTGAATGTATATATCCGTCTTGTGTCTTATCTTTCCATTCCAACAATAATTTACAGAAAAATATGGGATATTTTCGAGATGGTTTGAATTGCGATTAATTACGATTAATTAATTTTTAAGCTGTAATTAACTTGATTAAAAATTTCAATCGTTTGACAGCCCTAGTAAAAACCTTTTAATAATAATATTACCTTACATTTTAAGGGCCATATTACATACTTTTTCTGTTATTTATCAAAATGTTGTAAAAATGTTTTCATTTATCTTATTAAGACTCTTGTGGTTCCATATTTTTCAACATCATTCCACACTATTTAAGACATTATTCAACATCATTCTACTTGTTGAAACTCATTCCTCACGACCGGCATGAGAGGGGCTCTCCCAGTCTAAATGGCGTGGACGTCCATCACTATCAATGGCTGTGAAACATCAAGCCCCTCCCCATTCAAATGGCACCGAATGATTTAACCAATGAACATTAAACGTCGCTTTTGAAAAGACATTCCTGCATGGTAATGGCCACTGATGATGGAAAGTGCACCCCCACTGGGCGCGTTAAGAAGCTTCCTCATTGAATTAGGCCACACTTCACCGAGACAAGAAGCGGCACAGCTGTACTGCAAAGACGCACATTTCATTCCATTTTTACTGCGCTCGTTTGCATGACAATGCGAGTGAATTGCATGTCTGCGCACGATTTTCCACGATGGCCATATGTGACGGCAGTAAAAAAGAAAAAAAAAACTGTCCATATGTACATAGAGCGAGGCTCTTTGTATGTGTGTTAGCATTCAATACATTATCGGCATCACACTGGGAAGGATTAAATGAAATTAAAATGAAGTCAATTTGATTTTTGGGTAAAAAATGACTTCTTAAAGCAAGACGAGGTAATTTTTCAACCTTTATAAAATATTTTCATAATAATTGTGATAATGTGTCGATTGACTTCATTAGCCACATGGTTGCTAACCATTATATGCTATTGTTTAGCCACAAGTGGATTCATTACCTTATTACTATTCGTCCTTCACAGAGCCGCTGTAAACAGAACTATTGTTTAATCCATTTACAGGCGACAGGGAGATTGATTTTTGATTCATTGATGATTTTACGACACTGTTTGGGTGCGGGCTGGTTTCATGGGAAACACAGTCTTCCTTAAGGCAAAACACTACCGCTTTTGTCCACTAGTATCGCTAAAATCGACCAAATTTGAAAAGTGTTGCTTTAAATGGAAAACACTCAGGTGACTTGAAGTTCCGCTCTAAGACCCCCAATTTGGCCAAATTTCAAAATTGTCCTATATGCATGTTTGATACATCATTGGAAAGCTTAAAATCTCAATTTTCTGAAGGAAGAAAATTTTTGAACAGGAGAGCATTTAAAAAAACAAAAAAATTTAAACAGCAAAACCATAACTGGAGGTGAGAGCACATAAGAGCAGAATTAAAGACGCCATGACTTTAACGTGATATGATCGCGTACTTACCTAGTTTCGATCCAAAAACATGTATCACTGAGTGTGAAGACACAGCTGTGAATGGCCACAGCTGGATTTTGGGGGGATTTTATGGGTAAAACATGGTAATATAAAAAAAGTCGCGATGCAGAAATCGCAGACATCAGGGAGTGGTTGAGATTTTCTTTTTCATATATTTACCCTTATAAAAGTTTTTTTTCCAATTTTTCTTTGCTTGGATCGATTATTTATCACCTAACATATCAGAGAAAATGCGACAGTAACAAAAAAAATACAATTTAGCGATAGTTATGAGGTAGAGATCCGTGACTTTTTTACAGACGCCATTTTTTTCATTGTGACGTAATTTGTTTAGAAGTTTAAAATATGCGAGTGAACAATTTTTAAAAGTCGTTTTTTTCTTTTAACAAAATATTAGACATCAATTAATGATTCTAGGTTAAAAATTACAGACATTTTGAACAATAAATATAATTATTTATCTTTGTTTTATGGCTGGGCTGAAACAAAAGCGGTTGTGTGACGTCTGTAAATGGGGGTTTCCAGGGTAAAGTGGACAAATTAAAAATATTTCAGGGGCTTAATGCGCCATGAATCTGCTATGGCAGCATATAGACATATTGTTCTATCAAACACAACAGTTGTTTTGGCTTAAAATACAGCAGTTTCTTTTAAAGAGGAGTGCAAGAGCAGAAACTGCTTTTTCAGTCTTGTCTGTGTTTTCCGCCATATATTTATTGTGGTTATTAATGAACAAATCAACATATAACCCATCAACAGAATGAAAAACACCATGTAACACATATTTTTTTCACAGATTCCACGTCGTAATTCCTAGTTTGTTTTGTCGCATTCACATATAAAAACACTTTTGTTTCCCAAAAAGTTTGGGTTCGTGGTCACAACTTTGAAATTCTATTTTCCATTTACTTTACTGTTATACTCTCTAATGTGTTCATATACTGTAATTTTCACACTATAAGACGCTACTTTTCCCCCCCATTTTGAATCCTGTGGCTTATTTGTTGATTTATTTGGGTTAACAGGCAATACTGTCTCAACATAGGATCGAGATGGACCCATATGCAGGGAAAACAAAATGCATCAAGGCAGGGTGGTAGTCAAAAGCCGCAGGGTACTAACGGTGAGAAAAACGTAGTGGCTTATAGTCCAAAACATTCGGTGTATATAAAAAACAGAAACCATGTGATTTCTCCCGGCCAATCAGCACAAAGCTACTTAAAAAAAAAAAAAAGTATTTATTCCAAATACTATTTATTCCAAATAATTATTTAATTATTTACCTGCAATATTACAAATGAGTTATATTATTAATTATATTAATTTTTATATATTCTTTACATTGACTTCATAATGTATTGGCAGGACATGGGGCGCGGGGCCGATAAATAGGGGGCCTCCATTGTTGGCGAAGCCGTCAAAGCTGACCGAGTGGAATCACAAAGAGCTTTTTTCGTTGAAGATTCTTGTGAATAAATGCTAAAATCCCCAAATTCTTTATAGATATGGATGTAAAACAGTCTTGTTAAAAGCAAAGAAAACGTGCAGTTAGCATTTATTTTACGTAAATATGTCAAAGTACAATGCTGGTCTGTTAGTGAATGTAGCTAGTGGCCGCCTGATGTAAACAGAGCTTTTCTGTTTAAAATTCTTGTGAATAAATGTTAAAATCCCCGAATTCTTTGTGGATATGGACGTAAAACAGTCTCGATTCTTGGTTAAAAACAAAAAACAAAACAAAACGGTGCAGTACGAATTTATTTTACGTAATTATGTCAAAGTACAATGCTAGTCTGTTAGTGAATGTAGCTAGCAGCCGCGTGATGTAAACAGAGCTTTTCCAGTGAAAATTCTTGTGAATAAATGCTTAATTCACTGAGTTCTTTATAGATATGGGCGTAAAACAGTCTCTAATCTTGGTTAAAAGCAAAAAAAAACAAACATGCAGTTAGCATTTATTTTACATAAATATGTCAAAGTACAATGCTAGTCTGTTAGTGAATTTAGCTAGCAGCCGCCTGATGTAAACAGAGCTTTTCCGGTGAAGATTCTTGTGAATAAAGGCTAAAATCCCCTAATTCTTAATAGATATGGATGTAAAACAGTCTCGATTTGTGGTTAAAAGCAAAGAAAACGTGCAGTTAGCATTTATTTTACTAAATATGTCAAAGTACAATGCTAGTCTGTTAGCGAATGTAGCTAGTGGCTGCCTGATGTAAACAGAGCTTTTCCGGTGAAAATTCTAGTAAATAAATGCTTAAATCCCTGAATTCTTTATAGATATGGATGTAAAACAGTCTCTAATCTTGGTTAAAAGCAAAAGAAAAAAACAAAACATGCAGTTAGCATTTATTTTACGAAAATATGTCCAAGTACAATGCTAGTCTGTTAGTGAATGTAGCTAGCGGCCGCCTGATGTACAGAGCTTATCTGGTGAAAATTCTAGTGAATAAATGCTTAAATCCCTGGGTTCTTTTTAGATATGGAGGTAAAACAGTCTCGATTCATGGTTCAAAGCAAACAAAAACGTGCAGTTAGCATTTATTTTATGTAAATATGTCGAATTACAATGCTAGTCTGTTAGTGAATGTAGCTAGCGGCCGCCTGATGTAAACAGAGGTTTTCCATTGAAAATTATTGTGAATAAATGCTAAAATCCCCGAATTCTTTGTAGATATGGACGTAAAACAGTCTTGATTCTTGGTTAAACCCCCCCCCCAAAAAACGTGCAGTATGAATTTATGTAATTATGTCAAAGTACAATGCTAGTCTGTTAGTGAATGTAGCTAGCAGCCGCCTGATGTAAACAGAGCTTTTTCAGTGAAAATTCTTGTGATTAAACGCTTAAATCCCCGAATTCTTTATAGATATGGATGTAAACAGTCTCAATTCGTGGTTAAAAGCAAAAAAAAAAGTGCAGTTATCAGTTATTTTACGTAAATATGTCGAAGTACAATGCTAGTCTGTTAGTGAATGTAGCTAGTGGCCCCTTGATGTAAACAGAGGGTGCTGGAGCCTATCCCAGCTATGTAAGATTAAATAACAAATACAATTATATATAATACATTTTTACCGCATTTCTTAATCCAGTCAGTTCAACAATAAAAAAAAAAAAACACTGAATTCTATGGTTCTTGGCATTAAAACAAAGTTTCTAGACTTAAGTTTCCCAAAAAACAAACAAACAAAAAAAGAATGAACGCATGCATACTATTAATAATAATTTGAAAGGGAAATCACACTGCATTGTTTTCAGTGTAAACATTTAATAATATTGCAACACAGTTTCCATACAAGGCACATTGGTGAACATGCACAGCCGTTGTTGCATCACACAAACAACTTTTAGCAAAAAACAAAACAAACAACAACAACAAAATACAACAAAAAACGTACAAATCTGTGCATTCAACTTGATTACAACGGTCCCCGAAAGATCATTTCAAGTTACAAAACAATTGCATAGATCATCAATCATAACAAGATCGCTGCCAACCCCTCCCATTCAAAACGAATTGGACATCTATCATCGTCAATGGCAATGAGTAACTTCATATTTCCGTGTGTGTGTCAGAAACAGGAAATGAAAGCATGTTTGTTGAAGAAAAAAAAGGGGCGTTTGCATAGAGTTTAAAGGCGACAGCTCTCATTGGCCGCTGCGTCAGCTGACACACGAGCTGTCCAATCACAGTGCGGTAGGATTCACTGCTGCCGTGGGTCACATTCACCGGTCACGACGACGACGATCGTTCAAAATGATCACGAGGCGCTTCCGTTTTTGCTCTGATTGGCCGAACGGAGTCCGCGTCATCCGCCCACCTGATGACAGAAAATGACAGGAAAGGGTTAAATCAGAGATGAACTCGTTAACCTGTGGGCTGCCTCGTTAACACTGGTAAGGTTGCGGTCTGAGCCGGCGCGAAAGGCGGCGTCACATGCTTGCGCTTAGCATTAGCGCCTCGCCGCGTACCAGTCGCCCAAACCGCCGCTTTCATCCCGCTAACACCCGTCAAACCTTACGGACAATTTATTAGGAACACACATACACTTGTTATCTTCCACGCATGGACAAAAACAAAACATCCTTTTTGTTTCAGCCTTCTTTGGTTTCCTCCTTTACCATTTTCCTTCCATATGTTCTTTCTTGTCAAGGCATACAACCCCTTGCAAAAATTATGGAATCGCCAGTCTCAGACAGCACTTACTCAGACATTTTATTATGTAGAACAAACTCAGATAAAAATAATGAATTAGTTCAAAAGTGCAACTCCTTGGCATTCAGAAACACTAAAAGAAATGGATAAAAAACATTGTGGTGGTCAGTAAATGTTACTTTTATAGAGCAAGTGCAGGGAAATATAGAATCAGTCCATTCTGAAGAAAATAAAACTATGGAATCACTCAATTTTGAGTAGAAAACACAGACACACCCAGTCAATTTCCTTTCCTTAATCGGGCCCCTCCCTCAGATTAGATCTGCTCGTTAGTCAACAGTTAAAAACAGTGCAGTTATCACACTTTGGAGGGCTGCTGGACCAAGTGGATTCACAAGAATCATGGCTCCACCAAGAGAGATGTCTCTTAAGACCAACAAGAGGATTATCAAACTTCTTGAAGAAGGTAATGCTACACGTATGGTTGCCATAGATGTGGGCTGTTCACAGTCAGCTGTATTAAAAATCTGGACCAAATACAAACAGCATGGCAAGGTTGTTAAAGTTAAACGTACTGGTCATAGGTGGAGTTTGACTTTTGGGCCGGGGGGAGGCACAACATGTTGATGACCCCAAAACGCAGTGTCAGCAATAAAATTAATTTACAAGAATATTTATAATAATAAGTTGAAAATGAGCGTTTTTTTGTTTCCCATCATTCTAGAGGGGAATTCTAAATCAGGCTGCTTAGGACAGCTATACTCGCCCAAGATCGTCATCCATTGAATATCGTACGCCCGCCGGTGTCATGCCAATGTAGTTACCCCAGACAAAAATTGTATCCCCTGGGCGGAGCCATATGGAGGTAGATTTGTATCTTGTATCTTGAAAAGCTTGTGAAGAGTTACAGAAAACGTTTGGCCTACGTTATTGCCAACAAAGGGTACACAACAAAGTATTGAGATGAACTTTTGGTATTGACCAAATACTTATTTTCCACCATGATTTGCAAATAAATTCTTTAAAAATCAAACAATGTGATTCTCTGTTTTTTTCCCCACATTCTGTCTCTCATGGTTGAGGTTTACCCATGTTGATTACAGGCCTCAGTAATATTTTCAAGTGGGAGAACTTGCACAATTAATGGTTGACTAAATACTTATTTGCCCCACTGTACAGGCCCCCCTGCATGTAATTGACTATATATATATATATATATATATATATATATATATATATATATATATATATATATATATATATATATATATATATATGTATATATATATGTATATATATATAGGAAAGTCAATTACATGCAATGACACTTTTCGGCCACCAGGGGCCCTACCCTCCATAAACTCCGCCTATGGTACTGGTAGACCGAGGAAGACATCCAAACTTCATGACAAACAACTAAAGACCATATGTCTTGAAAACAGAAGATGTACAAGACAAATGAAAAAGAAATGGGAGGAAGCTGGAGTCAAGGTATGTTACAGAACTGTGCAAAATCACTTAAAGGAAATGGGATTTTCATACAGGAAAGCTACAAGGAAACCATCGTTGACACTTAAACAGAAAATAACAAGACTGCAATGGGCTAAGGAGAGGCAATCATGGACTGTGAATGACTGGATGATGGTTATTTTCAGTGGCGAGTCAAGAATCTGCATTGGACAAGGTGACGATGCTGGAACTTTTGTTTGGTGCCGTTCCAGTGAGATTTACAAAGATGACTGCCCCAAGGAAACATAAAATTCCCTCAGTCCTTGATAATATGGGGCTGCATGACAGGCAAAGGCACTGGGGAGATGGGGTTGGTTAAATCTTCAATAAATGTACAAGTTTACATTTAAATTTTAGACAGCTTTCTTATCCCTTCAATTAAAAATATGTTTCTCATTTTCCAAGATGACAATGCATCATGCCACAGAGCTAAAACTGTTAAAGCATTCCTTGGAGAAAGACTCATCCAGTCAATGTCATGGCCTGCAAATAGCCCAGATCTCAACCCTATTGAAAACCTGTGGTGGAAATTGAAAAAAATGGTCCACACTATCAGTGTTTCTCATGATTCCATATATTTTTCGACAGAATGGAGTGATTCTATATTTATTTCCCTGCACTTGCTCTATAAAAGTAACATTTACTGAACAATACAATGTTTTTTATTCATTTCTTTTAGAGTTTCTGAATGCTAAAGCTGAGTAAGTGCTCGTCAGAGACTGGTAATTCCATATTTTATGCTAGGGGTTGTAGGTCTAGGAATAAGTAGCCTCACTATATCACGGGGAGAAACGCATGATTCTCGTTAACAAACTTGATGTGGCATCCGGTTTCTGAGCCTTCAGCCCGCCCCTCCAGAGCCGAGTGTTCTGTTTCCGGTCTACTTCCATATATACATCGTGCGGCTCGTACTTTCAAGCAATACACATAGGTTGTCTCTGCCAGTGAGTGGACGATCTCAGATGGAAAATGGAAATCTCGGATGAAATTTTCAGCAAAGTATTGAAGCAGTGTTGTTTTTCGTCAATGATGAACTACAACTAACAATTTTTTTCAGGATGATAACGGGCTAAAAACATATTTTGGGCATACGCGGCATAGTCCCCTCCCCTGGTAGGCAAAAATGTCATTGCATATAATTGACGTTCCTATGTATTACCGTAATTTTCAGACTATAAGGCGCACCTGAGTATAAGCCACCACCCACCAAATTTGACACGAAAACGGCATTTGTTCACAGATAAGCCGCACCGGACTATAAGCCGCAGCCGACCTCACTGTATTATGGGATATTTACACCAAAAGATATTAACCGGTAACACTTTATTTGACAGCGGTGTCATAAAACCAAATGACCCACCATGAAGCTTTGAACCAATTTGCTGCAAAGCTTCATTTGTGTATCACTGCTCCCTCGGAGGAGACAGTCAACCTCTGCTGCCACCTGCTGTAAACACTGTTGTCGTCCAACATGCCTCCTAGCATGCATTGCAGCGATACAGATGTAAATAACAATTCAAATTCATGTTCTGTGCTAATTATTTCTTCAGTTGCTGTTCCAGTTGTTTCATTAATTGCTAGTTATGGTATTTGTTAACACTTTATTTGACAGTGGCGCCATAAGGCCATCATAATTATGACACGACACTGCCATGAGCATTAATAAATGTTTATGGCAAGTGTCATTTTGTTTCATCCGGCAACTGATCTCACTTTTGAATGGATGGAAAAGATCCCAGCGGGACATAAATGAAGTTACTGACATAATTTGCCGGATGACACTTAATGACATTGGTCATAAGCATTTATTAATAGCCATTATAGTGTCATGTCATAATTATGACGGTCTTATGGCAGTCGCTGTTAACCCAATAAATAAACAGATAAAACGGATTGGACAATAAGCCGCAGGATTAAAAATGAGGAAGAAAAGTAGCGCTTTATAGTCCGAAAATTACGGTAATTTAAAATGAAGACCTTCCTGGTAAAATGTTGTCTATAAAAGTTGTAAAGCATTAAAACCAAAACAAATGAACCAAAAATATATATTTTTATAAGGAATCATATTTATTTATTATTTTATATTTATAGACGGCCATTTGCTTTGCTTAACCAAAACCGCCTGAGGTCAGAGGATGCAAGATGGATATTCGTAAATTTTTTCAACCTTAGCTTTCAAAAGCGACAACAACTGAGCGAGAACCAAGGATTGAAGATGTGAACCATGAAACGCCGTTGAGCACCGCCAAAATGGTGAGTGGAGTTTCAGTTTAGTTGAACGGACGATGATATTAGCCAAGCGTAGCTGTCCTAAGCAGCCTGACTTAGAATTCCCCTAAAAACTGATGTGAAACAACAACAAAAAAACGTATTTTCATTTTCAACGTATGATTATAAATATTACTGGCTGGAATATTTGGTCGTAAAGGATGGGGCTTCTACTTCTCCACTAGGTAAGACAGAAAAACACACACAGCTAGGATGCCTGTATGTACGAGCATGGGCTAAGCCACTATCCAAGCATATATCTTTTAAGGTAATTTTATTGCTGACACTGCATTTCGGGATCATCAAACTGTTTTGCGCCCCCCTCCCCGTGCCACGAAAGTCCAACACTACCTATGTTTATTTTGAGAGACTAAAACATAACGAAACGCATGCCAGTTGTCGCCTGATGAGAACGGGACAAAAATGCTCCATACTTTACGTCACATTTTCACAATGTGTGACATTTTATGCGTGGTTAGCCTGCATCCTAGCAGTGTCTGGTTGTGTCACTCGTGATGCGCTGTGCCCTCCCCCCCTTCCCGCCTCCATGAAAGCTTGCACACACGGTAAGATTTGTTTTCTTGGCGAGAGAGACAATACAATTAAGAGTGTGACAATATCTCGATACAGCGATATATCGCGATATTTTGCAACCCGATCGGTTATCGATATGCTCCCGCCAAGCATCGATACTTTTATTTGACATATTGGCCATACAATGGAGTATGGAAGCTGTAAACTGCTCGAAGTTTGTTGAGCAATTCCTTGGCGCTCCACTAGGGGCGCTCAACAGTGGCGGTGAAGGTAAAGTGCGCACAAGTCGCCTATAGAAGAAGAGCGGTCCCAAGTGTGTTGAAAAAAATAAAAAAGCTTCGTGAGAACGGTGGAGGAAAAAGTGAGAAAAATATTGCTGAAAATCACACATGTGGACACACTTTGGATTTTACACCAACAATAAAGGAAGTAAGGTGAACAAGGACTTTGCTGTATGCAAGAATTGTCTAATAAAATAAGGTTCACTGGCAGCTGGTGACTAATTGGAGACCGGATTTCTATACTGCAGCATCACTTGAGGTAAGAAAGTTTTGCAATGTACTAGTAATTGATTTTTTCATTTAAATGTATTATTTTGATTACATATTTGAGAACCACTTTCCATCTAGTTTACTACACAAACTGTTATGACTGCCATTTTGATACAATAAGCTATAAAAACGGTTTGAATAGCTTCCAAGATACATAAGGTGACGTGCATGATAATTAATGTGTCCTACATATTAAAAACAGGCAATTATTGCATTTTTAATTTCTATTCATTCAATTCATATTTTTTTAAAATTCACTCCATACTTCCAACACACACAAAACATCAGAATTTCAACTCAAAAGCTATTGAGTAGCTAATATTTTTGATTTATTTTGTTGTTTTTAAGGTGAGGAAGAATGTAACTGAGTCTGACATCACAAATGCTGAAGCAGATGGTGGAAGTGCTCAAACCAATGCTTTTGACAACAAAGGTCATATACAAAGAAAAGACCCACCAATTTTATCATTGCCCCACTCCAAGCTCAATTGCTGACTGACACTTACAGCACTGTTAAAAATTTTCAAAAGATTTATAACTTAAGAAATTAAGGGTGCCATTCATCATGATTTCGCCAAGAAATATCAGTGGTTGTGGTTCGTTTCCTCTATATGTGCAGGTACACAATTATCAGTAGATTTATATTTTACAGCAATGTTGCACTGAAAAGGTGTCACTGTTTAATAAATGACTTAAACAGTATTTTTTTCAATTTTGAAATATATGTTTTTTTTTCTCCGTTTCAACAGTTGTATCGTAGAATATCATGTATCAAATTTCTGACCAATATATCGATATTTTCTGTATCGTGATATCGTGAGATAATCGTTATCGTGAGCCTTGTATCGCGAATCGTATCGTGAGGTGCCTTGAGGTTCCCACTCCTAAATACAATGTTGCTTTAACCTTTAAAGTTCTGTACTGAGTGATCATCACACACAAAATGTAACTGGTAGCATTAGCATAGCATTTACGTTAATAGGTTAATGCTAACGGTGAGCGTCCTTTTAAACTCTCAGACAACTTTTTTGCATACAGTTCGTGTCATCCAGGTGGGGATAAGTAATTTAGAAAATATTCTAATGTACGTTTTTTCCTGCTGAGTGTGTATGATCACCAAGTTGGCGTTGTCCTTGTAGACGCTACAATATGTGCTCGTCTGTCAGTGTTCATTCAAAATAGTTGGTGAACCCATCACGAGTGACACCAGACACTACTACGATGCAGGCTAACTACACATAAGTGTGACTGTGGAGGTGACAGCGCCATCTTTGGGCAAAAGACGTCTCTCTCACAATTACAATGTTGCAGTTGGCTTTCAAACTTTACCGTTTCATGTACAAATTTAGATGTAGTGTGATAATATGTTGTGGCTTTGACTACTCCACGATGCTGGATTTCCCAAAAATTGACAAATTTCTAGATTTATTCAGGGGTTTATTTTGGCTGGAAATTGATACTGTAGCGGCTGTTATTTATTATGTGTGACGCCTGCAATGGTTCATGGGTAGTTATGCCAACCATGACTAGGAGTGGTGGTCGCCGTTGCTACAGTGCCTTGCAAAAGTATTCGGCCCCCTTGAACCTTGCAACCTTTTGCCACATTTCAGGCTTCAAACATAAAGATATAAAATTTGAATTTTTTGTCAAGAATCAACAACAAGTGGGACACAATTGTGAAGTGGAACAAAATTTATTGGATAATTTAAACTTTTTTAACAAATAAAAAAACTGAAAAGTGGGGCGTGCAATATTATTCGGCCCCTTTACTTTCAGTGCAGCAAACTCTAAAAAATAAAACGTTTAAAAGGGTAAATATATGAAAAAGAACATCTGTACCACTCCTTGATGTCTGCAATTTCTGCATCACGACCCTTGTTGTATTACCATGTTTCACCCATAAAATCCCCCAAAAATCCAGCTGTGGCCATTCACATCTGTGTCTTGACACTCAATGATACATCCTATATGGAGTTTTTGGATTGAAACAAGGTAAGTACGCGATAATATCTCGTTAAAGTCATGGCGTCTTTAATTCTGCTCTCGCGTGTTCTCACCTCCAGATTAGGCATGTGCCGGTATGATATTTTGACGGTACGATAACCATGGGCAAAAATACCGCGGTTTCACGGTATCACGGTATTGCAATTATAGCTCCAAAATGTGTTATTTTGAGATGTATGGTTAAAAAAATATTTTTTTTTTTCAATTGAACAGGATTTTAAAAAATTTTTCAGAACATAGTTGCAAATTGGAACATAAATATATTCTTAAAATAAATTATCAATAAAAAAAACAAACAAACAAATATTTTAAATAAAATTAAAATAAATACAACTTATAGAATATACTCACAGCCACAGCTCAAGTTGCTCAAGATTAGAGCAAGAACAAAATAATTTCTATAAAAAAGTAAATACTTCTGAATAAAAATTATTTAAAAATTCTACTGCATGACTTTTTTTTGAGGGTGGAAAAGCTCAAGTGAAGTTTCGCCATTTTCAGCCACTGTGTCAGCTCTAGTCTACATGATGTCATGCCTATGTGTTAAAACTCATAAAGAATTCATAAGTTAATAAGTTAGTTAAAAATGTATAAGTTTAAAGTGTAAATATTGTTGTGGAAAGGTTTCATCTAAACACCAACAAAAAAAACATTGGGAGTGAGACCCCCCCTTGATCCAACGAACGTGGATTTGTGCTTAGGGCAAGAGCATCTTTCGCAATTAGCAATCTTTGATGATACTGTATCTCTCACTCTGCGGCTGTAACACTCGACAAAGTTGCTCTCCCAGCTAAGCCTAGGCTAACGTTCGTCTTGGTAAGCTTTTAGTTAGTTCATATATTGACTTTGAAAGGAAAATGTGTGTTTTGTTTTTGGCGAATTTTTTCATGAGGCTAATCTGTTTAAGCTACTCACACATGGAAAAACACAATTGTACAACGGTTTTAAATGTTTTCATTTTGTATATTCCACTTACCACGATTTGAGAGCTCAATAAATTGAAGAAAAGTACGCCTTATGTTTGGAGTATTTGTTTTTGGGTCTGCCGCGCCAAGCCACTTCTGGCTGCATTTTTGACACATGAAAAATAGCGAATACCGTACTACGGTCTGACGGAAAATTTTAGTGGTTTTGAAACTGCGACGTTTTCACACCACGGTAAACCGTGAAACCGGTAACCGGCACATGCCTACTCCAGATAGGGTTTTGCTGTTTAAAATTTTTTTTTTTCAAAATGCTCTCCTGTTCAAAATTTTTCTTTCCCCAGAAAATTGACATTTTAAGCTTTCCAATGATGTATCACATGTGCAAATCGGACACTTTTGAAATTTGGACAAATTTGGGGTCTCAGAGCAGAACTTCAAGTCACCTAAGTTTTTTCCACCATATGGATTTTGTGTACAATTTTGTCAAACATTTTGTGCAGTTTCAACAATAAAATACAGAATGTGCCTTGAATGAACGACTGTTCATCCGCTCCCTCCTGTTTGAAATGGAATGGATGTCTACCGCCATCAATGCTAGTCAATGAGCTACTCTCCAGTTTATTGCTGCAGCACGATGATAACGTGTGCGCGGGGAAGGCACGTCACTAATTAATGTAAACCACCGTCTCCATACAAACCAGTCGTGATTCACTCCCGTCTTATTCATGCCGTCACTCTCCCCGTGTGAATACTCCCCCCCACCCCGATTGCGCAAACAGTCAGACTGTCACCTCAATAGGAGGTCTGGCTGTGAACTTCAAGTGCTTCCCAGGCCCCCAGACTTTTAGGGGGCCCCTACGTGCCAGCGCTGAAGAGGGGGCGGAACTACGGGGGGACCCCTGCCACACCGCTTCCCGAGGCAGCTGCGGTCTGCCGTGAGGGACGGTACGTGCCCCCTTTTTGCCAGTCGGACCCCCCCGGTCACACACAAAGATCCAGACGCAAGCTGCTGGTCTACCCCCCCTTTTAAAAAAAAAAGTCCTCCACCAGCTCCCAGGCTCCTCATCATCTCATTAGCCCGAGCCGCCACTCCGCTGTCTGCCGTGGACGCTTTGTTTTCAGCTCTGCATAATTTAGCCAATAAATTGACCACGGCTGGCGACCCCCCCGACGACACCTTAAAAAAAAAAAAAACTTTCCACTCAGTATACCACCTGTTAAAATCAAGCTAGGATGGTGTTGATTAGCAAGTCAACAATGAACTCCTACAGTAGCTGAATGTGATGATACCAGGGTTGCCAGATGGGAAAAAGTCTCTAGCCCTATCGCAGCGTAAACCCGTCCAGTTTGATTAAAAACCAGCCCAAATGACAAACTCCTGTTTACGGTGAGATGCTTCATCAGTGGGTCCAATTCGGCTAGCTTGATTAGCACATTGTAGCTCATGTGCAGTATATATACAGTGCCTTGCAAAAGTATTCGGCCCCCTTGAACCTTGCAACCTTTCGCCACATTTCAGCCTTCAAACATAAAGATATAAAATTTTAATTTTTTGTCAAGAATCAACAACAAGTGGGACACAATCGTGAAGTGGAACAAAATTTATTGGATAATTTAAACTTTTTTGACAAATAAAAAACTGAAAAGTGGGGCGTGCAATATTATTCGGCCCCCTTGCGTTAATACTTTGTAGCGCCACCTTTTGCTCCAATTACAGCTGCAAGTCGCTTGGGGTATGTTTCTATCAGTTTTGCACATCGAGAGACTGACATTCTTGCCCATTCTTCCTTGCAAAACAGCTCGAGCTCAGTGAGGTTGGATGGAGAGTGTTTGTGAACAGCAATCTTCAGCTCTTTCCACAGATTCTCGATTGGATTCAGGTCTGGACTTTGACTTGGCCATTCTAACACCTGGATACCTTTATTTTTGAACCATTCCATTGTAGATTTGGCTTTATGTTTTGGATCATTGTCCTGTTGGAAGATAAATCTCCGTCCCAGTCTCAGGTCTTGTACAGATACCAACAGGTTTTCTTCCAGAATGTTCCTGTATTTGGCTGCATCCATCTTCCCGTCAATTTTAACCATCTTCCCTGTCCCCGCTGAAGAAAAGCAGGCCCAAACCATGATGCTGCCACCACCATGTTTGACAGTGGGGATGGTGTGTTCAGGGTGATGAGCTGTGTTGCTTTTACGCCAAACATATCGTTTTGCATTGTGGCCAAAAAGTTCAATTTTGGTTTCATCTGACCAGAGCACCTTCTTCCACATGTTTGGTGTGTCTCCCAGGTGGCTTGTGGCCAGGGGTTGCATTAACCGAATATTTCCCGTCGTTGACCGATTTTTTAAAACGGTGACGGAAAAAACTGAAGTCCATCCGTCATTTTGAACGGTTGCAATTCACACCCCAGACGACAGGGTGGCGAGTGAGCATATTAATTAGCTATTGTCTCTCTTGATGCATGACGTCGTTGGCCTTACTCTGAAAAATGTCAAGGCAACTGAGTGTCCGAAGTTTCTTCAAAAAGCCCCGAAACGACAAGTGTGCTGATAAAAGAGTTGAAAAAACAGGGACTGCACAAGCGGGCACGCAATTCAAGTCCATGCGCACCAGGAGGAAAGTGTGAGACTACGTTCAGGCCACAACAGGTGAACTGTTAATTTCATTGTTCCATATGCTACATATGGTAGGCTACCTAACTACTGGGGCCACAGTCAGCTGTTTTTGTCACTGCGGAGAAAAAGTTACATATTCATCTGCTTGATGTGTGATGGCACGGTGTGGATTCTCTGTTAAGCTTGTTCGGACAGAATATTAATTTAAAATGAATGAAAACTAAAGACTGTAACGAATCGAGTTATAATGTGCCGGGGGTGTTAGCATGTGTTCCTGAATGCACCGCATGACGTAGAGGGGTGAGGGAGGTGCGGGAGAGCGAGGGACGTGCCTTCCGTGTTTACGATTGTTCTGGCGGGGGAGATATGTGCGTTGGCTGCGGCAGACAGCCGTCGTGTTGTTCAATAAGTTTCCACAAATAAAGAATTGCAATCTGATTCAATGGTTGACTATTATCAACGTTACAATACTATTGAATATGTTGAAGCGGTATGCAATGTTAAGAGTCTTGTTAGCTGTAGGCGCACTATCCTGTTCCTCTCACTATCCACTCACGGGGGCCTGCGCTTGTCAGTGACGTTCCTTATTCTCGCTATATGATTATACAACTTTAACATTTGTTAATAATACGCTCTGTGTGTAGTATCATCCATCGCTTTTCCTTTTTAAATGGGCACTTATAAGCGAACGCAAGAAGTAACAACGGGAACATTTTTAAACAGGCATTTCACGGGAGAGCATTTCGACTCTTCGGCCAATCATATAGCGAGAGCGAGTGGATAGTGAGGGGACCGCGCGCGGCTCTTAAGTGTCTCCGTCACGTGACTGTCGTAGCCGGTAACGCGCTCGGCCAAATGGACACACAAGTACGGAAGGTGAATTATGCCAAACAAAGGGTCACCACAATGTAATTATCATCATTTTAAAAATTTAAGTGACGGGTAAAAATAGATTATGACCGGATTTTTATGACCCTGTCAGTCAAAATGACAGACAACGAAAAAGTCTAGCGCAACCTCTGCTTGTGGCAAACTTTAAACGAGACTTTTTACGGATATCTTTGAGAAATGGCTTTCTTCTTGCCACTCTTCTATAAAGGCCAGATTTGTGCAGTGTACGACTGATTGTTGTCCTATGGACAGACTCTCCCACCTCAGCTGTAGATCTCTGCAGTTCATCCAGAGTGATCATGGGCCTCTTGGCTGCATCTCTGATCAGTTTTCTCCTTGCTTGAGAAGAAAGTTTGGAAGGACGGCCGGGTCTTGGTAGATTTGCAGTGGTCTGATGCTCCTTCCATTTCAATATGATGGCTTGCACAGTGCTCCTTGAGATGTTTAAAGCTTGGGAAATGTTTTTGTATCCAAATCCGGCTTTAAACTTCTCCACAACAGTATCTCGGACCTGCCTGGTGTGTTCCTTGGTTTTCATAATGCTCTCTGCACTTTAAACAGAACCCTGAGACTATCACAGAGCAGGTGCATTTATACGGAGACTTGATTACACACAGGTGGATTCTATTTATCATCATCGGTCATTTAGGACAACATTGGATCATTCAGAGATCCTCACTGAACTTCTGGAGTGAGTTTTCTGCACTGAAAGTAAAGGGGCCGAATAATATTGCACGCCCCACTTTTCAGTTTTTTATTTGTTAAAAAAGTTTAAATTATCCAATAAATGTTGTTCCACTTCACGATTGTGTCCCACTTGTTGTTGATTTTTGACAAAAAAAGTAAATTTCATATCTTTATGTTTGAAGCCTGAAATGTGGCGAAAGGTTGCAAGATTCAAGGGGGCCGAATACTTTTGCAAGGCACTGTATGCACATACAGAATCACGTGCGATAATGACTTTTTAATAGGGTCGGGAATCTCTGGCATGAAGCCGATTCGATATGTATTTAGATACACAGGTTACGATTCGATTAAAAAAACGATACATTTTTAAGGCCGAGCGATTCGATACGATTCGATACAGTTTAAGAACGATACGGTTCGATACAGAGTGAAAACAATACGATAGTAAACATTTGTTGTGTGTGTTCGTACAGTATTTTAAAAATATAAAAAAAGACCACATTTTTTAATAGCAAAATTAACAAAATTTCATACCAATGTTATGTTTTATTTTTTTATGAGAAAAAAATAAGGCTTACTATATGACCGTCATTTTGTTGGATGGGATTGATAATACAATAAAACTCCAGTCACAGACAACAATAAGGTGCAGTAATTCAATTACTGTATTTCCTGGTGTTTTTAACACAAGAGGTAAGTAATTTAAGTGCAAACTTTCAATGTAAACGTCTTACAAACAAAAAATATTAATTATATGCAGCAGCTCTTGAAAAAAAAATTAAACCTGCTAGTGTTATCATAAATAAATAATAAATTATGCTTTACGACTGGTATAATTGGGGGAATAAAAACATAGCATTTTACACAGGTCAATAATCATTACTTTAACCTAATACACAGCAAAGTCATTCACTTATGCCCGTGCTTCCTAATTTTTTATTGCTCATCACTGTCCATATCTTTTTTGAAGGGCAGATTTTTCTTGAGGAAGATCAACTAATCCAAATGTTCATGTTTAAGCAGACTGCGTTTCGTGGAAACAATATGCCGCCCTTTCCAGCATTGTAGTGGGTTATTTTTCAGGGTTAAAACTCACGATTTCTGTACCGCTCCACACTTCACACAAGCTCTGTCCCATGCGAACAGATCTGGCTGCCTTCGTCACTTCAAAGTCCGACTTTTGTTTTCCTGGGTGCGTTGAAAATCAATCACAGCACGTCGCTGCCGTGGGTGATCACACTGTCCATTGTTTTAGCATGTTGCTTCGTTGCCACTACTAGTTTCGTTTTCGTTTTGGGCTGTGAAGAAAACGCTACGCTGCGTGCGTTACAGTGGTTTCGTTAGCTCTCGCGTTGTTATGACACGCCCGTGACGATCGGGTAATGACGGCGACTAGTAGCGGTTCTGCCGAAATGCATGGGAAGTAACTTGTGGCAACCACGACTGCTTGTCCATATTATATCATGCGTGCGGTCTCGATCTAAGTGTGCGCTGTGTGGTGAATGACGCGCACTTGTGTCATTCACTGAAAGACACAAGCGCAGCATGTGAAGTAAAAGCTAAATGATCATATTGAGCAATGCATTGAACTAGGCTTTAGAAGCCGATTCTTGTGCTCACGATAGCCGAATTCTATCTCTACTATCGGTTCACTGAATATTTAATGGCTAATTACTGTCGAATGGTAACTTTACTATCGATATATCTGTATCTCTCATCTGGAAAACCGGATATCCGGTCGTATCGGTTTATCGTTCTCAAGCTTACTTTTTAACCGATATCCCGAGGTACTCCAAAAATCCAATACCGATATATATACAGTGGGGCAAATAAGTATTTAATCAACACTAATTGTGCAAGTTCCCCCCCACTTGAAAATATTAGCGAGGCCTGTAAGTCAACATGGTTAAACCTCAACCATGAGAGACAAAATGTGGAAAAAAAACAACAGAAAATCACATTGTTTGATTTTTAAATAACTTATTTGCAAATCATGGTGGAAAATAAGTATTTGGTCAATACCAAAAGTTCATCTCAATACTTCGTTATGTACCCTTTGTTGGGAATAACGGAGGCCAAACGTTTTCTGTAACTCTTCACAAGCTTATCACACACTGTTGCTGGTATTTTGTCCCATTCCTTCATGCAGATCTCCTCTAGAGCAGTGATGTTTTGGGGCTGTCGTTGGGCAACACAGACTTTCAACTCCCTCCACAAATTTTCTATGGGGTTGAGATCTGGAGACTGGCTGGCCCACTCCAGGACCTTTAAATGCTTCTTACGAAGCCACTTCTTTGTTGCCCTGGCTGTGCGTTTGGGATCATTGTCAAGCTGAAAAACCCAGACACGTCTCATCTTCAATGCCCTTGCTAATGGAAGGAGATTTTCACTCAAAATCTCTTGATACATGGCCCCATTCATTCTTTCCTTTACCCAGATCAGTCGTCTTGGTTCCTTTGCAGAAAAACAGCTCCAAAGCATGATGTTTCCACCCCCATGCTTCACAGTGGGTATGGTGCAATTCAGTATTTTTTTTCCTCCAAACAAGAGAACCTGTGTTTCTATCAAAAAGTTATATTTTGGTTGCATCTGACCATAACATATTCTCCCAGTCCTCTTCTGGATCATCCAAATGCTCTCTAGCGAACCGCAGACGGGCCTGGACGTGTACTTTCTTCAGCAGGGGGACACGTCTGGCAGTGCAGGATTTGAGTCCCTGGCGGCGCATTGTGTTACTGATAGTAGCCTTTGTTACTGTGGTCCCAGCTCTCTGTAGGTCATTCACTAGGTCCCCACGTGTGGTTCTGGGATTTTTGCTCCCCGTTGTTGTTATCATTTTGACGCCACAGGGTGAGGAGGGAGTTGAAAGTCCGTGTTCCCCAATGACAGCCCAAAACATCACTGCTCTAGAGGAGATCTTCATGGAGGAATGGACGAAAATACCAGCAACAGTGTGTGAAAAGCTTGTGAAGAGTTACAGAAAACGTTTGGCCTCCGTTATTGCCAACAAAGGGTACATAACAAAGTATTGAGATGAACTTTTGGTATTGACCAAATACTTATTTTCCAACATGATTTGCAAATAAATTCTTTAAAAATCAAACAATGTGATTTTCTGTTTTTTCCCCCCACATTCTGTCTCTCATGGTTGAGGTTTACCCATGTTGACAATTACAGGCCTCTCTAATATTTTCAAGTGGGAGAACTTGCACAATTAGTGGTTGAATAAATACTTGTTTGCCCCACTGTACCTTCAATCCGCAGTCCGAACACTATGGTATTTTCAAAGGTCAACAACCATTTATGTCTTCATTGTAACTTTGCGTCCCTAATTTGAAATTTAATTGTTATATCAGTGCGGATAACGACGTGACGTTTTTCAACTTGAGTCAAAACAGAAGGTGAGGACAATAAGGCGTATTGTTTCAGCTAATTACCGAGATTTCAGCAGGTTTATAAAGTTGGAGCATGCACATTACCAAGGGGCAACAATGTTGAACTTGTTGGCCCAACATTCCGTACATTTGGTGTTTGTGTAAAATGCTGCTCAGTGAGTTTCCGTTTTCCCCATAAGTGGAGTTTAAGGGGGGGCCAAAAGTTGTCATTGCATGTAACTGACTTTCCTACATATATAAAAGTTGTAAAGCAATAAAGCAAACAACAAAAATGAATGAAATGAACAAAAAAAGATATTTTTACAATGGGTCAAAATTATTTTTTTCGAACAGATCATGTGACTACCACCTTAGACGGTCATTTGCTTTGCATATTATTGCATATTATTATATGGTTTGAATTGCGATTAATCACGATTAATTAATTTTTAAGCTAACTCGATTAAAATTTTTAATCGTTTGACAGCCATAATTTATATATGTATATCTATACTAGTGTTGCACCGATACCAATTTTTGGCCCCGATACTGATACCTGGCTGTGCAGTATCGGCCGATACCGATACCATACCGATACCACCCCGTTTATATATATATATATATATATATATATATATATATCAGGGGTCGCGTTAACCGAATATTTTCCGTCGTTGACCGGTTTTTTAAAACGGTGACGGAAAAAACTGAAGTCCGTCCGTCATTTTGACAGGTTGCAATTCACACCCCAGACCACAGGCTGGCGAG
Organism: Corythoichthys intestinalis; assembly: GCF_030265065.1. Lineage (NCBI taxonomy): Eukaryota > Metazoa > Chordata > Actinopteri > Syngnathiformes > Syngnathidae > Corythoichthys > Corythoichthys intestinalis. The sequence goes on along the minus strand of NC_080398.1, from coordinate 3,461,379 downwards.
CGAGCATATTAATTAGCTATTGTCTCTCTTAATGCATGACGTCGTTGGCTATTCTGTCAGAATATTGTAGCGTCACCGGGGTCTGGCGGCAGCACCGTGATTGACACATCAACGCGAGGTTCTTATTGGTGCACCCGGTGTGCCAGCGCGTCATCCAATTGGTGGACTAGATTGCCGCCTGTGTATAGACAAGTTTCCGAGGTACTTCCGGTTTACTTCCTTCCCCATCCGTTTCCGCCTGTTTACCATTGAAGTCAATGGCGGTGGAATCGAAGTTGGAAGGTCTTTATACAAGATCCCGGGAATGTTATTTTGATGTAGGCGGGTGGAGAACCAAGCCAAGGCCTCCATGCTTCGTACCATGTCGATTTCCAAACCATGGGTGCTCGTACTCGTCATACAGGAGGGAGGGAAGGAGATGTACAAAACTGACAGCTCCTGCAGTCATGCCCCCGCTGTTATGGAAGGTAATGTGCTCTAAAATACGAAACCTAAAATCTGGCGCATGAAACGACTTGTTGCCTTTGCTATTGATATTACGATGATGACTGTAATTACGAAGTTTAATCATTTTTTCAACAACTAGCTTCTGCTACTGCTGCTAGCCGCCTGTTGCTAATCGTGTTTGAATGCACCGCATAAATCCAAGTGTTGCAAGTTTTTATTCGTTTGTTTACAGCTGGGAAACGCTGTTATAAAAGGGAAGACAACTTGGCTTGTACGTTGATGGACATATATCGAACATATATCGTTTGCGTTCCACAATGATGATGACAGCTCGACTCCCGGGAGAGGCCGAGAGAGAGGCAGGAATTGTGACAGACGGTGGTTCGCCGAGATCGCCGTGATCCAACTACGAACTTGTGAACGGTAGCATCTTTAAATATATGCTATTGGAGCTGGAATTACCGAGGACGGGAAAAAAGCACATCTAAATGCCGCCGAGGGCCTCCGTGATGTCGCTATTTGTTCACGAGGCTCCGGAGCTCTGCGGTCTGATATCACATTCTCGTATGCTATTTTTGCAATACTTTTATAAATGTGATTTATTGACCTGTTTTGGAGTGCACCAATCGTTTTAAATAAAACAAGAAATGGAATTATGTCTAAATGTTTTATTGCGATCAATGCCTGCAATAAAAAAAAGAATGACATACTATTTGTGTTTACATCATATGTACATAACCTTGTCGCATTTCCTTGTAACAAAACAATCCATGTCAGCCCTTCTGCAGTCGGCAAATGTAATATAACTTGTAATTTCACCACATTTTGGTCACTAATGGCCGTAGTATCAATCCATTCCTCACGTTAACACAGGCTGACCGTTGTTAATAATTTTGTCCACGAATGATCAACGAAGTGACACGAACTGCCATCCAATCTCATCTACGTGTCATCAAGGTCGTGCTGAATCAATTTTTGAAGAGTCCATGGGTTGCTCTGGCTTGATTTCGTAGTTTTATCGTCGTCAATGCACTACTAATACACTGCTACTCAACCGGACCGGAAGTGCCAAGCCCATATTTCGCTTAGGAAACTTGTCTATAGACCCCAATCACATGACGTCACAACTCCGCCCCCTGACTGGAGCAGCCATATTGTCTGTCAGCTCGTCGTGTTTACACATTACCGCTACGTACATGCCTCCAATTACGGCGTGTTTTTCTGCTCGTTAACATTAATAATCAAAATGGCGAAGGCGTGTGTGGCGGTTGGTTGCAGTAACAGAGAAGATAGACGGAGAGACTTGAAGTTCTACCGTATTCTGAGAGACCCGAAGAGGAGAGCGAGATGGACTGCTGTAATTCGACAAGAAATCTGGGCACCAAACGATCACCACAGACTATGTAGTAGTCGTTTTATATCTGGTAAGATGCATTTAATATATATTTAGAAGATTTTGGGCTGACAACCACAATTAAGATCATTGTGTGACGTTGGTGATTGGGGTCTATATAGTTGCCTCTTTTTCTTTGGGAGTGGAGTTGTTTTGTTGGTGTTGTTGGCGGTAAGCAGAGTAAAAAGAGGGAGAAAAATACAACTTCCGTGTCTAATTTTTCGCCGCCAAGCAAGCGTTACAATATTAATTTAAAATGAATGAAAACTAAATACTAATGAATATGTCATCATTATCATTTTAAAAATTTAAGTAACTGGTAAAAATAGATTATGACCGGATTTTTATGACCCTGTCAGTCAAAATGACAGACAACGAAAATGTCTAGCGCAACCTCTGATATATATATATATATATATATATATATATATATATATATATATATATATATATATATCGAAACTTTCAGGCCGCAAATCTAGCATGTAGCCATTGATTCTAATCGACGGGATTTCTATTTTGAAGTATTTCCCGAACGCCGCCATGTCGGCGCCGCCAAGCGGCCTTGTCATTGGTCAGAAGTGGCTATTGGCCCGCTCTCATTGGTCGGGAGCAGGCCAATAGCGATAGCTGTTTGGTGTTCACATGTCATCACACAACACAGAGACAGTGAAGTGAGCGCCAGGAGAAAAAAAAAGTGCTGCGGTCAAATGTTATAATAATGGACCGGTAAATGGTATCGGCGCCGTCTTTGTTGGTACTCGCCGATACCGATACAACCATTTCGGGCCGGATCGGCGCCCCCTGCCGATACTAGTATCGGTATCGGTGCATCTTTAATATATATATATAAACCCCATTTTTAAACATATATTTTTATTTGTATATGGCGGAAAACACAGACAAGGCTGAAAAAGCAGTTTCTGCTCTTGCACCTCTCTTTAAAATAAACTGCTGTATTTTAAGCCAAAACAACTGTTGTGTTTGAAAGAACAATATGTCTCTATGCTGCCAGAGCAGATACATGGCGCATTAAGTCCCCGAACTATTTTTAATTTGTCCGTTTTACCCTGGAAACCCCCGTTTACAAACGTTGCGTAACCGCTTTTGTTTCAACCCAGCCGTAAAACAAAGGTAATTAATTATATTTATTATTTAAAATGTCTTTCATTTTTAGCTTAGAAATTTTTTTTGATGTATAATATTTAGTTTAAAAAAACAAAAAATATTCATTTGCATATTTTAAACTAACAAATGACTAATTATGAAAAAATGGTGTCTGTAAAAAAGTCACAGATATCTACCTCATAACTATCGCTTAATTGTATTTTTGTTGTTGTTGTTACTGTCGCATTTTCTCTGATATGTTAGATGATAAATAATCAATCCAAACAAAGAAATATTGGGGGGAAAAAACGTTTAAAAGGGCATATATATGAAAAAGAAAATCTCGACCACTCTTTGATGTCTACGATTTCTGCATCGCGACCCTTGTTATATTATCATGTTTTACCCATAAAATCCCCCAAAAATCCAGCTGTGGCAATTCACAGCTGTGTCTTGACACTCGGTGATACATGCCACATAGAACTGGGCGGTAAACCGAAAATTTACCGTCACCGAAATTCTTCACGATGACCGACGTAATTTTGACCATGTCGATAAATTCGGTACATTAATAAAACAAGAAAATAGTCTTTTCATCCCGCTTTGACTCTGTGTTGTTCGTCTATGCTCATTCCCCTTTAAGAAAGCAGTGAATGTACATACGTAGGGAGTCACGTGATCATCAGGAAGCCAATCAAACAGAAGCCCGGTAAGCTAACGCTAGCAGCTAATGCTACAAGCAAAACGTGCTGGAGTGTGGCTTAAGGGAGGTTCGCCAAACTTTCACCCGACATTTAATAGACTCTTGGTGGCATCCAGACGGGCTTTCACCAGCTGTCCTCCCTTGTTCTCACAATTTCCGGAGATGGTGCTTTCAGTGCTTTCTACCGGTAGCCAGGCCACAGGCTAACGCTAGCCGCTAACGCTAGCGGCCGCTAGCGGCTAACGCTACAAATGAACGTGATGGAGTCTGATAGCGGCTCTAACCTTGTCAAAACGGCTGAATTTAATGAGTGGATTGGGCATGGACTGCATCTAGCAATTACTATGTCGCGTTATTTTGTATCTGACTGTGTGTGATTTCTCTGATAGCTTTTGTGATGGTAAAGCATTCAGCATAAAGCACAAATGGCCCCAGCTATTTTTCTGTATGTGTTTAATTCTGTGTCATTATTGCTATCATAAAATCTTAAGTGTTTCATTTGCAGAAGATCAATATAGCTTTAATGTGTGTCTGTCTGTCTGTCTGTTTGGGGGTTCATGTATGTGTGCATTTATTAAAAAATGCACTGGGTGGGGGGGGGGGGGTAGGGGGGAGACCCTGAAACCATAAAGTAAACACTTGTATTGAATAATTATGTCACAGCAGCCATTAACAATAAATTGTCTTTTTGAAGTGTACTGTTCGAGCTGCAAGTCATTTGTGTTACAATGACATGTTTGCACAGGCATATCGATTTTGACAATGTACATTGTTCAAGCCATACACTCTGTTATAAATGCTCATACTTGAATTCTTATTGTTTACAATTCATTTGTATAAACCTAATGTCTAGACTGCATGTACATTTGTTAAATATATCAAATTGAATGCTGGTAACTAAATCAACAAGAAACTGTTAATCTGTATTTCATGCATTGATTCATATTTTCAAATTATATAACAGTCCGCTTGGACGACTTTATCGTCATTTATCGTTATCGAGATAAATCTGCTCCATTTATCGTGATACATGTTTAAGGCCATATCGCCCACCCCTAATGCCACATGGAGTTTTTGGATCGAAACAAGGTAAGTAGGCGATAATATCTCGTTAAAGTCATGGCGTCTGTGATTCTGTTTTCGCGTCCGCTCACCTCCAGATAGGGTTTTGCTGTTCAATTTTTTAAAATTCGTTAATTTTTTTAAGATACCCTCCTTTTCAAAAATTTTCTTCCCCCAGAAAATTGAGATTTTAAGCTTTCCAAAGATGTATCACACATGCATATCGGACAATTTTGAAATTTGGCCAAATTGGGGGTCTCCGAGCGGAACTTAAAGTCACCTGAGTGTTTTCCGCCATATACTGTATGTAATGTCAATAAGTGTATATAAAACCCGAAAAAATAAGTGTTATCTATAGAACATGAAAGAATCGTTTGAAACATGTAAAGCAAATATTTTATATATAATATAAATAACACATAAAATAATGTCTAAATAATACACACTGTACATTCATTCTCTGTCTCATATGAAATGTGTGTGTTTGTGTAGGTGTACATACATACGTAGATGAAAATAATGTACATAAATGTTTTTAGAACTCTTATATAATAATTAGGGCTGTCAAACGATTAAAATTTTAATCGAGTTAATTACAGCTTAAAAATTAATAGCAATTAATCGCAATTCAAACCATCTATAAAATATGCCATATTTTTCTGTAAATTATTGTTGGAATGGAAAGATAAGACACAAGACGGATATATTCATTCAACATACGGTACCTAAGTACTGTATTTGTTTATTATATCAATAAATCAACAAGATGGCATTAACATTACATTCTGTTAAAGCGATCCATGGATAGAAAGACTTGTAGTTCTTAAAAGATAAATGTTAGTACAAGTTATAGAAATTTTATATTAAAACCCCACTTAATGTTTTCGTTTTAATACAATTTGTAAAATTTTCAATAAAAAAAATAAACTAGTAGCCCGCCATTGTTGATGTCAATAATTACTTACACAATACTCATGGGTGCTAAAGCCTATAAAATCAGTCGCACCCAAGCGCCAGCAGAAGGCCACAAAACTCAGAAAAACACAACAAGTACACATTTCACTGTGCTGTCATTTTAATCTGTTTGAGCGGGGCATTTGTGCGTTAATTGTGTCAAATATTTTAACGTGATTAATTTAAAAAAATAATTACCGCCCGTTAACACGATAATTTTGACAGCCCTAGGATAGACACATATACAGTACATGTGTGTATAGTTTATTTAAGCAAGCCACGAAACAAAGTACTTTTGAGCATTAACATTACATTCTGTTAAAGCGATCCATGGATAGAAAGACTTGTAGTTCTTAAAAGATAAATGTTAGTAAAAGTTATAGAAATTTTATATTAAAACCCCTCTTAATGTTTTCATTTTATTAAAATTTGTAAAATTTTCAATCAAAAAATAAACTAGTAGCTCGCCATTGTTGATGTCAATAATTACACCATGCTTACTCATGGTACTAACTAGGGTTGTTCCGATCATGTTTTTTTTAATCCCGATCCGATCCCGATCGTTTTAGTTTGAGTATCCCGATATTTCCCGATCCGATTGCTTTTTTTTTTTTTGCTCCCGATTCAATTCCAATCATTCCCGATAATTTTTCCCGATCATATACACTTTGGCAATGCATTAAGAAAAAAAATGAATAAAACTCGGACAAATATATACATTCAACATACAGTACATAAGTACTGTATTTGTTTATTATGACAATAAATCCTCAAGATGGCATTTACATTATTAACATTCTTTCTGTGAGAGGGATCCACGGATAGAAAGACTTGTAATTCTTAAAGGATAAATGTGACTTTGTAGATTGTGACTAAATATTGCCATCTAGTGTATTTGTTGAGCTTTCAGTAAATGATACTGTAGCCATTTAACTTCTGCCCAAATGCATGATGGGAAGTGCAACCATGACTGTGCGTCGTGGTACCAATTAATATATCTTCTCTGCGTTGGGAAATAACATAGGGTGTTAAGAAAAAGATCAACTACTACCTTTCATCCCCACATTGCTTTCCACGATTATTCTAATCATTGGGAGAGGGATTGCAAGGCTCTAGCCATTTAAAAAGAAGGCTCCAAAGGCTGCCAAAATTCACTCTACTAATTTTACACTGCCTTTTCTATATACTCTATGGGTGAAACGGCGCCATTGTAGATTGAACGCGACAATGCGTGAGTGGGTCGTTTAGTGCATGCGTTAATTTCGTTAAATATTGTAACGTGATAAATGTAAAAAATATTAATTCTCGCCGTTAACGCGATAAATTTGATAACCCTACCTATGGTATCATACCAATTACTTTGAAACAATTGGCTGCAAAGCTTCATGGCTTCAAGAAGCTTAATTTGGCCATCACTGTCAAAAAGTCAACCTCTGCTGCCACCTGCTGTCAACACTGTTGTTGTCCAACATGCCTCCTAGCATGCATTGCAGCGTTACAGATGTAAATAACAAAATTCATGTCCTGTGCTAATAATTTCTTCAGTTACTGTTCCAGTTGTTTCATTAATTGCTAGTAATGGTATTTGGTAACACTTTAATTCACAGTGGCGCCATATGACTGTCATTAGATAATCATAATTATGACATGACACTTTCATGAGCATTTATGAATGCTTATAACAGATGTCATTTTGTGTTATCCAGCAAATTATCTCACTTTTGAATGGATGTAAAAGATCCGAGCTGGACATAAATGGAGTGAGTGACATAATTTGCCGGATGTCACTTCACGACATAAGCATTCAGTAATGCCCATGATATGTCATAAGTATCGATGACAGTCTTATGACAATGTTATGATGCCGCTCTGTAATAAATTGTTACCTATTAACCCAAAAAAATCATCAAATAAGCCGCACTGGACTATAAACCGCAGAATTCAAAATGAAGGAAAAAAGTAGCGGTTTATAGTCCGAAAATTACGGTATGTCTGTAACGTTAAATACAATTAGAAAACGATTTAATTAAAAAAAAAATATATAAATAAATAAAAAAGGCATGTCCGATATTTTTTTGCCGATTCCGATACTTTGAAAATGACGTGATCGGACCCGATCGATCGGCATCTCTAGTACTAACCCATAAAATCAGTTGGACCCAAATGCCAGCAGAGGGGGCCAAACACCAAAAAACAAGTAACAAGCGAACACTGTACTGTCCTTTTAGTCTGTTTGAGCGGGGCATGTGCGTTAATTGCGTCAAATATTTTAACGTGATTAATTTAAAAAATTAATTACCGCCCGTTAACGCGATAATTTTGACAGTCCTAATAATATTATCATATTTTTTAAAAATCCGCGATGCACTGAGGGTGCTAAAGTTGAGCCGCGAAGTAGCAAGGGATCACAGCGTACAGTGGCGCAACTACACGTTGGACAGCGAATGAGTCGCATATGGGCGTGACTCGACAGGGGGCGCCGTCACGAGGACCAACCACGTGACCAAATACAGTTTCCTGCTTCATCAAATGCTTTAAGTGATGCTAATCAATGTCACCAACTATTAAAGCGTAAAGTCTACGTTGTTTGCCACATGCGCCTTCTATAAGGATGGCACCTAAAGAAAAAAAAAAGCGCAGATGCCCGCTGAAAGCCTGACTCCAGACAAGCATTGAAGCTCCTCGTGATTTAATAGCCATGCACAAAAAAAGCCAGCCCGCCCACCTTCACGCCCACCCTCGCCCGTCTGCGATTAAAAACAACAACAACAACGCGCTGCTGAAAGATGGCGGCCGGGGTTTCGTACCTGGCGGGTCGTCAAGATGGTGGCCGCGAGGAAGACGAGAAGGGTCTCCCTCCTCCTTCCTCTTCTTTCTTCGTCATTTGCAGCTCGGCCTGCGCGCGAGAAGCAAAGATCAGAGGCCGTTTTCCCACCTTTTCATGTGCGTTCTCATGGTACGGTTTGCCCCCCGGCATGCAAATGACTTTCATTATGCAAATGCATGCAAATCACATCCAAGCGTGTGAGAGCCCAGAAGAAGAGAAGGCGGGAGACACGCCGACGTTGCCCCAATGAATGAAAGAGGATGAAAACAATTCCCTAGTACGTCGCTCAATGGCTACGTTTACATTGACAAAACTACTTTAATACGAGTTCGGAGTGAAATTATGCTCGGATGTTTTCATGGACACTAAAAATTTTGATTTGTTCAGGACTTGCATGTTCTTGCATCATACTTTTGGTCGAAACAAAGATAAGTACTTCACAAGGGAAAGTCAAAGTGCGTTATCATACCAATGATACAGTACACAGAAAATGCTGTTTCTGGAGAATTGTTCATGTAGTACAAATGCAGTGGTACCTCTACTTACGAAATTAAGTAGTTTCGTAACTTGAAAATTCTGTAAGTAGAGACACGTTTTCCATGTAAATGCCCTAATCCATTCCAAGCCCCCCAAAATTCAGACATAAATCTTAATAGAGTAAAGAATACAAGTTATTACACTCATGAAGAGCTGTCAGAACACAAGGGACGAATGAAAAGAATGCTAGGATACACACATACACATACGGTCCCTCTTAGCCAATGGGATGCCAGCAATGCTAGGCAATAGTGAGAGCAGCTATAAGTATGTCACGTTCAGTAAACTCTGGGCACTGCGGGTACTAGCCATATTGTATTTTTGCCTTTTGTATCCTGAAACTTCTTTCGTAACAAGAGGTAATATTTTCCCGTTGAGGTGTGTCTTAACCTGAAAATTCTGTATGTAGAGACGTATTTAAGTAAAGGTATCACTTTACTTGTAGTACTGTACTGTAGTACAAGCGCACAAAGGTACGCATTCTTGTAGCACAACCGCCCACAGGTGCACGCACTTGTAGTACAATCGCGCGCAGGTGCGCTTACTTGTAGTGCAAGCGAACGCAGGTGCGCATACTTGTAGTGCAATCGTGCGCTTACTTGTAGTGCAAGCGAATGCAGGTGCAGGTACTTGTAGTACAAGCACACGCAGGGGCACGTGCTTGAAGTACAAGTGCACACAGGTGCATATACTTGAAGTACAGTCACACACAGGTGCACGCACTAGTAGTACAAGCGCAGGTAGGTACGCGTTCTTGTAGTGCAGGCACACACGCAGGTGTTCATACTTGTAGTGCAAGTGCACGCGCAGGTGGGCATACTTGTAGTGCAAGCGCATACGCAGGTGCGCGTACTTGTAGTACACGCGCACACAGGTGCGCATTCTTGTAGTGCAAGCGCACACACAGGTGCGTATACTTGTAGTGCAAACACATGCGCAGGTGCACATTCTTGTAGAGCAAGTTCACGCGCAGGTGCGCATACTTGTAGTACAAGTGCACGCAAGTGTACGGACTTGTAGTACAAGAGCACACAGGTGCACATTGTTGTAGTGCAAGTGCACGTACATGTGCGCATACTTGTAGTGCAAGCGCATGCGCAGGTGCGCGTACTTGTAGTACACGCGCACACAGGTGCGCATTCTTGTAGTGCAAGCGCACACACAGGTGCGTATACTTGTAGTGCAAACACATGCGCAGGTGCACATTCTTGTAGAGCAAGTTCACGCGCAGGTGCGCATACTTTTAGTACAAGTGCACGCAGGTGTACGGACTTGTAGTACAAGCGCACACAGGTGCACATTGTTGTAGTGCAAGTGCACGCACATGTGCGCATACTTGTAGTGCAAGCGCATGCGCAGGTGCGCGTACTTGTAGTACACGTGCACACAGGTGCGCATTCTTGTAGTGCAAGCGCACACACAGGTGCGTATACTTGTAGTGCAAGTGCGCGCGCAGGTGCGCATACTTGTAGTGCAAGTGCACGCGCAGGTGCGCATACTTGTAGTACAAGTCCACGCAGGTGCACGGACTAATAGTACAAGTGCACGCAGGTGCACATACTTGTAGTACAGTTGTGTGCAAGTGCATGTACTTGAAGTACAGTCGCGCGGAGGTGCACGCACCTGTAGTAGAACACGTGTGCAGGTGCACGCACTTGTAGTGAAAATGCATGCATTTATGTCACACTGCTGTTGCCATAGTTGTGCTTCCCCTGTTATTGTAGTATTACAATAAAAAAGAGACCCAAGTGATGAGTCGCGTGCACATGTGATTTGAAGCACACTGAACAAAGAAGTGTTGTTCCACTCAAGTGTCAGCCTTAAATGTACTTAGATTGATAAAGTACATAACAGCGCATTTGCCATACTGCTGACCACTGTGACCTTTGACCTCATTGCCCAAAAATGAAATCACCTCTTTCGTTTCATATAACAAACATATCCTGCAGCTTACATAATAATACTTGTGCTTGAGTTATCTTGAACAAAAAAAACATTCAAATTCAGTTTTGGACCTGTGACCTTTGACCTTCGACAAACAGACAGACATACAAATACATAAACTCCGCCTTCTGGAGATTTTATGTGCTGACTGTGGTAGACATTTAGCTTTAGCTAAAATCATTTAGCGTAACCAAGTGACATAAAAAAATTATATATCATGCATAAATACATCAATATTTTGAGTTGATCTTACTGTTGCTATATTAAAGTATTTTGTTGTATTTTTACTGTTTTTGTTTTTGTTTTTAAAGAAATTAACACTGTACGTCTGATTTAGCTAAGGCACGTGACTAGCGAGCCAAGGGGGCGCTCTTGTCCCCTCTATTGTCCTCCGTGTCACCCAGGGGAAGATTTGATGGCTCGGCGCTGAAAAAAGGGGTGAGTCGGGAGTGTGAGAGAGTTGGGGCGACAAGCGATGGGGGAGGGCCAGTCACACCAGCACTGGGCGGCAAAGCGCTCCTAATTGGCACTTGACATTTTTTTCTCAAGTGGAGCCCACTTTTCGCTGCGGTTGTGCAGAAAAGTGCCTTATGCTAATACGTCGGAGGTGTCAACGTCGCCTGAGGTGGCAAATCTTTTCAGACATTTTTTTTTTTGTGTGGGGGCATGAATGGTCATATTTTAATGCCATTAGCAGTGCTAGATGTCCATTCCATTTTGATTGAATGTCTTTCGACTTTCAATTAAATTTCAACTTTATTCCGGAATCGAGCTAACGTACTTATATTAAAAATAAAATAAATAATTAAAATTTTATTATGTATATCAGTACATGCATTTATGATTTAAAAAAAATATTTTATGGAGAAAAACATTCCATTTTAAATAGCTTTTTTGGTTTTATTTTTTAAAAAAGTAGGGGAAAAAAAGGTAAGCTGTTTTCTTTTAACTTTTTACTTATTTATTGAAGGTAAAATAGTAAATATTCTTAGCTTTAATTTTTCACAATTTGTGGTTTTATTTTTATTTTTTTGCTTGAATTATAATATGTATTTATATATTTTTTTAACCCTTACAGGTTATTGCATTGAACTCATTGGCTGCCATTGACACCAGTGGACGTCCAAATTATTTGGATTGAATCACTCAAAATGAATTGGACGTCAATGGGACTGAAAGATGAGCACTCACCACCAGTCTCCACAGTTTTTATTTTTTTTAAAATAATGGACAAATAATTTTAATTTTCTTTTAATTTATTTTAAAAATGTCAAGAAAAACGTTTATACAATTATAAATTTATACAATTATTATTATTATTATTAACTCTTACAGAGCATGCATTTAACTCACTAGCTGCCATAGACACGGCGCTATTGTTTAAAAAATATTTTCAGTATATACTGTATTACAATTCGTGCATGGAATAGTTAAAAAAAAAAAAAAAAACAACACAAATTTGGAAAAATTAAACTTATTAAAAAAGCATGGAATTGTTAAAAAACAAAAACAAAACAAAAAACACAAATTTGGAAAAATTAAACTTATTAAAAAAATTAAAATGTATTAAAAATTAAAAATATTTTCTATTTTACTTTCAATTTTAAAATAGAAATTAAATCAAAACTAAAAGAGAATATTCCTTTTTTAATTAAAAAATAGTTAAAAAGTTGTAAATTAAAAAAATATAAATCTATTTTATTTCATATTTTTTAAATTGAAATGAATTGGACGTCTAGCACCGTCAATGGCATTGAAAGATGAGCTTTCAGTCTTCCCAGTTTTTCAGTAATTTGAAAAATTTATCTATTTATTCAAAAAAAAAAAGGGCCTGAAAGATGTTTTTCAGAACAGACAAATATTTTTAGTTTAGATTAATTTATCAAATACTTTAAATGAAAACATAGTAATAGTCCTAAATTTATTTCTTCTAACTTTGTAGTTTTTTTTTTTAAATGTAGCACAAAAAACGGCCCTTCTTCAGGTTCATTTTGCAGTAAATAGGGGGCTGCGAGTCACATCATCACTTGAAATTAATATCTCAAATTCTCAATATCTATAAAACGATCACATCACAAATGAAGTTTTTACAGCACAAATTAGCACAAAAGTAGCATAAACGAATGGCACCATTTCGGGTCTATTTTGCCAAAAATTGGGGGCTGTGTGACCTCCTTACTCGAAATTAATATCTCAATATCTCAAAAACGATGGCAGCAGAATGAAGTATTTACAGCACAAACATAGCACAAACGATTGACACAATTTTTTGGCCATTTTTAATCAAAAATGGGGGTGCTGGTTGACGTCAGATTCAATTATTAATATATCAAAAACGATAGCAGCACAAACAAAAAAATTTTTCAGGACAAACGAGCACAAATGGATGGTATAATTTTTCTATAAATTTGCATCTGCTGGGAGGCCAACTTCACTGACGTCTAGTGCCGTCAATGGCTTTGAAAGATGACCGTTCACAGCCAGTCTCCCTAGTTTTTAAGTTATTTTAAAAATTGTATTTATTTATTTATATAATTAAAAAAAACTGTTAGAAATTTTTTTTTAAAAACCATTTAAAAATTTTATTCTTTTTAGTTTAATTTTTAAACATTTTTCAAAATAAAAACATGGTAAATATTCTTAATTTTTAAATGTGTATTTTTTTTCTGTAAAAAAAAATTCAAAATTTAAAAAATATAACCAAAAATCTAACACTGATTCACCACTGTATAAAAAAATAATCTAACAGCGACAATTGCTTTCAACAGCCAGGGTTGCTCATGCGACGATTGGCTCAAAACCAACAGAGTTAACATATTTGGACCCACGCGGTTAAGGAAAGAACACATTTTACTAATCGCTTTGTTCAGCGCGCAGACATTGAAAAAGTGCTGCTGTTCCTTTAGAAAACACTGAAGCCATTTTCTAAACTCTGTTGGCGTCTCAAGGAGAAGCAGAAGAAAAAAAGAGGGGTTTTGTTAAGAATCAGAGGCTCGTATTGAGAAAAGTGTCTGGCTGATCGGCTCGGCTCGGACCCGGCGGGACTGAAAGGGAGGCAAAGGGCCGCTTTGTCCCGGGGTGACAAGTGGACTTGCTCTATTGACTGTAAAGTCTACCGCCGAGGGGGTGGAAGTGGGCTACAATGCCTGTTTTTTTTACTTTAGACACTTGCAGAAGACGACTTAAGATAAACTAGCATCCGGATTTCTTAACGTTTTTACGTTTATTGCCGGTATAGACAAGGGGTGTCAACCCCTGGATCTTATTTACCGATCGACTGTTTATATTACTCTAACACACATAATATAATCAATCAGGGAATAGTATCATTTCTCGTATCTACTGCTTGTATTACTCTAACACACCCAATATAAAACAAATAGCATTTATACAGTAGTTTAAAGTGATCCTCTAACTTAAATACATGTAGGCTCTAATAAACCACAATTGTTCTCTTGCACTAAAATTGGTTGTTAGAAACACATAAAATGTTAATGGCAATATTTTATAATATTTAGTCCATATTTTGACCGATAGTTGGCGCCATGGTTTGCGGGCTCGCAGTGATGACGTCATTGGGATCTTTCCAAATATGTAGCGTGTTGAAGTGAGTGGTCAAGGTGGAATTATTATTTTTAGTGAATAAATGTGCATAAGTGGAAGCTTCTCCCCTTTTTGGTCCCTGTATGCACGTATCCAACCCACCACGCGTTACAACTGGAGCCCGAACATATTTCCTGGATCCTCAGTCAAGTAAGGGATCCGTCTATTTTCTGGATCCAACAACGTCTGCAATACTGGTTTCGGATCTGTCCATTTTTTTGATTCTTCGGTCCCACAGCGGCTTTTCGGATCGGTCTATTTTGTGGAATTGACGGCAACATTGCCATGGGATCCGTCTAATTCCTGGATTTTCGAGTGAGTAAAAAAACGCAGATTTGGATTACTATTGCTATCTTTTTTGTCTACTATTCTTCGTGGGAGTTTTCCCCAAATCATACTAAATAATTAAAGCACTGTGGCACGCTACAGTGACGACAGTGACTCTGACGTGGACCTTACAACAATGTTGGAGTTCGTCAGGGAACGCGTGTTTGCGTACTGCTTACTGCTGAGCTCCCGAGTGAAAAGTGGTCAAGGTGGAAATATTATTTTTTGTGAATAAATGTGCATAAGTGGAAGCTTCTCCCCTTTTTGGTACTTTTATACACGTATCCTAGCTACCACGCGTTACAATGTACAAGACATGGATTACACAAGGTGTGCTCTTTGGCCTGTACTGTATGTAAAGAACACGACAGCTCTGGATGCTAACAAGCTACATAATTATATTGGGATACATTTGAAAACACAATATGCTTACCTTGAATATCTGCTAATAAAACCAGAGTTCCCAACAGCACTCTCTCGCATCACCAGTTTTGCCCAACTTTTGTCTTATCAGGTATTTGCTGCACGCATTTTTCCCTGAAGCTCGTCTTGTGAACAACCAACAGTGCTGTGCTGCTCTTCACTTTTCAGATCTGGTTCAAATAGGAAGGGTAGAACCGACGACATGTTGGGAAAGCTAACGAGTGACACGCTGGAATTTCGGCAACTGGACCGGTGACGTCACACACTGTGACGTAACAAGAATGGCGACCTAAGGTGGAAAAGCGCTATACAAGTATAACACCATATATATGTATATATATATATCACTTAAAATAATTTTACAAAACATTAAGAGGGGTTTTGATCTCAAATTATTATAACTCATACTAACATTTATCTTTTAAGAATTACTTGTCTTAAAAATAGAGGATCTCTTTAAGGAAAACAAGCAGAATATCGTATTGCCCCGAATATAAGACTGCCCTGATTATAAGACGACCCCCTCTTTTTCAAGACTCAAGTTAGAAAAAAGTCTATTTGAATCACACAATTATTATTTATACAGAAAATAATTACAGTACATCTGAAACAAATTATTATAACAATATATTTGAGAAAAAAAGCATGTTATTTTGTTATTCATTCAAATCTTAATATCTGAACATTTAAATATGTAAGTGCAATCACATTCGTAAATGAATGGCTTCTGCTTTTTGAAATGTAAATAAACCAATCTATTGTGATAAAACAACAAAATTGCAATAACTGCATTAACCATCAAAGTGAGGTCTAACTGTAACTGTAGTTTTAAAAGAAATCTGAATAAGGAAAGACATTGCAATAAAATAATGCAAACTGGTTAAACTTGAAAGTAGCTGAGATTTGTCATGACAGAACATCGCTTCTATCTGGCGCCATCTAGCGTCATGAATGGGTATAATGTCTAGACCGAGAATATAAGACGATCCCCTCTTTTTCAATCTTATTTCAATGTAAAAAACACTGTCTTATATTCGGGCCAATACAGTATATGGCATAAGAGATACATGACGCCTTCCCAACGTGTGCGTCATGCAACTGACTGAGCAAGATTGACGCTGACAAGCCCACGTCTGCACCACCAACTCTTGCAATCAGTCCTCCCGGAGAGTCCAAAACAAATGGCGGGACGTCCTGTCCCAACACAAAGAACACCGGAGAATGCCCGATATCCAACGATAACACAACTGACAAGACTGCAAGAGCCCCTTTAACGCTGAGGTGGCAAAATCCACAACTCTCATTGCCCTGGCAACAGTAACTTCCGAATTCTCTTGTCCAATCCACAAAAAGACAATAATCTAAACAACGCCCAAACACATCCCATGCCCACGGCCCGCCCAGCGAGAGCCTTCACAAGACTGAACACTAGAACTACCAAGGGTGTTCCAGTGACAACTAGTTAGTTTGTTATTTATTTAATTTCTTAAAATATACTCCACCGACTAATTAAACCAAGGGCGTAGGTTTGCATGGGGACGGTAGGGACATACGGTAACACTTCCAACTTTTCAGGATGCTCAAATTGTTTTTTTAAATGAGTTCAGTAATATAGGTAATTTAGATTGCCTTCCCATATATTGTAAGGACACAATTGATCCTACCATTATTAAGTGAATTAATTTCATTATGTTCAGACTTATATTTAACCCTTTTTCACTTGCTGAATTTGCTAGCCCATTTCCCCCCTCCAAACTCACGTTTGATTGGCTGATGACTTGACACCCCCCAAACATGCACACGCAGACCCGACGAAAATACAACATGTCACCAACATGCCGCCTCATCCGCACCCTTCAAAGAGGAGGGATATTAGAAGTTTTTTTTTTTTTCAGCCAGCAGCAGCCACTGTCAGTAATGTAAAAGGACGGCAATGTTATGGAGGTGGGGAACACTCCTTTAATTTCTGCTACTATAATTTTGCTACAACCTGCATCAGAGTTTGCATAACATTAAACTGTGTGAATTTGCCAACTTGCATAACTCGATCAGGAAGCTGCTTAGATAGAAGTGTCCTCCACTTTTGTATGTATTTTCTGCTGTTAACGTTAATTAAACTGTTAGGTGGTCTTAAAGCAACACTTGGTAACTTTTCAGTTTTGGTCGATTTTAGCGACACTGGTGGACAAAAGCGGTAGTTTTTTGAAGATTGCGTTTCCCATGAGGACCAGCGCATGAGTGCATAGTGTCTTCCTATGAGGGGCGTAACAGAAAATAATTGAGAAGCACTGGTTTAACTCAATACAGATATACACTCACCGGCTACTGTATTACGTACACCACGCTAGTAACGGGTTGGACCCCCTTTTGCCTTCAGAACTGCCTCAATTCTTCGTAGCATAGATTCAACAAGGTGCTGGAAGCATTCCTCAGAGAGTTTGGTCCATATTGACATGATGGCATCACATAGTTGGCGCAGATTTGTCGGCTGCACATCCATTATGCGAATCTCCCGTTCCACCACATCCCAAAGATGCTGTATTGGATTGAGATCTGGTGACTGTGGAGGCCATTTGAGTATAGTGAACTCATTGTCATATTCAAGAAACCAGTCTTATGATTTTAGCTTTATGACATGGCGCATTATCCTGCTGAAAGTAGCCATCAGAAGTTGGGTACATTGTGGTCATAAAGGGATGGACATGGTCAGCAACAATACTCAAGTGGCGTTCCAACCATGCTCAATTGGTACCAAGGGGCCCAAAGAGTGCCAAGAAAATAGTCCCCACACCATTGCACCACCACCACCACCAGCCTGAACCGTTGATACAAGGCAGGATGGATCCATGGTTTTATGTTGTTGATGCCAAATTCTGACCCTACCATCCGAGTGTCGCAGCAGAAATCGAGACTCATCAGACCAGGCAACGTTTTTCCAATCTTCTATTGTCCAATTTCGATGAGCTTGTGCAAATTGTAGCCTCAGTTTCCTGTTCTTAGCTGAAAGGAGTGGCACCCGGCGTGGTCTTCTGCTGCTGTAGCCCATCTGCCTCAAAGTTCGATGTACTGTGCGTTCAGAGATGCTCTTCTGCCTACCCAGGTTGTAACGGCTGGTTATTTGAGTCACTGTTGCCTTTCTATCAGCTCCAACCAGTCTGGCCATTCTCCTCTGACTTCTGGCATCAACAAGGCATTTCCGCCCACAGAACTGCCGCTCACTGGATATTTTTTCTTTTTCGGACCATTCTCTGTAAACTCTAGAGATGGTTGTGTGTGAAAATTCCAGGAGATCAGCAGTTTCTAAAATACTCAGACCAGCCCTTCTGGCACCAACAACCATGCCATGTTCAAAGTTACTCAAATCACATTTCTTCCCCATACAGATGCTCGGTTTGAACTGCAGGAGATTGTCTTAAACCATGTCTACATGCCTAAATGCACTGAGTTGCCGCCATGTGATTGGCTGATTAGAAATTAAGTGTTAAAGGGATCCTCTGTTTTTAAGACAAGTAATTCTTAAAAGATACATGTTAGTATGAGTTATAATAATTTGATATTAAAACCCCTCTTAAAGTTCTTGTTTTAATAAAATTTGTAAAATTATTTCAAGTGATAGGTCGCCATTCTTGTTACGTCGCAGTGCGTGACGTCACTGGTCCCGTTGCGGAAATCCCAGCGCGTCACTCGTTAGCTTTCCCAACATATCGTCAGTTCTACCCTTCCTATATGAACCAGATCTGAAAAGTGAAGAGCAGGACAGCACTGTCGGTCGTTCACAAGACGAGCTTCAGGGGAAAATGTGTGCAGCAAATACCTGATAAGACAAAACTGGTGATGCGAGAGAGTCCTGTTGGGAAGTCCGGTTGGGAGCGAGAGTGTATGCTGTCCGGTTTTATTAGCAGATATTCAAGGTAAGCATATTGCGTTTTCAAACTTATCCCAATATAATTATGTAGATTGTTAGCATCCAGAGCTGTCGTGTGCTTTACATACAGTACAGGCCAAAGAGCACACCTTGTGTAATCTATGTCTTGTACATTGTAATGCGTGGTAGCTAGGATACGTGTATAAAAAGTACCAAAAAGGGGAGAAGCTTCCACTTATACACATTTATTCACAAAAAATAATATTTCCACCTTGACCACTTTTCACTCGGGAGCTCAGCAGTACGCAAACACGCGTTCCCTGACGAACTCCCAACATTGTTGTAAGGTCCACGTCAGAGTCACTGTCGTCACTGTAGCGTGCTATAGTGCTTTAATTATTTAGTATGATTTGGGGAAAACTCCCACGAAGAATAGTCAACAAAAAAGATAGCAATAGTAATCCAAATCTGCGTTTTTTTACTCACTCGAAGATCCAGGAATTAGACCGATCCCATGGCAATGTCTTAGCCGCGATTAGGCCGTCGATTCCACAAAATAGACTGATCTGAAAAGCCGCTGTGGGACTGACGAATCAAAAAAATGGACAGATCCGAAACCAATATTGCAGACGCGGTGGGACCGTCGGATCCAGAAAATAAACGGATCCCTTACTTGACTGAGGATCCAGGAAAAATGTTCGGGCGCTAGTTGTAACGCGTGGTGGGTAGGATGCGTGCATACACGGACCAAAAAGGGGGAGAAGCTTCCACTTGTGCACATTTATTCAGTAAAAATAATAATTCCACCTTGACCACTCACTTCACTCCCCTTGTTTCCATTTGACTGGAAATTGCATCCAAAAGCAGCACATCGTGGCATTTTACTTTGCGAGTTTAGGCAGCATTAAGCAATTGTTGAACACGCAAGATACCAATGACGTCATCACTGCGAGCCCGCAAACCATGGCGCCAACTAACGGTCAAAATATGGACTAAATATGATAAAATGTTGCCATTGATTTAACATTTTATGTGTTTCTAACAACATATTTTAGTACAAGAGAACAATTGTGGTTTATTAGAGCCTACATGTATTTAGAGGATCACTTTAACGAGCAGTTGGACAGGTGTACCTAATAAAGTGGCCGGTGAGTGTATTTTGCAATAATCAGTTAGCCTATCAATTAATTAGGTTCATATTCATGAGAAATGTAGCCCTGACCCCCATTTACCCAATTTGTTTGGTCTTATCAAGGTCCCGTCCCCAGCAAAAAGTGTACATGCATGTTATGCTGGTATATCGTCCCTACCAATGTTGAGCCCAAACCTACACCCTTGAATTAAACCCACGCAAATTCAGAGATTAAGCCTTGTGTAAAAATTCGGAACTTCCCCTTTAAGTTTGGAGTAAAACGTGGGCAATCAGGTTGAAAAAAGCTTGGAAAACCACTGCTCCAAACACCTTTTTGCTGTTTATCCACTTGAAAATTTGGAGGTTTCCACACACTCCCCAAAATTACACTCCAGCGGGACAAACGGTCCCGCTTGTTGAGACAGCAACTGTCCAGCCTGCGATAGTTTCCGACCCTTTGCTAGCGTCGGCAGGGGGCCGGCTTTCCTCTTACGCTCAGAAAAGCAATCACGCCTTCAATCAGCCGGCGCCTTGAAGATCTGATTGACCGATTATCGCCAGCCATAGAAGCTAAGATTGTTCACCGGAGTCGTCTCTGCTTGATTGTGGGACCCCTACTAACCGTACCGCCTCCTTACAACCCCCTCTTTGCCCAGTCAATGAGATCCTGTAAGGCATTTTTCCAGTCCGGTGCTGACAATCAAATTGTCGAGCTTCCAAACCAATGGTTCAGCACCTCAATCAATTATAATATTTTTTTATTAAATGGCAACCGTTTCGATAGTTGATCAATTATATTGGGCTTTGCTATCCTAAAAAATGTCCAAATCCTTTTATAACAGTACTTCTCAAAAAGCGCGGCGCCCCCTGCAGAGCAATGCCGGGGTTGGTGCGTGTAACCTCGGGGAACATATTTTTGCCATATTAGAATAAAGTGTAATTGCACATCCACTCAGTGGATGGCAGCGGCGCTCTCATTTAGAGAGTGCGCAGCATTTTTGAACCAAACGAGCACACAGTAAAGAGCACTGGAGATATGAAGAGCTTAGACTAGGGTGACCAAACGTCCTCTTTTGCCCGGACAAGTCCTACTTTCATGTAGTATCCTCTTCGTCCGGGCGGGTTTTATAAATTCATAAAAATGTCCGGTTTTTATGATTTTTCACGGGACCAATTTGAAAAGAATCCCTCCGGCTGCTGGGTGGCAGCACCTGCCTGCGATGACATGGCTGCTAGTAGTAGGGAGGGAAGGAGTAGTTCTTCTTGTTTTTGTTGGCAGTTTACCCCTATCATGACATGAGGCATTACCGCCATCTACTGGGTTGACGATTTGGCCACAACGCCTGTTAAGTTTTTTACGATAAATACGTATATAATGGCAACTGCTTACTTATGTCGGAGCTTTGACTGTAAAACCCCGTTTGGTGTCGCATCGTTGCGCTGCCGATGATTGTAAACTTTTATAGCAAAGTTTGATTCTTGCCTCAGTTGGCTATCAGTAAGCTAAACCACGCTAGGTAGAGATGTCCCCAATCGAATCGGCAAAAAAATATCGGACATGCCTTTTTTTAATATATATATATTTTTTAATTAAATCGTTTTCTAATTGTATTTAACGTTACAGACATAATGTGTTACACTCTTCCAGAGTCTTTAGTTTAAGCTTAAGGTAGGGTTATCAAATTTATCGCGTTAACGGCGAGAATTAATATTTTTTACATTTATCACGTTACAATTTTTAACGCAATTAACGCATGCGCTGCACGACCCACTCATGCATTGTCGCGTTCAATCTATAATGGCACCGCTTTACCCATATAGTCTATAGAGCTAAAAGGCTGCGTAAAATGAGTAGAGTGAATTTTGGCAGCCTTTGTAGCCTTTTTTTAAATGGCTAAAGCCTTACAATCGCTCTCCCAACGAGTGGAATAATCGTGGGCAGCAATGTGGGGAAGAAAGATAGTAGTTGATCTTTTTCTTAACACCCTATGTTATTCACAACACAGAGAAGATATATCAATGGGTACCACGACGCACAGTCATGGTTGCATTTCCCATCATGCATTTGGGCAGAAGTTAAATGGCTACAGTATCATTTACTGAAAGCTCAACAAATACACTAGATGGCAATATTTAGTCACAATATACAAAGTCACATTTATTCTTTAAGAATTACAAGTCTTTCTATCCGTGGATCCCTCTCACAGAAAGAATGTTAATAATGTAAATGCCATCTTGAGGATGTATTGTCATAATAAACAAATACAGTACTTATGTTGAATGTATATATTTGTCCGAGTTTTATTCATTTTTTTCTTAATGCATTGCCAAAATGTATATGATCGGGAAAAATTATCGGGAATGATTGGAATTGAATCGGGAGCAAAAAAAAGCAATCGGATCGGGAAATATCGGGATCGGCAGATACTCAAACTAAAACGATCGGGATCGGATCGGGAGCAAAAAAACATGATCGGAACAACCCTAACGCTAGGTATTATGGGAAACGTAGTTTTGAACTGCTTCGTTTGGAAACATGCTGGTTGAATAGTTTGTCAGTTAATTTCGGTTATTGTTTGTGTGCAATCTAAAACATTGAATGAGAATATCAATTGAATGGGAATAACAATTTGTCAAGGACAATTGTTGTGATAATAATTTATAAAAATGTTTAGTTGGCACATAGCCTACTGTGTATATGTGTATTGAATGGACTACATTTCCATGGGTCTGCATTACAGTTCCCTCCATAATTATTGGCACCCCTGAAAACGATGTGTTTTTTAGCTTCTAATATATATTTTTTTAATTCAAATAATATGGGACCTTAATGGAAAAAAAAAAAGAAAAATCCAACCTTCAATACAAGTGCATTCATTCAGTGGGGAAAAAATCCCACATAAAGAAAAAAATTTTTGACATCAAATAATGTGTGTCACAATTATTAGCACCCCTGGTGTTAATACTTTGTACAACCCCCTTTTGCCAACAAAACAAGGTCTGGGGACTGAGATGGCCATGGGAGAAGCTTGATTTTGTGTCTGGTGCAGAGGTTGCGCTAGACTTGTTCGTTGTCTGTCATTTTGACTGACAGGGTCATAAAAATCCGGGCATAATCTATTTTTACCCGTCACTTAAATTTTTAAGATGACTATATCTTAATGCAGTCACTATATGTATATACACAATAATACAATAATACTTTATAATATAAAGTAACTAACATTAGTGCAGTCATAGATTACAGTAAGCAGGCCAGTGCTGTGTTTCCATATATATTTTTATTATATTATGTATATACAGGATATATATATATATATATATATTCCCCCCCCCCCCAAGTTGGACCTTCCATGATCCTAATACATTTAATAATAGTAAAATATTATATAATTCCATTTCATATATATATATATATATATATATATATATATATATATATATATATATATATATTAGGGCTGTCAAACGATTCAAATTTTTAATCGAGTTAATTACAGCTTAAAAATTAATTAATCGTAATTAATCGCAATTAATCGCAATTCAAACCACCTATAAAATATGCCATATTTTTCTGTAAATCATATATATATTCTGTAAAATAAATTGTTGGAATGGAAAGATAAGACACAAGATGGATATATACATTCAACATACGGTCCATAAGGACTGTAGTGGGCATTTCACTCTACTGTCATTTAAATCTGTCTATGCTGTCCTCACTCCGAAGCGTCTACTTTTTCCAAAGCTAGACAGCTAGTGAACGACGCCTTAATAATCAGACTTCTTCCTTTTTCATCTGATTTATTAATAAAATAGCCTCAAACCATTGTCCTCTTTAGACCGTCGTAAAACTACAAAAAAAAAGTACACAAGCATTGCATTAGCAACAACGTTAGCTTAGCACGCGATACAGGTTCACTAAACATAAACAAAAAGCGTCTCATACAAAAAATAGAACATTTCGCTTGCTAACATAATATGTACATTCTTTACAACAACCATACTTACGGACAAATCTTGTCCAAGGATCATATAAGCACAACATTACAACGTAGGCGTCAGCCCGAGACGTCGTGCAGCCATATTGAACTGGCAAGGAAAGAATAAACCATGTCGCAAAGCGACCACAAGAGTTCGCTGTTAGACAGCACAAAAAGCCTTGCTGTAAAACTTACCAAAAGGCAGAATACTGTCTGAGCGGGACATGTCCGTTAATTCCTTCAAATATTTTAACGTGATTAATTAAAAAAATTAATTTAAGGCGTTAAGGCGATCATTTTGACAGCCCTAATATATATATCTATATATCTATATATATATATATATATATATATATATATTTTAAATTTATTATTATTATTAAATAAAAATGCGCGTTGATACGACGCACATAAAGGCAACTTCCAATTTTTAAAAAAATCGTTAGAAAGTTGTATGGACTTACAATCCGCTAGCTTGTTGTTTCCGGTTGTCTTCCGAAATACACCTGGGTGACGGCGCGTCAAGTGTTCATTCATAGCCGACGTGCTACCGTGGTATGCGAGCTCAGCTTAGCAAAAAGAGTACACACAGTGGTGGCACCCTCCATATTTTCCTTGAAATAATGTCAGGCTCTGGCTAGTCTGGTCCGCTTTTTTGGCTTTATGCCGCTTTCACCGTGTTACCAATTCTGCCCTTCTTGGTAATTGGCGGCGTTTTCAACTGCTCGCCGCAGTGAGGAGTGAACCGGCGATTCACTTGATTCGTTGTCATTCTTCACTGCATCAGTCCCTCTTTTTTCACCTCTTTTATCAACACCTTCGTCGTTTTGGGGCTTTTTGAAGAAACTTCGGACACTCAGTTGCCTTGACATTTTTCAGAGTAAGGCCAACGACGTCATGCATCAAGAGAGACAATAGCTAATTAATATGCTCACTCGCCACCCTGTGGTCTGGGGTGTGAATTGCAACCTGTCAACGTGACGGATGGACTTCAGTTTTTTCCGTCACCGTTGTAAAAAAACGGTCAACGACGGAAAATATTCGGTTAACGCGACCCCTGGTCTGGTGAACCATTTTTGTGTGGATTTGGCCATATGTTTAGGGTCATTGTCTTGCTGAAAGAACCAGTGACGACCCATCTTCAGCTTTCGGGCAGAGGGCAACAGATTTTGATTTAAAATGTCCTGGTATTTCAAAGCATTCATGATGCCATGCACCCTAACAAGGTTCCCAGGGCATTTGGAAGCGAAACAGCCCCACAGCATCACTGACCCACGCCCATACTTCACAGTGGGTATGAGGTGCTTTTCAGCATGCGCATCTTTCGTGGCATGCCAGACCCACTTAGAGTGTTTGTCGCCAAAAAGCTCAATCTTGGTCTCATCTGACCAAAGCACACGGTCCCAGTTGAAGCCTAGGACCGTGTGTATTTTTGTGTGAGAATTTTTGAAAGTCCGTGCTGCCCAACGACAGCCCCAAAACATCACTGCTCTAGAGGAGATCTGCATGGAGGAATGGGCCAAAATACCAGTGTGTGAAAAGCTTGTGAAGAGTTACAGAAAACGTTTGGCCTCCGTTGTTGCCAACAAAGGGTACATAACAAAGTATTGAGATGAACTTTTGGTATTGACCAAATACTTATTTTCCACCATGATTTGCAAATAAATTCTTTAAAAATCAAACAATGTGATTTTCAGGTTTTTTTTCCACATTCTGTCTCTAATGGTTGAGGTTTACCCATGTTGACAATTACAGGCCTTTCTAACATTTTCAAGTGGGAGAACTTGCACAATTAGTGGTTGACTAAATACTTATTTGCCCCACGGTATATGATATAAAAATACATTACAATATACATTACATACAATTTCTTGGGAATCCAAGGAGGAGAACTAACCGATTGGCAACAGGATTGAATGGCTGAAATTTTGCAAGGGCGTCCATGTGACGGGCCCCGGGCTAAGCTCAGGCATGTCGCCCCGCGCACGGGGGATCATGGGGGGCGGATTATTAGATTACAAGTGATCCCCTTTTCTCAATGCTATGCTCAGAAGCACATAAACGGGTGGTATTGGTGGTTTTCGCAAGTATTTCGGGGGGGACTCCCTGAAAACTCACTTAGCAGCGAGGCCTGGAAAAGACCCAGAAAATTGAGAGTACTGAAGGCTTGCATAAAAAGACTTTGGTCTCAATTTCTTGTTTAGGTCTTGGTTTTACTTATGTTTCAGTCATGGTCTTGTTTCATCTTGGTGTTGTTTCGGTCTTAGTCTTGATCTGAGTCTCGTTTTGGTCTTGGTCTTGTTTCATCTTGTGTGGGTTTTGGACTCGGTCGAGGTGATATTTATGTCTTGGTCTTGGCTTTGGTCTTGATTTTCGACTTTGACTTGTTTCTTGTTGTCTCAATCGTGGTGTTGTTGCGGTCTTGGTCTTAGTCTTCTTTTGGACTGTCTTGGTCTTGTTTCATCTTGTTTCATCTGTGGGTTTTGGACTTGTTTCGGTCTTGGTCTTGTTTTATCTCAGTCTAGGTGATGTTTCGGTTGAAGTATTTTTTTGTTGTTGTCGTGGTCTTGATTTTGGTATCCTTTTGGTCTTTTTGTTGTTTCAGTCTCGGTCATGGTATTGTTGCAGTTCTGGTCTAAGTCTTGTTTTGGTCTCGGTTTTAGGTATGTTCATAGGCGGGGTTTGACTTTTTTTTGGGGGGGGGGGGGCACACACAACATGTTGATGACCCCAAAACGCAGTGTTAGCAACAAAATTAACTTACAAAAATATTTAAAATAATAAGTTGACAATGAGCGTTTTTTTTTTCTTGAGGGGAATTCTAAATCAGGCTGCTAAGGCAATACTTTTCTATTGAATTTGGTATGCCCGCCGGTGACGTGCCAATGTAGTTACCCCAGTCAAAAATGGTATCCCCTGGGCGGAGCCATATGGAGGTAGATTTTAATCTTTATTATTCAACCAAAAAAAGTCGCTTTAATCAAATGTTTGAATGCAAAAATAAATTTTTAACTCAAAAAACTCAACAACAACAAAAAAATACATGTGACAGCTGTTTTTATTTGATTTTTGTTGTTGTTGTTGTTTTTTTGATTGAAGTAATGTTGATTTGTGTTTAGGCCACATTTCGGCTAGGACATTTTCCCTTTATTATTCAATCAAAAAATAAGCTGCTTCTAAAAAAATATAGATTTTCAAAAAGAAAAATCACTTCCATTAAAAAAAAGTAGGGCTGTCAAAATTATCGCGTTAACGGGCGGTATCACTTTAAAATATTTGACGCAAGTAACGCACATGCCCCACTCAAACAGATTAAAATGACAGTACAGTGTAATCTCCGCTTGTTACTTGTTTTTTTGGTGTTTGGCGCCCTCTGCTGGTGCTTGGGTCCAATTGATTTTATGGGTTAGTACCATGAGTGAGCATGGTTTAAAAATTGACATCAACAATGGCGAGCTACTAGTTTATTTTTTTGATTGAAAATTTTACAAATTTTAATAAAACGAAAACATTAAGAGGGGTTTTAATATAAAATTTCTATAACTTGTACTAACATTTATCTTTTAAGAACTACATGTCTTTCTATCCATGGATCGCTTTAACAGAATGTTAATAATGTTAATGCCATCTTGTTGATTTATTGTTATGATAAACAAATACAGTACTTGTGTACCGTATGTTGAATGTATATATCAGTCTTGTGTCTTATCTTTCCATTCCAACAATAATTGACAGAAAAATATGGCATATTTTATAGATGGTTGGAATTGCGATTAATTACGATTAATTAATTTTTAAGCTGTAATTAACTCGATTAAATGAATTGAATTTTTCAAAAAGGCATTTCCTATTAGATTTTTTTAATGTAGAGCATTGAAATTTAAGGAGTCAATACCTTGTGCAAAACTTCTCCAAAAAGTCTCTTGAACCCATATCCAACAGGATATCGGGTATTTTGGATCGAATGTGAAATTTTTATCAATTAACAGGGTGTACATTTGAGACCTTGTCACAGAGTGAGTTAGTTGGATCATCTTCAAAATTGGTGGGACTATTCAGGAGACATAGGAGATCTAAAATTTTCAAAATGTTGCGTTTTCATTCATGGGTCTGACCTGGGCGAGGTGCCAAAGTCGGCCATTTTTTTCGGCAAAATGACAAATTCAGTAAATGAATAATAGCTCCTTAACACAGCTTTCAATCTTTTTCATATCTGGCATGTATGTGCGGGATCCCACCCTTAACACGAGTGCATTGAAATATTACCCATTAGGCCTAGCGCCCCCTAGTGGGAACAGGAAATGCCTTTTTTTTTTTTTTTTACGAAACAGGCTCCTGCTCCAAGGAAAAAAAATCTATTCACCTCAAACCTGCATCAGGGGAGCCTTAAGACATGTGTTCAGGTGCCTGATGAAAAATACTGCGGTTTGGTTGAAGCAGAAGGGTCCAACAGGAGAAGTGAAAATGACTGAAGCCATTTCGTCTCACCACAAGTTTTGAACAATCATAACTTGGAAGATCTACAACATATCTGCGCCAAACATCTCATGCTTGTTGAGTCATACTCTGAAGGGTCCTGTAGGGGTCATTTGCATCAACCCTACAGCGCCAACTAGTGGCAATAGAAAGTCACTCATTTTTCCAATACATGTCCAATTCTTTTCAGGTTGGTCATTGTAGTTTCAGGACCTTTTGAAATACTTATTTTACGGCCCATGTTCACATGTGTCTGTCTGTTGCCGTGGCGACCCTTTGTTCGCCATTAAATGGAAATATTTTTTTTCAGAGACTCAGGCAGCTTATAGAGCCACATAATTTGGCACACTTGGTCGAATTGGCCCAGTTAGAAGATTCATTTTGATTTTGAATAAGGGCTTGGCTGCACAGCTCAGTAGTACCTCCTTTTTTGTAGTACTCTCTCCAATAGGGGTTTTTATCTCTTAGGTGTGTGAATGTAAAGAGGCGAATTTAGAGCATGTTAGGTTCTAATGAGATGATTAGAGAGGACGATCTGCCACCACCCTGACCTGCACACTGTCCGAGTTGCGTGACATACGAGTTGCGCTAGATTGCGAGGGCCCGTTCAGTCCTGCTTGCAGGCCTAGTTTTGGTCTTGGTCTTTCTTCAGACTCTGTCTTGGTTTCATTCGTTTCATCTCCGTCTTGGCTTTGGTCTCGTTTTGGTCAGGGTTTCGGATTTGGTCTCGGTTTTAGTGATGTTTCAGTCATGGCCTTGTTTCATCTCGCTCTAAGAGTTGTTTTGGTCTTTGTTTTGGTCTATGTCTTGTTTTATTTTTTAATTTTTTTGTCATGGTCCGTCTTTTGTTTCTGTCTTGGTTTTGTTTCAATCTTGGTCATGGTATTGTTGCAGTCTCGGTCCTTGTCTTATTTTAGTCCTGGTCTTTTTTTAGACTCGGTTTTGGCCTCGTATCATCTCAGTCTTGGCTTTGGTCTTGTTTGAGACAGCGCCTGGGATTTGGACTTGTGTCGGTCTTGGTTTTGGTTATGTTTTGGTCCAAGTCTTATCTTATCTCTATCTAGGTGTTGTCTTGGTCCAAGACTTGTTTTGGTATTGGTCATTCTTCAGACTGTGTCTTGGTCTCGTTTCAACTCGGTCTTGGCTTTGGTCTTGTTTTGGTCAGGGCCTGGATTTTGGTGTTGTTTCGATTATGTTTCGGTCATGATCTCAGTCTTGGTGTTGTTTCAGTCTTTGTCTTGGTCTATTTTTGTTTTGGTTATGTTTCGGTCGTGGTCTTGTTACATCTCGGACGTGGTTTTGTTTTGTCTTCGTCTTGATCTATTTTCTGTCTTGGTCTGAGTCGTCTTGTTTCAGTGTCAGATGGGGTATTGTTGCGGTCTCGGTCTTAGTCTTGTTTTGGTCTCTCTTCAGACTCTTCAGGCGTCTTGGTTTTGTTTCATCCCGTTCTGGGCTTTGTGTCATTTAGGCGATTTTGGTCTTGTTTCGGTCATGTTTTTGTTTTTTTGCAGTCTTGGACTTATTTCGGTTATGGCGTTGTTTCGTCTTGGTTCTGTTTCAGCTTCTGTCATTGTTTTATTTCAGTCTTGGTCTTGGAATTGACTCCTAAAATAATTGAGCTTAACTTAATCTACGCGGTTCCTGATTTCTTAGTTATGGTCTTGATCAAACACTACTTGAAAGCTAAAACATGCACCACACAAGTGGCCAGTGATGCCTTTGTAGAGGGTGAAATTAGCGCACAAATGTCTCAAACATGGTCAAAATCTCTTTTGGGAGAGGTCCTAAAACAACCCCACAAAACTCCATCAGCAGCACCGTGAGAAAAATGAGACCCTAGACAACAGTTTCAAGGCTTAAAGGGTCCAAATTTGGGGTGCCACTCACTAAAGAAATCTCCCTTTAACATTAGCCGCCTCTGACAATAATGGCAAATGACTTAAAGTTAACATATTTATAATATATATATATATATATGTCATTTTAGCCCCTAATACTCAGTGCCGTTGCTTGGGTCTCTTGGCGCTCCGAGTACAGAATTCCCAGGGCCCCCATCCTACCTGTGCACACCACAAAATGTTGTTTTATTTGCACACCTAAATGCACATCAAAAGAAAAATAAAGTTGTCTGACAATATATACATAACATTATGAATACAAAATATTTAACAGTATGAATAAATAGCGTCAAATAAATTAACAAAATAAACTTACACTCTTAATTACGCACTTAAGCCCCACAATGGGGGTTTGCTACTGCGGTGTCATTTTGAATGGCCAATTCTTGCTATTTCTGGAGAGTACATCGGGGGGGCCCTTTTTTTTGCCAGGGCCTCAAGCAACCGCCTGGCTTGGCTGTGCTCTAGCCCCGCCTCTGTCAATAGTGGTTTTACCAATCAACACGAAACTCGGTGCTCATGCTAATATTAACAGGACACATGAAAAAGTCTCAAGAACCCATATTTGAAACTGAACGAGATGTTAGACCTTCACTCAGACACTTTTGCTATGTTTGTGATGCGTTTAAAGTCGCGTGATTTTTGCATTACAAATCAAAACATTGTACTCTACCTTTTGCCGCTTTGTCTTCTCGTTCCGACATCCATCTTTTTTGTTTTTGTGTGCCGTTGTCCTTTTGGGGGTGTTAGTGCCTTTCCAGGAGTGTAATGGGATTCTTGTTACTTTCGGTTATCTAGCTTTATGAAGAACGTACATCACTCATACAGCTAGATAACCAAAGATAACAATCAACCCCGAAGGCTCCACCCATCCTCCTGCGGCGACTAGCCCCAACTGAGCAGTCGCCGTCCTGCCAGAGGACACAAGCTTCTTCAGTACAAACACCAGGCAAACACAGAAAAACATTTTACGTAAGTCTCAATCGCATTACGGGAACCTGAGAAAATCCCAAATACCGAGTTGGTGGTGTCATCGGCGACCTCGGCCAATCAGAAAGCCCAGAAGATCCCAGTTAACTATGAGATACAAATTTGGTTCATGACGATTTGTGTTGAACCGATACCATTTTTTGGTTCCCTATACTGATTTCAACTGTGGTATCGGCCAAGGCCGAACTGTACCGATACGTTTTTTGAATAAATATACAATTTTAAGTTACCGCATGCTCACTTGAATAAAAAGTCATTGCTATCATGGCTTGGTCAGACACTGAATTACTCATTGTCTGTCTTTGATGGTGTTAGACGTCCAATACATTTAAAGTGAAAGGGTTGGCAGAGAATGAACGAATGGCTTGGACATCGATTTGTGATAAACACGCTTGGACGTCTATCACCATCAATAGCACTAAAAGAGTTAAAAATCCTTATTACATTGTTATAATATGATTATTACATTGTTATTAATTAGTTAATATTGTGAAATTAATTAATTGAATTCAATTAACTTGCGTGACAGCTAGCTTGGAAGTTTAGCTCAATTGTCTGCATACTCCGCTGCCAGTCTCCTACTTTAAATGGATTGGACGTCAAGTAGTGATAAACTAATTGGTGGGAGGGTGCATCTATTCCAGAGGAAGAACAAATTAAAATTTTTAACTCATTGTCTGCCAATGACGACGATAGACGTTTAATCCATTTGAATTTGGGAGGGTTGGCAGAGAATGGATGAATGGATTGGACATGGACTTGTGATAAACTTATTTAAAGAGTTTTAATTTAGTTTTTACAGATGATTGGAGGTCTAAAATTTTCCATTTTGGATTTTTTATTTTTGTCGTATCGTGTTTTTTTTTTTTTTTTTTTTTTTTTTGAGTAACGATAGCGAGTTTAATAACAAAAAACTAAATCCTCCTTCAAGCCTGAATGGATCAGACACCTCCTAGTGATAAACACGCTTGGACGTGTATCACCGTCAATAGCAATAAAAGAGTTACAAATCCTTATTACATTGTTATAATATTATTACATTGTTATTAGCTAGTTAATATTGTGAACTTTATTAATTGAACTGAATTAGCTTGCTTGACAGTTAGCTTGGAGATTAAGCTCAATTGTCTACGTACTCCGCTGTCACATAAATCCGGATTATCAAACTAGTTCAAGTTAAAACTACTTAACTGAATTCTAGTTTATAAAGTTTACTAATGGCAAGTTCAGCCAAATTTTCTACCATTCAGTATCAAACAACCCCCCTAAATCCACAAATGTTCACATGAAAGAAGCTTTAAAATACTGTAAATCAGCGGTGGGTGTCAGGTGGCGCGTTTGTGCATCACCCACCAGGCAAACTCGCCAGGCGGTCGCTCTCTTCTAACACCGCCCCCAGCCTTTTAAACTTAGTTTTTTCACATTATTAGAGGTCTAAATAAATAGCATTGACTTTTTGGGGTTTTATTTTTGACGTATCATGTATTTTTCTGAGTAGTGATAGCGAGTGTAACATTTTAGTATCATAATAAACAGTAGTAAATAACAAAAACAAAATCCTCCCACCAACCTGAATGAATTAGACACCTCCTAGTGATAAACACGTTTGGACGCCTATCACCTGCAATGGCACTAAAAGAGCTAAAAATCCTTATTACATTGTTATAATATGATTATTACATTGTTATTAGCTAGTTAATATTGCGATATTCATTAATTGAACTGAATTAACCTGCGTGACAGTTAGCTTGGATATTAAGCTCAATTGTCTGCGTACTCCGCTGTCACAAAAGTCCAGATTACTCAAACTAGTTGAAGTTCAAACAACTTAACTGAATTCTAGTTTACTAAGTTTACTAACGGCAAGTTCAGCCAATTTTTCTGGCCTACGCTACATCCTGTTTTTCTGCGTTCAATGTCAAACAACCCCCCTACATCCACCAATTTTCACATGAAAGAAGCTTAAAAATAAATCAGCGGTGGGCGTCAGGTGGCGCGCGCGTACGTCACCCACCGGGCAAACTCGCCAGGCGGCCGCCATTTTCCAACATCGCCCCCCGCCTGCACCCAAATGTGTTTTTAAATGAAACCGAGCTGGACTACAAAAGAAAAGCGCTTTTCTTGATTCACATTATCTGATGCCAACGCTGACGTTGGCGCCAAAAGCCACAGGGGGCCGCACGGTAGAAAAATACACAAGCAGATGTAGACAATGTAACACACACACAGTGGGACACATGGAACAGGGGTGCGTCTAATTAAAGCCCACCACGGCCCCCATGCTTGAAAGGGAGATGAGGCGATATTTTTTAAAGGCGGTGGAATATTTGACAGTTCGTGTGGATGCCATGCTGTTAGCATAAATGCTAAGTGCTAACATGGGAAGATGAAAACTGGGCTCCTGCTAAAAGCTTTGAATAGCTTCTTTGGAGTGTCCTATTCGCCCATCTTAACATGTGAACTGCTAGCATGAGATCATGTACTGTATTTGATGATGTGCGAATAAACTGAAACTGAAATTGAAAACAAGCAGCTTGTTTGATAAATACAAAAAACACATTCAAAATTGAATAAAGGAGATATGAAACGATGAAATCATTGTCTGCTATTCACAGCCAACGATGGCTGCCAGCCTACACAGTCCAAATGGATTGGACGTCTAGCACCGTCAATGGCAGACAATGATTTAATCAGTGTCTGACTTAGCCATGACAGCAATTACTTTTTTTACAAACACTAATTTGTAATTGCACCCCCCCCCCCCCCCAAAAAAAGTTTGATGTGGGAGAGTGGCAGCGGAGTACGCAGACAATTGAGCAAGTTAATTGAATTTATTTAATGAAGTTTACGATATTAACTAGCTAATAACAAGGTAATAATCATATTATAACAATGCAATAAGGATTTTTAACTCTAGTGCTATTGATTGTGATAGACATCCAAACGTGTTTATCACTAGGATGTGTCTAATCCATTCAGGTTGGGAGGAGGAGTTATTTTTTGTTATCTACTAGCAGAGGAGTACGCAGACAATAGAGCTAAACATCCAAGCTAACCGTCACGCAAGTTAATTGAATTTAATTAATGAAGTTCACGATATTAACTAGCTAATAACTTAATAATAATAATTTATGGACCCCAGGAAGAATAGTCTCTATTTTGGTAGAGACTAATGTGGATCCTTAAATAAAGAAAGTAAAGAAAGAAATAACAATGTAATAATCATATTATAATAATGTATTAAGGATTTTAAACTCTTTTAGTGCTATTGATGGTGATTCCGTCCAAACGTGCATATCTCAAGTCGATGTCCAATCCATTCGTTCTCTGCCACCCCTCCCACTTCAAATGGATTGTTCGTCTAGCACCGTCAATGGCAGACAATCAGTTAAGCAGTGTCCGACCAAGCCATGATAGCAATTAATTTATATTCAAATGAGCAACAGTTATTTAAAACTATATTTTTTCGAAAAACGTGGTATCGGTACATTATCGGCAAAGGCCGATACCCCACAGCTCGGTGTCGTTGTATTTACCGTAGTTGTTCGAGTTTAATTCCAAGACATTTTTTTAGCCAAACATTCAATTTTCAGAAAAGTGCATAATTTTCATTCACAATTATCAACAATATAGGCCTATATATTTCAGTGTAGCTATTATTCATATTTTTCATGAAACATAATTTTCCCCTTCACATTCAGGTTGCAGTTTTCCAAATGTTGTCATGATAATATAATGATGATAGTGAATAAATTATGTATTTAAAAAGCATTACTGCTATTAGTCATTCACCTCTATTGATATGCTTCTCTTATAACATGCAACAATATTTATTACACATAAAAAAATTTACGACAAGTTCTTATGACAAGTTCATATTTTTTGACGTGAAATACAACTTTTAAATAGAGCCGAGCAATGCTAACGAATTTTTATCGCGATTAACTGTGTAAGATTATTTCCGTTCTGTATGATAATGAATTTAAAAATACTAATTAGCACACTCATTTTCACTTATTATTATTCACACTTATTTGAAATACGTTGCCATATTAATGAAATAATAATATATACTATAACTCAATGGCTGCCGTTGACAACAATTGCCAGATGGATGGGACGTCTATCGCCGTCAATGGCAGCCAGTGAGTTAACAATTTCCTATCTAGACTTTTCAATATCTATCCCCATCAATGGGAGATAATGTGTTAACGCACAGTTAAAATAATGAGCTATGTGAGATTAATTACGATTAAATCATTTTGTATCGTAATGACTTCAAAAGTTGCATTTATTACGTTCATTCTATATGTATTGCCATGTTAATGAAATATTGCATTGAGTTGATATTGAATTGATATATGAGTTAACTCTGAGTTAACTCATCTAGTAAGTGACAATTAAAAAAAGTCTTAAAACCATCATTAAAATGATTCATTTTTGTTGTTAATAAATATTTGTATATTTTCTTATGAATAGATAATTTATAGATAAATAAAATGGTAATAATAACAAAACTAATGCAATTAAAATGAATAAAAACTGAAATGCACTCTGGCTACCAATAACGCTTATAATATTTATATCATTGCGTGCCATTGACAATGATAGACGTCCAATTCATTTCAATTGGGAGGGCTATTCGTTGTCAGCCTCCCCCAGTCAAAGTGGATTGGACGTCTAGCGCCGTCAATGGCAGCCAATTGTTAAATAAGTGCTCTAAAATGAGTTCAATTAATATATGATTATGTTAACACTTTTGATTTTTTTTAAACGTGTAAAACACTATTTAAAAAGATTTCAAAACACTTTTCGTGCTAATTTCCATAACTTGGCCAATGTTAAGTTTTACAGTATATATTAATATTATATTAAATCTATACGTGTATTATTATCGAAACGTGTTGGACGTTTAAATGATTAATACGTATTTTTCAAGGGGGAATATATTGGTTTTGTTATGTAATATATTTATTAAACTATTGTTTTGTTACAGTATTGTTAAATAATATTGTTACATGTAAAATATGAATTTCCACCCTCTTGGCTCCAGTTTGACGTCACAACATAAAAAGACTCAAGGTTTTACTCATTCAATCCATTGTCCTAATGCTTAAATTTATTTATCATCCAAACGAGAATTACTTTTAAAACCACACCTTTTAAACGATTAATACACATTTTTTCACAAGTGAATTTCTATTCCCAGCATCCAATAATCATAGAAAAACAGATTTGGTGTGTGTAGTTAATTACCTACAAAGCGCATGCACGTTTCGTCAGGCCTTTGCGCGTGTGTGTGCGTGCGTGAACGCCTGCAAAGAAAAAAAAAATACAAAAACATTTTAATTCCGTTAACCCGACGTGGTTTTGAACATATTCAGAACACACACAATGTCATTTAAATTTACACACACAATTAATAATTTCATTCTTTTATATTAAGAAAAAAACACTGAAATATAACAAAATTTACGCACAAAACTTTTAGGCCAATGTGCGCGATACTCCTCGCCATCACGCGTTTTTACATAATCCCCTTAAAAAATCTTCAAATTCAAACGCACGCGCACACGCACGCCATTTCCCCCCTTCCTTGTGACGCCTCTGAACATGCACTTTTTTTTGTATATGTGTGCGTGTCTTATTATTAACGCGCGTGCACTGCGGCTGCTGCTGCCATAATCCTCATCATCTCGACGTGACTCACGTGGCCGCGCACGGCTTCAACGTGCATGACCCAAAAAAGAAAAAAAAAAGTCACCAAATGATGCTGCTGATGGAAAAACCGTCAAATCGCGAGCACGTGCACGTAGCAGCACCACGTGAGCTATAGCGCTGAATAATCTTGGAATCAATTCAAACGACAGACGGCTATGGACGTCCAATATATTTGAAGTGGGAGGGTTGCAACGTTCATTAGTTGCCATCCCTTCAACTTTGAATGGATTGGACGTTTACTAGTGATAAACTCATTTCAATTCACAGCAGAAGAATGAAAACAGCCATATGATTGGACGTCTATCGTCGTCAATGGCACTGAAAGAGTTCATAATCATAATGATTTTAATAATAATGATGCTACTCACGCCGGAACCGGAACCATCCGAGCGCGCGAGCGAGGCGGCCTGCTGGCGAGTGAGCGCCGAGTGAGCCGGCGGAGGCTGACGCGCGCGCTATTGACGTGCGTGCGCGTGCGTGACGCGTCCATCCACTCACGCTCGTCGTCCAATGGCAGTTGAGGACCCTTTATTTCCCGTCAAGTTGTCTCAACCTCCCCTCACATAAAAAATCATGACCCCCCCTCCCTTGCAGTTCCCTCCCTGGCGGCTCTCCATCCACGCGCGTCACACGCACTATGAAGGACGCGGCTGCTCCAAGAACATATATACCACATGGACAAAGACACGCCCGTTTTATGACGTCACTGAGGTTACTTCCGGGTACCCCCTTTGCTCTCTCCCTCCCAACATGACGCAGCTCTCAGCAGAATATGAAACAGTACATACAATGAACCTTCGTTTTTTACGGTTAATGGGGACGAGAACCCGCTGGATAGGTGAAAAACCGCGAAGTAGCGTCCTCCCCCCAAAATTTTTTTTAATTGAACAACTTTTGGCCTAAAATACAGAATATTTTTTTAGATGGGTGCAAGAGCAGAGACTGCTTTTTTAGTCTTGTCTGTGTTTTCCGCCAAATACATCATTTTTAAAATATATATATTAGGGCTGTCAAAATTATCGCGTTAACGGGCGGTAATTAATTTTTTAAATTAATCACGTTAAAATATTTGACGCAATTAACACCCATGCCCTGCTCAAACAGATTAAAGTGACAGTACAGTGAAATGCCCACATGTTAATTGTGTTTTATGGAGTTTTGCCACCCTCTGCTGGCGCTTGGGTGCGACTGATTTTATGGGCTTCAGCACCCATGAGCATTGTGTAATTATTGACATCAACAATGGCGGGCTACTAGTTTATTTTTTGATTGAAAATGTTACAAATTTTATTAAAATGAAAACATTATGAGGAGTTTTAATACAAAATTTCTATAACTTGTACTAACATTTATCTTTTAAGAACTACAAGTTTTTCTATCCATGGATCACTGTAACAGAATGTTAATAATGTTAATGCCATCTTGTTGATTTATTGTTAAAATAAACAAATACAGTACTTATGTACCGTATGTTGAAAGTAGGGCTGCAGCTATCGATTATTTTAGTAGTCGATTAATCGATGAACTAGTTAGCTCGAATAATCGAGTAATCGGATAAGGAACATAAAATTTTAAAATACCTGAGCTGAGCCTCAAACGGTATAAAAATATTAAAAAATGAGGGTCATGTACAACAAAAGAACAGTTGGCTAACTTCCATAGCAAAAGTCTGCTAGCTTAAATGCTATAAAAACGCTAACTTTTTGTTTTTACAATGCTCTTAACAAATGGTTCAGACACATATTCCCACAAAAAACGGCTACATATACTTTACGAATGCATTAAAAAAACATTAGCTCAAACAAAAATTTAGCTAATGTTGGTCTTAACAGGGAGCAGCTGGATTCAGCCACGTGAAATGAGGCAGACTAGAGAGCAGTGTATCCACCCAATCAATTAATCGTTGCAGCACTAGTTGAAAGTATATATCCATCTTGTGTCTTATCTTTCCATTCCAACAATAATTTACAGAAAGATATGGCATATTTTATAGATGGTTTGAATTGCGATTAATTGAGATTAATTAATTTTTAAGCTGTAATTTACTCGATTAAAAATTTTAATCGTTTGACAGCCCTAATTTATTTTATTATTTTATTTTTTGTGTGTTTTTGTGTGTTCAATGTATCTATTCAGGTTTTGCATATGAAAGTGATACATATAAGACATGTTTATCACTTTTTTCCCATAAGTACATGTACAGTGGTATGAAAAAGTAACTGGACATTTCTGCAGAAAATCACCAGTCAAATGTGATCTGATCTTTGTCAAAATCCCACAGATGAAAAATCAGTGCCTGCTTTAGGGTATATATTTTAATGAGGATAGCATGCAAACAATGACAAAAGGGGGAAATATAAGCGAGTGAACCCTTAACCCTTAAATACCTGAAACATGAGCAATTATCAGAGAATCCAATAATTTGAAATATAAGGTCCTAATGAAACCTTTTTTCAAATGTGTAAAAAGAAAAGTCAAAATGAATATGTGTAATAAGCGCTCCAATATCTATAACCCTAGCTAAATCCTGTTTTTTTTTCTCATGCATCCATCTTTTTTTTTCAAAAAGAAATGTCAAAATTCTGAATTAGTTTCCAAATCATGAAATTTTAGGTGTATCAAATGTGATACATTTGGCAATAAAGGGTTAAAGAGCAATTGAAACCAATTTATACAAAACTATTTAAGTCAGGTGTGTGCCCAATCACTGATGAGTGGTGTAAAGCTGCCCTGCCCACTATAAAACACACACCTGGATCATGGCTCGTTCAAACGAGCTGTCTGAAGACCTGCGATCAAGGATTGTTGATTTATATAAAGCTGGGAAAGGATAAAAAAACATATCGAAAAGTCTAAAAGAAAAAAATTATAAGGAGATAAATAAGTGCAGTGGTATGCAAAAGTATCTGAACCTTTTGGAATTTCTCAAATTTCTGCAGAAAATCAAATGTGATCTGATCTTCGTAAAATCACACAGATGAAAAAACAGTGTCTGCTTTAACTAAAACCACCCAACCATTTATAGGTTTTCATATTTTAATGAGGATAGCATGCAAACAATGACAAAAGGGGGAAAAATAAGCGAGCGAACCCTCTGCCTAAGGAGACTTAAAGAGCAATTGAAACCAATTTTTACCAAACAATTTAAGTCAGGTGTGTGCCCAATCGCTGATGAGTGGTGTAAAGCTGCCCTATCCACTATAAAACACACACCTGGTAAGAATTGTCTTGTTGAGAAGCATTGTCTGATGTGCATCATGGCTCGGTCAAAAGAGCTGTCCGAAGACCTGTGGTCAAGAATTGTTGATTTGTATAAAGCTGGGAAAGGATACAAAACCATCTCTAAAAGTCTTTTTAAAAAATTTAAAAAAATTATAAGGAAATAAATAAGTACAGTGGTATAAAAGTATCGGAACCTTTTGGAATTTCTCAAATTTCTGCAGAAAATCACCAATCAAATGTGATCTGATCTTTGTCAAAATCACACGGATGTAAAAACAGTGCCTGCTGTAACTAAAACCACCCAAACATTTATAGGTTTTCATATTTTAATGAGGATAGCACGCAAACAATGACAAAAGGGGGGGAAATAAATGAGTGAACTCTCTGCCTAAGGAGACTTAAAGAGCAACTGATACCAATTTTTACCAAACAATTTAAGTCAGGTGTGTGCCCAATTACTGATGAGTGGTGTAAAGCTGCCCTACCCACTATAAAACACACACCTGGTAAGAATTGTCTTGTTGAGAAGTATTGTCTGATGTGCATCATGGCTTGGTCAAAAGAGCTGTCCGAGGACCTGCGATCAAGAATTGTTGATTTGTATAAAGCTGGGAAAGGATACAAAACCATCTCTAAAAGTCTAAAAAATATATATTTATATGTAAGGAAATAAATAAGTACAGTGGTATAAAAGTATCTGAACCTTTTGGAATTTCGCACATTTCTGCAGAAAATCACCAATCAAATGTGATCTGATCTTTGTCAAAATCACACAGATGAAAAAACAGTGCCTGCTTTAACTAAAACCAACCCAAACATTTATGTTTTCATATTTTAATGAGGATTGCATGCAAAAAATGACAAAAGGAGGAAAAATAGAGATTATAAGAAAAGCATTTTGAGTCGCTACTCACACCAGCTGTGATAAGACATAACACTTTTGCCACACACATAGCCACAACAAAATGTTCCCACAACGAATAGATGCTAGAATGTCAGGGACAATGACAAAGCCATAACCTTGTACGCCCTGAAACTCAGACCACTAATTTTGTGCACGAGACTGCTGTTTGATCAACAACCGCAATGGAGCTGCTTGACTGGACGCTGAGTTATTGTTCAAACCCAGATTGTTGATTTTGTTATTGTACAGTTTGTGGCCATGTGATGTATGTGACTGTAGCATGTTTGATTGTGCGTCTTTAGCTGTATGGGGGGAAGGGAAACTGATAAGCATATGCTTCCTCCCGTCTGCCTTTGTCTTCTTCTTCGGTTCTTTCATCCTTCGGGCAAATCATACCACATTTTGTAATTGTCAATGATTGTCAATGATACCGATGATGATGACAATAAATATTTCATTCATTCATTCATTCATTCAAAAACACTAAAAAATCGGATCAGTGGCGCCACCAGGGGGTGGCCAGGGGTGGCCACGGCCACCCCTATAAATTGGTTGGCCACCCCACTGGCCACCCTGCTTGCCAGTATATAGTTAGATTGTTGGAGCATCAGTTATGCACTTCATCCCAAATGAATGCATTTATTTTGTTTTGTTAAATGTAGGGCTGTCAAATTCATCGCGTTAAAGAGCGGTAATTAATTTTTTAAATTAATCACGTGAAAATATTTATCGCAACTTACGCATTCGCGGTACGACTCATTCACGCATTGCCGTAAACAGCCTACAATGGCGCCGTTTTACATATATACAGAGATAATTGGCAAAAGCTTTGTCATCTCTCCCACAGCAACTATAAATATTGTGGGAAGCGACGTGG
This sequence comes from Corythoichthys intestinalis, assembly GCF_030265065.1. NCBI lineage: Eukaryota > Metazoa > Chordata > Actinopteri > Syngnathiformes > Syngnathidae > Corythoichthys > Corythoichthys intestinalis. Next base: position 3,418,984 of record NC_080398.1, on the reverse strand, counting down.
GGAAGAATGACAGGAGTTGATCTTTTTCTTAACACCCTGTAGTGTACCCAACGCAGAGAAGATTTTGCATTTGCAGCCACCACACACAGTCATGGTTGCACCACTTCCCATCATGCATTTGGGCAGAACAGTTAAGTTGCTACAGTATCATTTACTGAAAGCTCAACAAATACACTAGATGGCAATATTTAGTCACAATATACAAACTCACATTTATCCTTTAAGAATTACAAGACTTTCTATCCGTGGATCCCTTTCACAGAAAGAATGTTAATAATGTTAGTGCCATCTTGTGGATTTATTGTCATAATAAACAAATACAGTACTTATGTACAGTATGTTGAATGTATATATCCGTCTTGTCTCATCTTTCCATTCCAACAATAATTTACAGAAAAATATGGCATATTTTAGAGATGGTTTGAATTGCGATTAATTACGATTAATTAATTTTTAAGCTGTGATTAACTCGATTAAAAAATATAATCGTTTGACAGCCCTAGTTAAATGTACACCTTATGCCTAATATATACATAACGCAATAAAACAGAATTGTTGTGGAACTCAAAATGTTGACTGGACAGGTATGAAATATGCACATTAAATCGTTAGTAACATCAAATATTACACAATACACCAAAGTATATCAGTAGCCGTGTTCTTAAGTCTTTCTGATAGTTTTCTCCTGACCTTCTTACTGCAATAATATAATGAAAACCTAAAATTATGGCTTTTAGTTTTGGCCACCCCAAGATTTTAAGTGGCTCCATTCGGCCACCCCTATGAAAAATTTCTGGAGGCGCCACTGAATCGGATGTGTGCATTAAGACCTGTAGTATGAACCTTGCCTAAGTAACGCGTTACTGTAATCTGATAACTTTCCTCAGTAACGAGTGATCTAACGCGTTCATTTTTACGAACCAGTAATCTGATTAAAATTAGTTTCCTTAGCGTCTGTGCGTTACTATTTTGTTATTGTTATCATTATTACCATATTGGCCAGAATATAAGATGGCCCTGATTATAAGATGACCCCCTCTTTTTCAAGACTCAAGTTTGAAAGAAGACTTTTTGAACACCAAATTATTTTTTATACACAAAATAATGACAGTACATCTGAAACGAATGATTATAACAATATATTTGAGAGAAAAAGCATGTAATTTTGCCTCATTCAAATCTTAATGTCTGAACATTTAAATGTGTAAACTAAAGAGCAATCACATTCGTAAATGAATAGCTTCTGGTTTTTGAAATGTAAATTAACCAATCTACTGTGATAAAACAACAAAATTGCAATAACTGCATTAACCATCAAAGTGAAGTCTAACTGTAATTGTAGTCTTGAAACAAATCTGAATAAGGAAAAACATTGCAATATAATAATGCAAACTGGTTCAACTTGAGAGTAGCTGAGATCTGTCATGACAGAACATCGCTTCAATGATATCTGGCGCCATCTAGCGTCGTGAATGGGTATAATGTCTAGACCCCGAATACAAGACGACTCCCACTTTTTCAGATTTATTTCAATGCAAAAAACACCATCTTATATTCGGGCCAATACGGCAATAGAAAATGCACGTGTTAGTTTCCATGGTAACGCTCATAGTTCTTCCTGCGTTTGGACTGACGTGTGCGAGCCGAGTGCAGCCACTTGTGAGATTTGCGAGGGAATGTTTATCTGTGTGCGTCCATGAATGTACGTGAGTATTTTTCATTCAATCTGGAGGGTTCCAGCGATAGGTTAGAGGCAGTACATGCGTTTCGTAGCTTTGCCTTTGCAACGGCGGGTGGTCGTCGCTCCCTCTCGTCCTGGTGAAGTTGGCGACCATTTTTTACATCATATCCGTGTTGCACATTTATGCCGTGAGGTGACGTGTTTGCTTAGCATCTTTGGGATGTGTTGTAAGTCCGACTGAGTGTAAAGTGCTTAGTTGCCGCCACGTTCTCTGGCCAGATTGACCGCGTGTGTACGGCGTACTTCCGGGTTCCTTTGTGTTTATTGCACTGTGCAATTCATTTGTGTGTTGTTAATTATGTGTACGCCGTACTTCTGGGTTCCTTTGTGTTTATTGCACTGTGCAATTCATATGTGTGTTGTTAATTATTGTGCAGTAAATTCGCATTGTTTTTTGTTGAAACTAATACAGTGGTATAAAAAAAGTACCTGAACCTTTTGGAATTTCTCACATTCCTGCAAAAAATCATCGTCAATTGTGGTCTGATCTTTGTCAAAATCACACAGATGAAAAAACACTGTTTTGACTAAAATCCCCCATACATTTATAGGTTTTGATATTTTAATGAGAATAGTATGAAAAAAATGACAGAAGGGGGAAAAATAAGTACAGTGCCCTTCTTAATTATTGGCACCCCTGAAAAAGATGTGTTTTTTAGCTTCTAATATATATTTTTTTTATTCAAATAATATGGGACCTTAATGGAAAAAAAGAGAAAAATCCAACCTTCAATACAAGTGCATTCATTCAGTGGGGAAAAAATCCCACATAAAGAAAAATTTATTTGACATCAAATAATGTGTGTCACAATTATTAGCACCCCTGGTGTTAATACTTTGTACAACCCCCTTTTGCCAACAAAACAAGGTCTGGGGACTGAGATGGCCATGGGAGGAGCTTAATTTTGTGTCTGGTGAACCATTTCTGTGTAGATTTGGCCATATGTTTATGGTCATTGTCTTGCTGAAAGACCCAGTGACGACCCATCCCCAGCTTTCGGGCAGAGGGCAACGGATTTTGATTTAAAATGTCCTGGTATTTCAAAGCATTCATGATGCCATGCACCCTAACAAGGTTCCCAGGGCCTTTGGAAGCGAAACAGCCCCACAGCATCACTGACCCACCCCCATACTTCACAGTGGGTATGAGGTGCTTTTCAGCATGCGTATCTTTCGTGGCACACCAGACCCACTTAGAGTGTTTGTTGCCAAAAAGCTCAATCTTGGCCTCACACAAAAATACACACGGTCCCAGGCTTCAACTGGGACCGTGTGCTTTGGTCTGATTGCTGAAAGACCCAGTCGTCACTGGGTCTTTCACCAAGACAATGAACAAACTCTAGATAAATTAATCTAAAATAAATTACATTTAAAGTAAGTTACCTTAATAAAAGTAATCAGTAAAGTAACTAGATTACTTTTTTGAGGCATAATCAGTAATTAAATTACTTTTTCAAGTAATCCGTAACAACACTGCTCATGGCATTGCTCATAGTTGAAAAACACTGGCCAACCAATCGTCGTCAACCGTTTTGTATATTATCATTGTAAGAATTCCGATCTTAAATCCGATCTTAAATCTCACATTCCTGGGGAAAATTATCGAAAGGGACTTTTATGATGCAAAACAATCTTTTTAACTCATTTCAGTCTGGATTTCAGCCACAACACAGCACCGAAACCGTGTTTATCAAAGTCCTAAATGATATTCGTCGGAATACCGATGCAGGCAAATCATCTGTTCTGCTACTATTGGATCTCAGCGCCGCATTCGACACGGTTGATCACAACATACTACTCAGCAGTTTGGAACAGTGGGTAGGGCTTACTGACACTATTCTTCAGCGGTTCACATCCTATTTACATGATAGGGATTTCTTTGTGTCAATCGGAAACCATCAGTCAGAACGAACCAAATTCACGTGTGGAGTCCCTCAAGGCTCAATTCTTGGACCACACTTGTTTAACATCTATATGCTTCCCTTAGCTCCGATTATGGAACAGTATGACATCTCCTATCACACCTATGCAGATGACACACAACTGTACATTTCTGTCTCCCTACATGATTTTAGTGTTAGATTTTGTGTTGATTCCCTCCTAGTGTGTCCTTGTAATTGCCATTGATTTCACCTGGTGTACCGCTACTTGTGTATCCTCCCATCTGCGTCCACCTGTGTCACCCATCTGTTCCTCATTGTCTCGTTACCTTTTGTCTGCGTGTGTATATAAGCTCCCAGTTTCTTTTCAATCCTTGTTGTGTCATCGTCAATGTCAATGTCAGAGTCTCCGTTAATGTCAATGTCTTCGTTCATGCCAGCGTCAATTCTTGCCCGTTCCTACATCACAGCCCTCGTGTTTCTCTGCCTCAGTAAGCTTTTGATACCCAGCCTTTGTTAGTAACCTGAGTTTCGTTTGCTACTGTGTTTTTTTGGGATCACCTCGGTTTTGGTTTGCATTTTGTTTTTTGTTGGCCTTAATTAAAACATATTTGCACCACCTTTTTGCCTCGCTTCCCTTTCCCTGCACTTTGGCCCACACATGACCTGCCTGCTCGCAAACTTGACAGAATGACGCAACAAGGACTGAAAAGAAACTGGGAGCTTACAGACAAAAGGTAACGAGAAAATGAGGAACAGATGGGTGACACAGGTGGACGCAGATTGGAGGATACACAAGGAGCGGTACACCAGGTGAAATCAATGGCAATTACAAGGACACACTAGGAGGGAATCAACACAAAACCTAACATATAGTCCCTTAGTCTCCCTGAGTAAATGCATTCATCAAATCAATATATGGATGTGCCAGAATTTTCTCCAGTTAAATGTGGAGAAGACAGAAGTGATCATTTTTGGGCCAAAAAAGGAAAGGTCAAAGATAGGCAGGCACCTTAGCACAATGTCACTTACAGCTACCAATCAAGTCAGAAAACTTGGTGTAATTATTAGCTCAGACCTAAAATTTGATAGCCATCTACACTCTAAAAAATGATTCATGAGGCTAGTTGGTAGGACTTGAAAACATTAGCTTTTTCAACATAAAAATGACTTTTTTTTTTTTTTTACTATTCATTGTTTTATTGAGTTGGTAACTTCTTTTATGGAGTTAATCAAAATTAAATATTAAGAAAGACGTATTAACTTAAAAGTATATTGTTTTTGAATAAGCTTTTCTGCTTTCACGTAACAAAGGGAAAGATTAAGTGAGTGAAATTTAATTTCTATTCCATTATTAAGTTGGTGCAACTTCCTAAATTCCCATCACATGTGTATATTACCACGGGAAAAGAATTGGCCATTTTCTGCCTTACAATATTTGCAGTCAGAAAGAAAATGAAAACAGATTTCATTACCATACATCAAGCAGCATACTCAAAAAATTACAAAAATGTTTACAACATTTAAATGAATTATCTTAAAACAGGAGTTGCTTTTCAATCACCCTATATTGTTTGTACATTTACAAACATTTTGTTGTACACTTGTTTTGCACTGTGTGTTGTTGTGCCATATCTGTGTATCAAAGTACTGGAAGTACACTTTTCGTTTATACCTGCACCTGAAGTGAACTGTTGACAATGTTTAGGATGTTTATATTGGTTTTGCTCTGCACTTTTATTTTGTCCATTCTTTTGAGTTTTGAAATATATATATTTTTCCAAATAAAACTGGAGTTGCCATGTCCAATTTATTTTAGAAAAACAAGTTACCCTTAGGCGGCACGGTGGCTGAGTGGTTAGCACATCCGCCTCATAGGCTCCAGCACCTCCGTGACCCTCGTGAGGAAACAGTGGCATGGAAAATGAATGAGTTACTCTTACTCAATAAATTTAAGTACCATTTTGCATCAACTTTTGAGTTGAGAAATTAAAATGAAGGAGTTATAGCAACCTAAATGAAGTAGTTTTATTTCTTATTAATGCTAAAACGTGGACTTAAAAATTGAGTTGGTTCTACACAATAAAGCTTGTGGAGGACAATAAATAATGATGGTTCAACTAATTGAGTTAGTCCAGTTATAAAATTTATAAGGGAAGTACTTAATCATTGCTTAGTTGAATTTACTTAAAAAAATAAATGCAAATTGTTACAACAATTTTTTTAAGTAGAGCCAGTGGATTTTTTTTTTTAGTGTAAAGTCCGTCACTAAATCTGCTTATTACCACCTAAAAAATATAGCCAGAATTTTCAGCAGATTGCAGACTATTGCAACGGTATATTTATGGGTCTTGATAAAAAATCAGTCAGGAAGCTGCAGCTAGTACAGAATGCTGCAGCCAGAGTCCTCACAAATACAAGGAAGCTGGACCACATTACACCGGTTTTGAAATCGCTACACTGGCTTCCAGTGAGTCAAAGGATAGACTACAAAATACTACTGCTCATCTACAAAACACTTAATGGCCTTGGACCAAAATACATGCTTGGTTTGTTAGATTCCTATGAGACATCTAGACCCCTAAGGTCGTCTGGAACCGGTCTCCTGCATGTTCCAAGAACAAGAACCAAGCAGGGTGAGGCAGCATTTAGTTATTATGCTCCTCAACTCTGGAACACGTTACCTGAACGTCTGAAGTATGCTCAAACTGTTAGCTCTTTTAAATCAGGGCTAAAAACGCTTTTGTTTAGCACTGCATATCCATAACTGGCTATATATTTCAATCTACTTGCTTTCTATTCCTCTTGTGCTTATCTCCATTGCTGATTTCAATTATTATTAGTAGTAGTAGTTTTTGTTTAATTTTTATTTATTTATTTTATTCTATTTGTGATTAAATGCGATTTTTATGTATAATTTTATTTCCTATTTTGATTGTCTTGGTTTTGACGTTGTATTGATTTAAATGTGATTTTTATGATCTTCATGTGATGTAAAGCACTTTGAATTGCCTTGTGTTGAATTGTGCTATATAAATAAATTTGCCTTTCCTTGCCTTGCGTAAAAGAATTTCCCAAAAAATTAGTCGCTTCTCATCCGCCTTCCAGAGGATTCCGATTATTTTTAAAACGTTTGATCCCCATTTGACGCCACGCACGTGCGCGGGATGCATGCGGGAGTCCAGGAATGCGGCGCTGGGATTTTCGAGGGGCCGTGCGAATGTTTTTTTGGTGGCGGAGAGGCAGACGAGGCTCCAAAAAGGAGGCGTGCACCGCTCCATTATCATAAGAATCACATGGCGGGGATAAAAATCTCCTTTGAATAAATTAGCGGCTGAATAGGAGGCGCGACTGCCAAAGAGACAACTTTGTCAGCCCCCCCCTTTAGCACTTTGTTGTCGGGGGTCTCTCTCACAGCGCTTTCTAAATGGCGCCTGTGTGTGCGCGCGCCCTCGCCGATGCCAGGTTACCGCGTTCGGACGGTTAGGCAGGCGGCGGGCCCTCTTGGGAAAGACCACCACTCCGAGCTGCTTAATGGGATAGAAGTGGAGGTGGGGGGCGGGGGGGACATCCAGTAAGCCCCCTCATATTATCCCACTCTCTCTTCCTCTTCATGATGCATGGGAACCCGGGATGGAGCAGCACCACCACCCAGGTTCATTAGAGCCCACGTGCAAGCACACATTTTTGGAGGATGAGGTCCTTTTCAAAAATGGCCGCCACATAGTAAAGCTCCAGTTTTGACAGTGAAGGCAAGGCAAGGCAAGGCAAATTTATTTATATAGCACAATTCAACACAAGGCAATTCAAAGTGCTTTACATCACATGAAGATCATAAAAATCACATTTAAATCAATACAACGTAAAAACCAAGACAAAAATCGCATTTCATCACAAATAGAATAAAAATAAATAAATAAAAATAAAACAAAAATATAACAAAAACTACTTCTACTACTAATAATTGAAATCAGCAATGGAGATACAGTGCCTTGCAAAAGTATTCGGCCCTCTTGAATCTTGCAAACTTTCGCCACATTTCAGGCTTCAAACATAAAGATATGAAATTTAATTTTTTTGTCAAGAATCAACAACAAGTGGGACACAATCGTGAAGTGGAACAACATTTATTGGATAATTTAAACTTTTTTAACAAATAAAAAACTGAAAAGTGGGGCGTGCAGTATTATTTGGCCCCTTTACTTTCAGTGCAGCAAACTCACTCCAGAAGTTCAGTGAGGATCTCTGAATGATCCAATGTTGTCCTAAATGACCGATGATGATAAATAGAATCCACCTGTGTGTAATCAAGTCTCCGTATACAGTAAATGCACCTGCTCTGTGATAGTCTCAGGATTCTGTTTAAAGTGCAGAGAGCATTATGAAAACCAATGAACACACCAGGCAGGTCCGAGATACTGTTGTGGAGAAGTTTAAAGCCGGATTTGGATACAAAAAGATTTCCCAAGCTTTAAACATCTCAAGGAGCTCTGTGCAAACCATCATATATACAACAATCAGTCGTACACTGCAAAAATCTGGCCTTTATGGAAGAGTGGCAAGAAGAAAGCCATTTCTCAAAGATATCCATAAAAAGTCTCGTTTAAAGTTTGCCACAAGCCACCTGGGAGACACACCAAACATGTGGAAGAAGGTGCTCTGGTCAGATGAAACCAAAATTGAACTTTTTGGCCACAATGCAAAACGATATGTTTGGCGTAAAAGCAACACAGCTCATCACCCTGAACACACCCTCCCCACTGTCAAACATGGTGGTGGCAGCATCATGGTTTGGGCCTGCTTTTCTTCAGCAGGGACAGGGAAGATGGTTAAAATTGACGGGAAGATGGATGCAGCCAAATACAGGAACATTGTGGAAGAAAACCTGTTGGTATCTGCACAAGACCTGAGACTGGGACGGAGATTTATCTTCCAACAGGACAATGATCCAAAACATAAAGCCAAATCTACAATGGAATGGTTCAAAAATAAACGTATCCAGGTGTTAGAATGGCCAAGTCAAAGTCCAGATCTGAATCCAATCGAGAATCTGTGGAAAGAGCTGAAGACTGCTGTTCACAAACACTCTCCATCCAACCTCACTGAGCTCGAGCTGTTTTGCAAGGAAGAATGGGCAAGAATGTCAGTCTCTCGATGTGCAAAACTGATAGAAACACACCCCAAACGACTTGCAGCTGTAATTAGAGCAAAAGGTGGCGCTACAAAGTATTAACGCAAGGGGGCCGAATAATATTGCACACCCCACTTTTCAGTTTTTTATTTGTTAATAAAGTTTAAATTATCCTATAAATTTTGTTCCACTTCACGATTGTGTCCCACTTGTTGTTGATTCTTGACAAAAAAATTAAAATTTTATATCTTTGTTTGAAGCCTGAAATGTGATTAAAGGTTGCAAGGTTCAAGGGGGCTGAATACTTTTGCAAAGCACTGTATCAATTGGTAGCACTACTCACAGTCATGGTTGCACTTCCCATCATGCATTTGGGCATGACTACAGTATCATTTACTGAAAGCTCAAGAAATTCCCTAGATGGCAATATTTAGTCACAATATACAAAGTCACAAGTCTTTCTATCAGTGGATCCCTCTCACAGAAAGAATGTTAATAATGTAAATGCCATCTTGAGGATTATTGTCATAATAAACAAATACAGCACTTATGTACTGTATGTTGAATGTATATATTCGTCCGAGTTTTATTCTTTTTTTTCTGAATGCATTGCCAAAATGTATATGATCGGGAAAATTTATCGGGAATGATTGGGATTGAATCGGGAGCGAAAAAAAGTAATCGGATCGGGAAATATCGGGATCGGCAGGTACTCAAACTAAAACGATCGGGATCGGATCGAGAGCAAAAAAACATGATCGGAACAACCCTAATTACTAAGACTAATAAACATTTTCGTCTAAAAGAATAAAATGAAAAATTAATGGGCTGCCAAAAACAACAACAACAACAACAAAAACATATAAAAAACTTCTATTTTGGGGTTTTATGAATAAAAATTGCTAGCTACATAACCACTTGTGTTTTTTAATCAAGTAAAAAAAAAATATTTAAAAAAAACTACATTTTTCATGTTCTAAGTTGAAATTCATCATGCTAAATCATACTATTCATCATAGTGAACATGTTTTTCTGTCTGTTGTGGCAGCCACGCTCTTCCCTAATGAACAACTAATTCATCTTAATCCCTAAATTATAATTTGGTACACTTCCACATGCTAATAATGAAATAAAATGCAGAAATGGAATCCCCTAATGACAGTTTGGCAGTACGGCTCATTATTTGGCAAGTGGATTGTCATTAACAAACGTTTTAGCAGCTTGCTAAGGAAGCGTTTGGATGAAATAATTAGTGGGAAGAGGTGGACGGTTAATGATTGCGTTTCAGTGCCATTGACGGCGCTAGACGTCCAATCCACGGGCGAAAAAAGGATTGGACATCTAATGCCGTCAATGTGACACAATTAAATTTTGTATTTTTGGGAGAAAATAATGACAAATCATTAGCATACAGTAAATTAATCATCATATGACAATATATGGTTAAATTTGGGTTTATGAAATATGCATTTACTTTTCATGAAATAACTTAACGGAAATTTAGTAACATTGGTTCAACACTTCTAGCATGATGAGAATGTGTTCTTTCTGCGCACTCACAACTCTCTTAAACGCAATTTTCATGAAAAGAAAAGGTCATTTGGCTCGTGTATTTCATGTTGTAGTTTTTCAATATTGTATTTTAATGACAGTATAACATGTATTATTATTACTGTAAACCACATCTAAAAAAACAAGAAGGACAAAAACACCTAGAAATACATACACACATACGTATTTATACTGCTTATATATACTGTATGTATACAATATGTTCAGTATGTATATCTACTAGAGCTGAAACGAGTACTCGAGCAACTCGAGTAACTCGAGTTTAAAAACTGATCCGAGTAATTTTATTCACCTCGAGTAATCGTTTATTTTGACAGCTCTAAGCATCACGTTTTGCTCGGACTACTTTTAATGCGGGACAACGCGCTGTCACGTGCGGAGAGGAAGAAGGGGAAAAAAAAAAACTTACTGCAGCCGACAGCCGCCACAAACGACGCCGACGTTGCTAAATACTAGCCCGCACGATGCTACGTTGGTACAGGTAGCGTCTCATGCGTCTCATAGAGATCACATGTATGTTGAACTAGATGCTAAATGGCAGACAGACTCGGCCACGTCTGGGCAGCTTTAGTAAACAGCCGCCATCTTAAAGCAGTACAGCGCTAAGCGCTAATAAAGAGCGCTAAGCGCTAATAAATAAGATTAACGTTACTGTTCTGAAGTAACGTTAGCCCTGCGGAGGGCTAGGTTTCTATTAATTATGACCACTGTCGATGCTTGGCTAACGTGTCTTACATACAGGCTTTAACATAACATAGCATTGTGGAGTGATGAGGGTGTAAAATAAAAACTTAATCATGCTAACTATCAATTTTAGCTCAGTAGTCATTGCTGGATAAAACACCAAGTAGCACTGGTGCTAATGTGCTCCAATACAGCCTGTATCATACATTTATTTTGAACACTGCAAAAACTCAAAATCCTATCAGGACTTGCAGTTTAGACTAACTTAAAACTTAACTAGAACTTAAAAATGGCTTGACACAAAGAGAAATTCAATTGAAAGACGTGGGAAAAAAAAAACTTTTAAGTGATGTGTGTTATCAAGCGTAACGGCATTTTTAGGTAAGATATATATATATTTTTTTGTAATAAGATCTAAAGTTTTTTGAGTGAAAGCAGTGAATTAATCTCTTTTTTTTTTTTTTTTTAAATTCTAGTTACATCTGAGATGCAATTGTTGGCTGTTTTCAACAATATACACAGAAAATAAAGACATTGATTGACTGAAAATGGTTCAAAATTAGATGAAATGTCTTGTTTTCTCATGTATATTTTAGGGCTGTCAAAATTATCGCGTTAACGGGCGTTAATTAATTTTTTTAATTAATCACGTTAAAATATTTGACGCAATTAACGCACCCGCTGGCATATTGCCTCAAACATTACAATGAGGCCGTTTATGGACATTAAGAGTGAAGAGAATGCCACCGGCCGCTTGGGGGCAGCGCCGTTCCATACTCATGTTATGTCTTCTAAACGTGGGAGAATTAGTAGTTGTGAGACGTTTATACTGTATTTACAATGCAATGCAAATTGCTATTTGTGCTCCACACATATTTCGGTAAGTTTTCTTTCTTTTAGTGGCAATTATGTGTCTCTTGTTTTATTTTGGGTAAGATATGTACAGGTACAGTGGGGAGAACAAGTATTTGATACACTGCCAATGGGTTTTGGCAGTGTATCAAATACTTGTTCTCCCCACTGTATATGTTATACAGTAAAGGCGAGTGGACACAGGCGCGCCGTTTATTGGCATAAGCTGCTCCTTCTCAACAAACATAAGTATCGTTTAGTGAAAGCACAACAAAAATAATATTCCTATCTCTCAAAAAAAAAAAAAAATAATGTTCTCAAAATGAAAAGCACTTCAGTCTATAGTAATGAGGTCCTATTCTGACACACAGTTAAACAACAATGCTAAATAAACTGGCATTCCATATCAATTTAGCTATGCAAAATACACATAAAACTTTTCTCTCTATTTTTATTATTGTTATTTTTATTCTTCTTATTATTATATTAACTCTACTTTTGATTGAAAATTTTACAAATTTTATTAAAACGAAAACATGAAGAGGGGTTTTAATATAAAATTACTAGAACTTGTAACTATAACATTTATCGTTTAAGAACTACAAGTCTTTCTATCCGTGGATCACTTTAACAGAAAGAATGTTAATAATGCCATTTGTGGATTTATTGTTACAATAAACAAATACAGTACTGATGTACAGTATGTTGTATGTATATATCCGTCGTGTGTCTTATCTTTCCATTCCAACAATAATTTACATAAAAATATGGCATATTTTAGAGATGGTTTGAATTGCGATTAATTGCGATTAACTACGATTAATTCATTTTTAAGCTGTAATTAACTCGATTAAAATTTTTAATCGTTTGACAGCCCTAGTATATTTATAATTGCTCTTCACCTAAAAATATATTTGTTTTATCCGATTACTCGATTAATCGATAGAATTTTCAGTCGATTACTCGATTACTAAAATATTCGATAGCTGCAGCCCTAATATCTACAGTATATATGTGTATACTAGGGGTGCAACGGTTCAGTTAGCCCACGGTTCGGTTTGAACCTCGGTTTTGGGATCTCGGTTTCGGTTTGTTTTTTGAATTTTTATTTATTTATTTATTTATTTTTTAAAACTGCCTTTATATTGCTTTTAAGAAAATGAAATAAACACTTAAAATGTAAACATGTTTGACTGTTAAAACGCCTCTTAGCTCTTTGGCTAGTTTAGTGACTGACTACTGAAATACACACACAGTAGTAAAAAAGTAACTTGGCAAAGTAATTGGTGTTACCTTTCATGTTTTTTTTTTTTTTTCATTTTTTTCAAAAAAACAAACAAACAAAAAAACAAAAAAAACCATAGTAACCTTTGCGATGTTTGGAGGTCATTTGATGTTCTGAATCAACCGTTAAAGTTGATAAAATTGCTCCCGTTTTTGTATTAGTTTCTTCTGTCTACTTTTGACATGTGAAAATTTTAAAACTATTTCATCATTTAAAGATAGACTCAAGTCAAGATTTTGCCGATTTAGGAGTAATTAAGATAAAAAGTTACTTAGGTTCACTAGGAAGGTTCACTACAACAGAGCCTTTCTGATAAGTTTACGGCTCTAAAATGGCGGCTGTTTACTAACGCTACCGAGTCTGTCATTTCGCATGTAGTTCTAGATGCATGAGATATCTAGGCGTAGGTTGTAGGCTGTCGGCTACAGTCAGGAAATATTGGAGCCACCTAGCCTAGCATCGCGTTTGCTACAGCGTCACAACAAACACTCTTCCCTCTCTGTGCCTCTGACTTTTCTCGCGTCATTCAACCAACGTATTAACGAACGGAGGAAGAAAAACGTAATGCACGAAAAACGTACAGAATTTGAACGTAGCATACGGCGTACACATTTAAAAATCAATGCTCACTTGTACAAATTACACCGAGACCATACAACTTGACAGGTATGAATTATAGTGGACCGTCACAGTTAGGTAGTAGCACTCTTTAGCACGGGACATCCAACTATCAGTGGTCACGGCGAAACTATGTGCTATGGCGAAGTCATCTTCGATGGCTTTGCGTGCCATTTCATAAATGTCGGGGAATACGTTGTTGGAGAAATATGTCCGCGAGGGAACAAAGTAACGCGGGTCAAGCGTTGCAAATGAATTAACGAAGCCCGCCGTGTGTTTTCACTGGTGTCATCTCCAGGGTTGTCCTGCTCTGAGAAAGTGATATTTGTGGTTGATACCGGCTGAGGTGCCGGAGTCATGTTATAAGTGTTGCCATTAGCATAGGGAACAAGCGCTGAGCAATGCTTGCAAAATTTTTTTTTTCTTTCAATATTTTCTCTCCCTCCACATTGTAGTCCACAGGGAAACAAAAATGTTGCCACACCCCAGATTTGAAAGAAGCTGGTGCTTCCTCAAAATTCGGTCTCTCCACTCCTCCGCTCGCCATAGCTATTTGTTTTCTTTCTTGTTTCACTTTCACTTCGCTCGTAAGCGAGAGAGGGCATTACTCGGCTTCTATTACACAGGTGCTTGTCAGCGATCGGACATTTACTTGCGGAGGGGCGGGAATTTCTCCACAAATGTGCTTCACGTCGCACACAGAGCTCGACCAATTCATTCCACAAGCATTCGGAATAAATTAATTGTAAACCGAAAAGGCGCGGTTCATAAAGGCGTATTGAACCGTACAGGGCGAACCGTACGGTTCGGCTTTGAACCGCAAACCGTTGCACTCCTAGTATATACAGTATATGGCGGAAAACACAGACAAGGCTGAAAGAGCAGTTTCTGCTCTTGCACCCATCCTAAAAAGAAACTGCTGGATTTTAAGCCAAAAGAACTGTTGAGTTTGATAGAACAATGTGTCTATATGCTGCCATAGCAGATTCATGGCGCAATAAGCCACCAAACTATTTTTAATTTGTCCTTTTTACCCTGAAAACTCCCGTTTACAGACGTCGCGCAACCGCTTTTGTTTCAACCTAGCCATAAAAAAAGTAAGTAATCGTATTCATTAGGGTTGTTCCGATCATGTTTTTTTGCTCCCGAGCCGATCCCGATCATTTTAGTTTGAGTATCTGCCGATCCCGATATTTCCCGATCCGATTGCTTATTTTTTTTTGCTCCTGATTCAATTCCAATCATTCCCGATAATTTTTCCCGATCATATTCATTTTGGCAATGCATTAAGAAAAAAATTAACAAACTCGGACGAATATATACATTCAACATACAGTACATAAGTACTGTATTTGTTTATTATGACAATAAATCCTCAAGATGGCATTTATATTATTAACATTCTTTCTGTGAGACGGCTCCACGGATAGAAAGACTTGCAATGCTTAAAGGATAAATGTGACTTTGTATATTGTGACTAAATATTGCCATCTAGTGTATTTGTTGAGCTTTCAGTAAATGATACTGTAGCCATTTAACTGTTCTGCCCAAATGCATGATGGGAAGTGCAATCATGACTGTGCGTAGTGGTACCAATTGATATATCTTCTCTGCGTTGAGAAATAACATAGGGTGTTAAGAAAAAGATCAATTGCTACCTTTCTTCCCCACATTGCTTCCCACTATATTTCTAATTATAGGGAGAGGGATTGTAAGGCTTAAGTCAATTAAAAAAAGGCTCCAAAAGGCTGCCAAAATTCACTCTACTCATTTTGTGCTGCCTTTTAGCCTATATATAGGTAAAACACGCCATTACAGATTGAACGCGACAATGCTTGAGTGAGTTGTGCAGCGCATGTGTTAATTGCGTTAAATATTTTAACGTGATACATTTTTTAAAAAATTAATTACCACCGTTAACGGGATAAATTTGATAACCCTACCTTAAAACTAAACTAAAGACTCTGGATGAGTGTAACGTTAAATACAATTAGAAAACGATTTAATTAAAATATATATATTAAAAAAAGGCATGTCCGATATTTTTTTGCCGATTCCGATACTTTGAAAATGACGTGATCGGACCATCTCTAATTTATATTATACTGTACAGTGAAGAAAATAAGTATTTGAACACCCTGCGTTTTTGCAAGTTCTCCCACTTTGAAATGATGGGCAGGTTTGAAATTTTCATGGTAGGTGCTTGTCCACTTAGACACTCCAGACTCCAATTCCTTACTTGGTCAAGACCAAAGAGCTGTCCAAAGACACTAGAGACAGAATTGTAGACTTCTACGTAGCTGGAAAGGTTAACGGGGCAGTTGCCAAGCAGCTCGGTCACATACGATCCACGATTGTAGCAATTATTAGAAAATGGAAGACGCTAGACATGATTGTCAATCTCCTTCGGACTGGGGCTCCATGCAATATCCACCTCGTAGGGTCTCAATGATGCTAAGGAAGGTGAGGAATCAGCTAAGAACTACACATGAGGAGCTGGTCAATGACCTGAAAGGTGCTGGGACCACCATTTCCACAGTTACTGTTGGAAATACACTAAGACATCACGGTTTAAAAACATGCATGGCACGGAAGGTTCGCCAGCTTAAACCAGCACATGTCCAGGCCTGTTATAAGTTTGCCAATGACCATTTGGATAATCCAGAGGAGTCATGGGAGAAAGTCATGTGGTCATATGAGATCAAATTTGAACTTTTTGGTCTTAATTCCACTCATGGTGTTTGGACGAAGAAGAATGATGAGTACCATCCCAAGAACACCATCCCTACTGTGAAGCACGGGGATGGTAGCATCATGCTTTGGGGGTGTTTTTCTGCATATGGGACTGGACGACTGTACTGTATTAAGGAAATACAATGGTTTGAGGCCATTTTATTAATAAATCAGATGAAAAAGGAATAAGTCTGATTATTAAGGCGTCGTTCACTAGCTGTCTAGCTTTGGAAAAAGTACACACTTTGGAGTGAGGACAGCATAGATAGATTTAAATGACAGTAGAGTGAAATGCCCACTACAGTCCTTATGTACCGTATGTTGAATGTATATAGCCATCTTGTGTCTTATCTTTCCATTCCAACAAATTATTTTACAGAATATATATATAAATTACAGAAAAATATGGCATATTTTATAGATGGTTCGAATTGCGATTAATTACGATTAATTAATTTTTAAGCTGTAATTAACTCGATTCAAATTTTTAATTGTTTGACAGCCCTAAATATAACATAACATAACATAACATAATATAATATAATATAATATAATATAATATAATATAATTAGGGTTGTCAAACGATTAAAATTTTTAATCGAATTAATCACAGCTTAAAAATTAATCGTAATTAATCGCAATTCAAACATCTCTAAAATATGCCTTATTTTTCTGTAAATTATTGTTGGAATGGAAAGATAAGACACAAGACGGATATATACATTCAACAAACTGTACATAACTACTGTATTTGTTTATTATAACAATAAATCAACAAGATGGCATTAACATTCTGTTAAAGCGATCCATGGATAGAAAGACTTGTAGTTCTTAAAAGATAAATTTTAGTACAAGTTATAGAAATTTTATATTAAAACCCCTCTTAATGTTTTCGTTTGAATAAAATTTGTAAAATTTTCAATCTAAAAAATAAACTAGTAGCTCGCAATTGTTGTCAATAATTACACAATGCTCATGGTGCATAAAATCAATTGCACCCAAGCGCCAGCAGAGGGAGACAAAAAACACAAGCAACAAGTTGACACGACACTCTGTCATTTTAATCTGTTTGAGCGGGGCATGTGCGTTGATTGCGACAAATATTTTAACGTGATTAATGAAAAAAATTAATTACCGCCCGTTAACGCGATAACTTTGACAGCCCTAAATATAATATAATATAATATAATATAATATAATATAATATAATAATAACAATATTAATTAAATAGATAATAACCAAATAACCCTCTCTGGGTTCTTCACAGGAAAAAAGCGAGGAAATTAAAAAAAAAAAATATATATATATATATTATTATTATTTTTTTTTTAACAATTAAAAAAAAAAAAAATGTTCAGGGGGCCAGGCCAAATGTGGTTGCGGGCCATGTCCGGCCCGCGGACCATAGTTTGGGGACCCCTGCAATAATGAGCTTCTTACAATGCTCTGCTAGAATTTCAGACCATTCTTCTTTGGCTAAAAGCTCCAGGTCTCTGAGGTTTAAAGGGTGCCTTCTCCAAACTGCCATTTTCAGATCACTCCACAGGTGTTCTATCGTATTCAGGGCTGGACTCATTGCCGGCCACTTTAGAAGTCTCCAGTGCTTTCTCTCAAATCATTTCCTAGTGCTTTTTGAAGTGTGTTTTGGGTCATTGTCCTGCTGGAAGACCCATGACCTCTGAGGGAGACCCAGCTTTCTCACACTGGGCCCTACATTATGCTGCAAAATTTGGTGGTAGTCTTCAGACTTCATAATGTCAAGCAGTCCAGTGCCAGAGTCAGCAAAGCAACCCCAAAACATCAGCGAACCTCCGCCATGTTTGACTGTGGGGACCGTGTTCTGTTCTTTGAAGGCCTCGGGTTCTTTTTTTGTCCTATAAACTTTTCCCAAAAAGATCTACATACTTTTGTCTCATCTGACCAGAGAACATTCTTCCAAAACACTTTTGGCTTTATCAGGTAAGTTTTGGCAAACTCCAGCCTGGCTTTTTTATGTCTCTGGGTCAGAAGTGGGGTCTTTCTGGGTATCCTACCATAGAGCCATAGAGAGTTAATTCAGAGGCCAACGGATAGTACGAGTTGAAACTGTTGGATTGCAGGACAGCTTGAATTTTTTTGGATGTTAGTCGAGGTTCTTCATCCACCATCCGCACAAGCGTTCGTTGAAATAAATTATCAATTTTTCTTTTCTTCCACATCTAGGGAGGTTAGCCACAGTGCCATGGGCTTTACACCTATTGATGACCCTGCGCAGGGTAGATACAGGAACATTCAGGTGTTTGGAGCTGGACTTGTAGCCTTGAGATTGCCCATATTTCCTCACAATTTTGCTTCTTAAGTCCTTAGACAGTTCTTTGGTCTTCTTTCTTTTCTCCATGCTCAATGTGATACACACAAGGACACAGGACAGAGGTTGAGTCAACTTTAATCCATTTTAACTGGCTGCAAGTGTGATTTAGTTATTGCCACCACCTGTTATGTGCCGCAGGTAAGTAACAGGTGCTGTTAATTACACAAATTAGAGAAGCATCACATGATTTTTCAAAGGGTGCCAATACTTTTGCCCGACTCATTTTTGGAGTTTTGTGTAAAATGATAATGATTTTTTAAAAATCATTCTCTTTTGTGGTTTTTTTTTTTTTCATTGCAAGCAAAATTAATAAATATATTACTACCAAAGCATTTGTAATTGCAATGATTTTTTGGGAGAAATTGAGCATTATCTGACAAAATTGCAGGGGTGCCAATACTTTTGGCCAGCACTGACAATATACAATATAATTAACATTACTTTTAAATATGACTTTCCGTTTTTCTAAATTACTGTATTTCATACAATACACATTTGATACATTAATACCGTAACAAATTCATCAATAATCTTTTTGATTAATTAAAACCCAAAAGTAAAATGGCTAACAGTATATCAGTACTCAATTACATTACTGAATAAATCCACCCAGTCTACAGGTCATATTTTTCATATATGAAATCAGTCCAGTTCAAATGGATTCGACGTGTATCGTAGCCAATGGGTTTTACTCTATACAAGGACATCATTTATGAATATGTATGTCAAATATTGCGATAAATGTCAAGTAAACGTCATTCACCTGTTGTTCGCACACACACACGCGCACGCACACATTCAGCAACGTCTCCCCTTTTAAAAAGCATGTTTTTCATCCGTGCCCCCAATTTCCCCTCCTCACCTTGAACGATCCGAGCTTGCACCCCAATATTTTTCCACAGCGGGCTCCCCAATCCGACCGTCAGAACTCAAAATCATCGAGAAAAAAATGGCTCCAAAATTAATCATCAATAAATAATAATGTGTTTATGAAAAGAGAAGCCAACATGGCGACGTGAAAAAATGTCCCACACCGCACAGTGATTACAGCCGCAATTAGAAACTCATTTGCATATATGATAATGAGGGAAAAAACATGTCGGGAAACGATCAGCTTCTTTTTATGAGCTCAAATATGGCGTGCGTGTGTCACATAGAAATTATTAGGATGACGGCCTTAAAACCATATTTCAAATGAACTTTGTTAACCCAATAAAATGCTCCAAAACGCTTAATGATGGTTAAAAATTATAATTTTCTATGAGTTTGACTGAAGCCTAAAACCATTTTAAAATACGAATCATTCAGGATAATTATTTGCATTTTTATGACGTGTGTTTCATTCATATTTCACTATAGAGTAACTATCAGAAAAATTATTGAAATATAATTTTCAAAAATAGTGTTTTTAGGGCCTTCGCGCATCTTCGTGCCACGTTAATTTGACATTGCACATGCGCATTAGAGGATTAATATGAGAAATTGCTAAAAGTCACTTTTGACTATGTCTTATATTATATTTGTCTATATGGTTTGTGTATATTATTGTACGTATATGAATATTATACATTATTTTATTATATACGTGCGTTACTTCTCTTCTATTATATCATAACATTATATATTTGATGCATTTTGATCGAAAGGTAAGTTGGAAAAACTGCCATTTTATTAGGTACACCAGCATCACTTCACCTTATTAAGAATTAAATGACGATAGCCAGTTTTATTAAAAATACGCCTATTTGCTTTAATAAGTAACAATAATGCAAAAATACATATAGTTCATTGAACACCACTCAAATTATTAACTAATTCATTACCATTGACGGTGATAGACGTTCAATCTATATGAACTGGTGTGCTGAAATGGATTGGACAAATTAATCCATGCAGGAAAACGTGAAAACAAAATCTCTATTGAATATTAATTATGTGAACGTTGGCTTCCATTGACAGCGGTTGACATCCAATCCATTTGAATTGGGATGCTGGAATGAAATAATTAAAATAATAAATATTCAATTAAGATTGTGTTTTCTCACTATATCTATAAATCTCTATATTTCCTTATGGATTTGAAAATAAATAAATAAATGCAACTAATTTGCATATTACAACAGGAAATGGCGTTCCCTTAATTAGTCATTAAGCAAACGGAAATGTGGATTGCTCATTTGCATAAAAAGTGGGTCAAGCACAATAGTTAGAAAAAGAGCAATATTCAAATATGCTTTTCAAACAACGCTGCTTCCTATTTTTAGCTCCAAATTAGGTCACACAACTCGGATTAATAATTGTTTTTAATTAAAGGGGAAAATGAATGAGGGAGAAGGGGAGAAAATTGCTACATTTAGTGAGCTGACGAGTAAGCAAATGACATCATAATTGTGCGTTTTTCTTCTAAATGTTGGCTTTTTTTTCTCAACAAAGCTTTTAATATTTCATGTTCGATTTGTACATTAACATGCATTTATGTTGCATATTTTCAATGTTATTACTGTTATGCATTTGTCATTTTTCATACAAAAACTCACGTTTTAAAATCGAACATTTATTTTAAACGTATTGATAATGTATTGTTGATACTGTTGAATTAGGAAATTTGACTTTTTTTTAAAAAAATCTACTTTTTTTTTTTAATGTGAGAATTTGCACATATGAAATTTCTCCACGATGGATGCGGAAAATTCACTCGTGTCCTGTTTGATTTGAATGAGCACACACACACGCGCGCGCACGTACACACACACATTTGCATGCTGTATCCCACGATGTAAGTTACAATGGGAGCAATTAATATGCGCATAAATTAAAAGTGAGACCCCCGCACGCCCCTTTTTTGCTGTGTGTGCGTGTGTGTGTGTGTGTGTTGGGGGGTAAATTCCAGAAACGGGCGCACATCCAACCACGAGGAGAAAAAGAAACGAAAGAAAGAAAGAGAGAAAGAAACTTTTGTTCCTTTATAGATGACAAAATGGGCCTCTCAAGAATTGAAAAATGATTTTTTAAAATTTACAATTCGATATTGGATTTATGGGTTAGGCTTAGATTAACGTTTTAATTGCATGAGAATTGTTATTACTTTGTAAGTACTATGTTATTACATTTTCAAAACAAAACAAACAAACAAAAAACATTGCAAATACCTGGTATTTCTGTGCCCACAAATTAATTTGAATTCTAATCACTCTCAAGCGGTTTGTTTTTAATATTTTAACATTTTTATAGCTCATCAAGATTAAATTATAATTCATGTAATTATCTTTTAGCCTTGTAAAAGCAGATTTTCTTTCTTTCTTTCCATGATTGTACAAATCTAACCCAATTTGATTACATTTGGGAGCTTGAATAATTATCAAATTGAAAGCATCACATGGGAATAGCAATGAAATGATATAATTAAGCACAAATCATTTTCATTTTCGTCTGAGATGGCGTCACTAGTGACCAGGTAGATTAGTACACTAAAACTATAAAGGTATATATTTTCATACGCGCGATATGGTTGTTATTCCGTGGTGAAAAAGGGCTCGCGCTGCGTTGATAACAAAGAACGACACGAGCGTCATCTACAGGACAAACAGTGGAACTGGAGGAACTTCATATTTTTAGACCTTTGTTTCTCTCTAGTGGTAAACTTGTGTTACTACATATTTAACTGGCAAATCAATCAATTTGATTCATTCATTCTTAGTTTTAAGTGTGAACAAGGCTAACTCATTGGCTACCATTGACGGTGATAAACGTCCAATGCATTTGGACTAGGAGGCCTGACAGCAAATAAATGTAAGTTAATGCTCTGTCAGCCCTCACAGTCCAAATGGATTGGACGTCTATCGCAGTCAATGGTGCTGAATCATGATCATTCACGGGCAACCTATTGTGACTCTCGCGCTTTAGGCCCAAATGACTGGAACAAGTGAGAGATGAGAGACGAGGGGGCGTTTTTGTTGGCACTGTCGCCATGGAGATCTTCGGCGTTGCTAGGCAACCGCAAGGATGCTGTGGAGGCAGAGCGGCGAGAGGTGCTGCAGGTCTCTCTGACAAGCACAGAGCAGAGAGGTAAAGAAAGTCAAGCTAATTGCTCACCCGCTGGCTAACATGCTATTAGTGCTAAAGTGCAGCTAATTGCTCGTGATCAGCGAGAAAAAAAGGAAAGAAAAATTGTAGAATGCAAGATGAAAGTTGAAGCTTTTAGATCATTTATTTTGGAAAAACTCAATTTCTGCAGAAAACAGAAATGCGAAGAGTGGAAACGGTGGAAAAAACAGTCATAACATAGTAACAACATTGTAATTACATGCTAATAACAACGTAATGCTGAATTGGGTATATTTTTTGTGCTACTATCGTTTTTGAGATATTAACAATTCTTTTATAGGTCAATCTGACGTCAACCGAGTCATGTTTGTGTGTGTTCTCAGTTCTTTTTTCTTTATTCAGCACCTGATTGAGCCAGACTGGCGGGGTAATGCAACACACCTGTGCTTGATTAGGAAAGCTCAATATCTAAAGAAGCCTGTTGGTCATTTTTACTTTTGTGTTCTTACGGACTTTGTAGTTATATTTTTGTACTCTGTTATATTCGCGCATTCTAGCGTGCTCTCTTAGTTGTACTTTGTTATACTCACGTTTTTTGGCGTGCTCCTTTTGTTGTACTTATTAAATACAAACATTCACTTTACCTGATCTCCTGGTCTGTGTTCGGGATCCACATCAACGGCTTGCCGTTCATAATAAACCGGCCCTTGTTTTGATTAAAATTGGCTAAAAATTGTGTCAACTGTTTGTGCCACGTTTGTGCTGTAAACATTTTCTTTTGTGCTGTTATTGTTTTTGAGATATTGAGATATTAATTTCGAGAGATGAAGTCACTCACAGCTTTTTAATATTCAACTTCCGCGGCTGACGGAGCGTACCGTTTCTCTCAATAACAGAGGAGTATACCAACAACTAGCGCAAACGTAGCACAAACAAATGGCACCCCCTTCAGGTCCATTTTGCAGGAAATGCGGGGGCCTGAGATATTAATATTAAGTGATGACGTGACTCGTAGCCCCCCATTTACTGCAAAATCGACCTGAAGTGGTGCTATTAATTTGTGCTACATGTGCGCTAGTTATTGGGACACCCCGCTATTATTGAGAGAGTTGATACGGTATGTCAGCCGCGATGGAGGGGCTACGATTGACGTCATCACTGGAAATTTCAATATCTTAAGAACGATAGCAGCACAAACGTACAGTAGCATAGATGATTGACCATTTTTAGCCATTTTAATCAAAATGGGGGACTGGTTGACCTCAGATTGACCTATTAAAGAATTGTTAATATCTCAAAAACTTTAGCAACGCAAACAATTTTTTTTTCAGCACAAACGGAGCACAAACGATCGATATCATTTTAATATATATTTGCAGCTGATGGGGGGGGGGCAACTTCAAGGAGGTTTGAAATACATACAAATTTGAGTTGATCATTAATAATTAAAACAATACAAAGAAACATGAATTTACGGTAGAGGGCGCCAGATTACATGGAGTTGAGGTGCTTTCAAATTACATTTAAAAGAAAAAAATTTAGAGGAGTTACACTGTTCATCCATAATCCAGTGTGAACTGATTCCAGTTTTGCATGTTATGCAAAGTGAGCATCATATAAAATTCCTTAACTTTATTTTAATAATAATAATTCTTAATAATCTGTTTGAAAGATGGACACCATTCGAATACCAAAATGATCGGAATTCTCTTGCACTGCCTGGAGAATTTCATTCGACACCCAAAAAATTACTGTTCACCCACCCAAAAATGTGGGTGGGTAAAATTTCAAAATGTATCCAGTTTTAATTCACTGAATTTGGAAACGAAACTTAAATCTGTTTTTGCTTTGTTTCAGTAAATTGAACTCAGTGGCATTGATTTAATTAATGTGACTCTACCGTGTTGACTTCAAAAAATGAGTAATCAAACTGTTGTGAGCTCTGCCATATTTTTTTTAAGGTAAAGTGAATATATTTTTCAGATTTCTTTTGAAAATTTTCCCCCTAAATTTAGCTTTCATTTTTTAAAAAAATCATTATTTTTTTATTTTTACGTTGAGACATTTGTTGTGATTAAGGGCTATATAAATAAATGTGTCATGGCTTTATAAAAAAATCCTCTAATTACATTTTAATTCAAAACAGTGGCGGAACAAATGTGAACAGGGCCTGGGTGCGATGACCATCAACGGGACCCCCTGAGTGAATTGTCCGACGGAGGTGGGTGCTAGTTGACAATGTTTTTGCAGGCCCCTCCAGACCACCGACCAACCGGGGTGGGCTGGCAGAGATATTTTAACACTTGAAACACAATATGTTAAAGCTCCGCGCATCGTCTTACCTTTCTCAGGCATGAAAATGGCATGAAAATGGGTAAGGCAATAAAAAGGTGAGAAGGGTGTGGAGGAAATATGTTCCGGTAGGGCTGTCCCAAACGACAAATTTTTTACAATTAGTCGACTAATTTATTTATTAATTTTTTTAAACTAATTTAGCTATGCAATTTTTGTTGACGCTTGTTAACTCACAAAATCATTTTGGAACACTTAAATTCTTTATTAAAGTACAAATAAACATGTAAATAACAATAATTAACTAGAAACTGCAATTTCGGGAGAATTACACCTGTGGAGATACAGATCGCAGTCCCACTCAGGTGTAGCAATAGAATGGACAATAATGCCAGTCAATGGCGTTAAACAAATTAAACGCCATTAGAAATGATTGGGAAAATTGGAAGTCCATGTCCGTCAACGGCAGCATCCTCCATAAGCGTCAATGCAATCGGGGACATTTGGGGTACACATCCTTTTGATATCTGGTCATTTCCTGTTGATTTTGGGGAGAAAAAAAAAAAATTCCCATTGAATATGAATGGGAAAAAATTTCGACGTCCATGGACATCAATGGTATCAACTTACATAGGCATCAATGGAATCCAAGTACATTGGCATCAATAGAATGAAAAAACATGATTATATGCCATTAGAAATGAATGAGAAATTTGGACGTCCATGGCCGTCAATGGCGGCACCCTTCATAAGCGTCAATGGAATTCGGGAAGTTTGGGGGACAAGTTGTATTGACATCTGGCATTTTCTGTTGATTTGGGGAAAAAAATAAAAAAATTCCCATTGAAAATGAATGGGAAAAAATTTGGACATCCATGGACGTCAATGGTATCAACCTACATAGGCGTCAATGTAATCCAAGTACATTGGCATCAATAGAATGAAAAAAGGTGATTAAATGCCATTAGAAATGAATGGGAAATTTGGACGTCTATGGCCGTCAATGGCAGCACCCTCTATAAGCGTCAATGGAAGCAAAGACGTTTGAGGGAAATTAATGACACATGAACACTGAGGTCAATTGCTGATAGTAGGCCTGAACGATATTGGAAAAAACTATCATTGCGTTTTTTGGGGAGTTTGTGATATTATATTGCAATATTAAAACGAGAAAATTTTCACCAAATAACTTGAATAGCTTCGTTCGGGTGAGACACTGTGGTGCTGTATGAGCATAAAGCAGAAAAACATGAATGTACAGTAGGGCAAATAAGTATTTAGTCAACCACTAATTGTGCAAGTTCTCCTACTTGAAAAGATTACAGAGGCCTGTAATTGTCAACCTCAACCATGAACGACAGAATGTGGAAAAAAAACCAGAAAATCACATTGTTTGATTTTTAAAGAATTATTTGCAAATCATGGTGGAAAATAAGTATTTGGTCACCAACAAACAAGCAAGATTTCTGGCTGTCAAAGAGGTTTAACTTCTTCTAACGAGGTCTAACTCGTTACCTGTATTGATGGCACCTGTGTTAACCCATTATCGGTATAAAAGATACCTGTCCACAATCTCAGTCAGTCACACTCTAAACTCCACTATAGCCAAGACCAAAGAGCTGTTTTAAGGACACCAGAGACAAAATTGTAGACATGCACCAGGCTGGGAAGACTGAATCTGCAATAGATAAAACGCTTGGTGTAAAGAAATCAACTGTGGGAGCAATTATTTGAAAATGGAAGACATACAAGACCACTGTGTACTGGCTTCAGCTGGGGGACACGTCTGGCAGTGCAGGATTTGAGTCCCTGGCGGCGCATTATGTTACTGATAGTAGCCTTTCACACCCTGTTGCTGGTATTTTGGCCCATTCCTCCATGAAGATCTCCTCTAGAGCAGTGATGTTTTGGGGCTGTCTGGGGCAACACGGACTTTCAACTCCCTCCACAGATTTTCTATGGGGTTGAGATCTGGAGACTGGCTAGGCCACTGCAGGACCTTGAAATGCTTTTTACGAAGCCACTCCTTTGTTGCCCTGGCTGTGTGTTTGGGATCATTGCCATGCTGAAAGACCCAGCCACGTCTCATCTTCAATGCCCTTGCTGATGGAAGGAGATTTTCACTCAAAATCTCTCGATACATGGCCCCATTTATTCTTTCCTTTACGCAGATCAGTCGTCCTGGTCCCTTTGCAGAAAAAAAGCCCCCAAGCATGATGTTTCCACCCCCATGCTTTAAAGTGGGTATGGTGTTCATCGGATGCAATTCAGTATTCTTTCTCCTCCAAACATAAGAACCTGTGTTTCTACCAAAAAGTTATATTTTGGTTTCATCCGACCATAACACATTCTTCCAGTCCTCTTCTGGATCATCCAAATGCTCTCTAGCGAACCGCAGACGGGCCTGGACGTGTACTGGCTTCAGCAGGGGGACACGTCTGGCAGTGCAGGATTTGAGTCCCTAGCGGCGCATTGTGTTACTGATAGTAGCCTTTGTTACTGTGGTCCCAGCTCTCTGTAGGTCATTCACTAGGTCCCCCCGTGTGGTTCTGGAATTTTTGCTCACCATTCTTGTTATCATTTTGACGCCGCGGGGTGAGATCTTGCATGGAGCCCCAGATCGAGGGAGATTATCAGTGGTCTTGTATGTCTTCCATTTTCTAATAATTGCTCCCACAGTTGATTTCTTTACACCAAACGTTTTACCTATTGCAGATTCAGCCTTCCTAGCCTGGTGCAGGTCTACAATTTTGTCTCTGGTGTCCTTCGACAGCTCTTTGGTCTTGGCCATAGTGGAGTTTAGAGTGTGACTGACTAACATGGTGGACAGGTGTCTTTTATACCGATAATTAGTTAAAACAGGTGCCATTAATACAGGTAACGAGTTAGACCTCGTTAGAAGTAGTTAGACCTCTTTGACAGCCAGAAATCTTGCTTGTTTGTCGGTGACCAAATACTTATTTTCCACTCTAATTTGGAAATAAATTCTTTAAAAATCAAACAGTGTGATTTTCTGTTTTTTTCCCCACATTGTCTTTCATTGTTGAGGTTTACCCATGTTGACGATTACAGGCCTCTGTAATCTTTTCAAGTAGGAGAACTTGCAAAATTGGTGGTTGACTAAATACTTATTTGCCCCACTGTATATCAGCTTTGATGTAGCACACTGTAGCAATAAAATCCTCCGAATGCCAGTTGAAAACGGCTAATCAACACTAACATCACGTTCTCTTTTCGTAGCAAATCGTGGCTGCCCATCCATTTAAAATTGTTTCTTTTGTAGCAGCAATGCTGCTACAAGCCTCATGAAGCAATGAAGCTTTGCTGCAAATTGGTTTGCACATGTAGCAAAGCTTCATGGTGCTTCATTTACTCTATGGCGCCATCAAGTGGTCTAGAAGCCCAAGAGAGGTTCCATGAGAAGAAGAAGAAAAAAGCATTTAGCAAGGGTTATAGATATTAGAGCGCTTATTACACATATTATTACTGTTATTTTTGTTTTTTTACAATTTTTTTTATTACTTATTATTTACTTGTTTTTCAAATTTTGTGATTCTCTGACAATTGCTAGTATTGCAGGCCTTGCAGGGTTAAGACAAAGATATGAATGTGCTTGTGTTAGTAATTTAGTATGTGAACAAAATACAACAAGTGCTAAGGATAATTTGTTATTCATTTTTATTTAGAAATAATAGCGGCTGGCTTCAAATAGTTTCTTTTTTTGGACAATATTCCACCAGCTTTAGAAAATATTCTTTCACAAGGCACGGATGAAGCTGGGGTGCAGAGTATTGCGAATGCCAGTTTATATAAATTTGGGCAGGTATTTTTATGTGTCTCCCAGTACACTAATGGATTGTTCAAATCTGTCGATGTTTGGTTCAGATAAGTACTTTTGGACCTCCAGGGTTGCATCAGCTAGTGTGTTTGGGGTTTAATAAAGTTTTTCTCCCTTACCTTATTGGAAGCAATCAAATCAAAATGTTCCCAAACAGGGGAGGATCGCCTTTTTCGCGCAGGTTCCATCGCAAGCAACGGACAAGGCTTGAAAAAAGATTGCACAAGTTGCGCACAGGTGTAACAAGTATAGACCCTACCCACGTGACATCACAACTCCTTCCTCCTGACTGGTGCCGCCCAATTGTCCGTCAACACATCATGTTTCCCTGTTACGGCTACGTACATTCCTCCTGTTTACGACGTGTTTTTCTGCTCGTTAACATTAATAATCAAAATGGTGAAGGCGTGTGTGGCGGTCGGTTGCAATAACAGAGAAGATAGACGGAGAGACTTGAAGTTCTACCGGATTCCGAGAGACCCGGAGAGAAGAGAGCGAGACGGGCTGCTGCAATTCGACGAGAAAACTGGGCTCCAAACGATTACTACAGATTATGTAGTAGTCATTTTATATCTGGTAAGATGCATTTAATATATATTTCTAGGGTTTTGGGCTGACAACCACAATTAAGATAATTGCTAGGCTAATCGCCGACAACATACACGTATGTATGTAGTGAGAGTGCTATCGCTAAACCATATAAACATTAAAAGCCCTAACTCCATTGACAAACGACATGAAATACATTAGACTTGACCGTGGATGTTAGCAATAACAAAAGATTTTGAATTGAAAATTTCGTAACTCACCTGTCCAAGCACAAGATAGATTCCTGCCGAATTTTCGTGGACGAGGACCTGTTTCACCCAACCAGCAACGTAGCATTTATAAGCCTCCAAGCTCTTAAAGTTTTTTCAACTTTCGTGAGAATAGGCTGATTTTGTGTGGACAAGATAGTTGTACAGTTCAGGGTAGCTAGCAGATGTCAGGCAAATACGGCGGAGACAGCGGGTCGAAAAACATCGATTTAGGCATCAAATATGGATCTGGCGAATGGATAAACTGAAGCTTTTCCACATAACGCCTTTTATGCAACGCATCAAGTGAGTTTACGGCATCCGAAAGCACCGGGTCTTCCATGAAATGCATTATAAATTGCTCGATCAATTGAGACCATTGATAATACAGACACAAAATGACGGACAAGTGGGCGGAACCATACAGCGAGCACTTGATTTTGTGACGTTGGTGGGTAGGGTCTATAGGAGCCTGAAATCCACAAAATGTAAGATAACAGGTGATCACCATTGCGTTATGCAACCAATTTATACCGTAGTCTGTACTGTGTTTGCAATGCGCGCCAAACGTCGGACCACTCCCGAAGCGTTTACGTGATTCAACCAGCCGGCGAGGCTTTATACGTCATCATTTCTGGGTTTTGCCGAAATGACGCGCGCCTCGATACAAACTTTGTGGAAATGCCCCTCCCATTACTCGACACAAGCTTCAGAACCTCGGCCCATTTCGTCCCATCACTAAGCAGCATATAGTATCAGATGGAGCCATATTCAGCTGTAAAATCCTAGGTTTTTGAGCAAGTCTGACAAGCTTCTGGCAAGCTTTATTGGTGCTAGTGTAGTGGCTGAGAGCTATATCAAAATTAGCAAAATTTGGAAAGCCATTCTTTTAACATATGTCAGATTATCCTATTTAAAATAAAAAATTAACAGGAAAATCTGAAGCTCATTTGTCAAAAAAATACAAATAAAAAAAACCACGAATAAGCCGCTTCCTTGCTGCAAGGTAGAAACGGCGAGAAAAAAGTAGCGGCTTACAGTCTGAAAAATACAGAATATACTTTTTTTTTTTTTTTA